>NC_080713.1:10461198-10828698 GCF_019097595.1 Hemibagrus wyckioides
GTGGAACACCAGGGCTTAGAGTGAGGGTGGAGGAAGTCATATTGCTGAGCTTTACAGACTATTCTCTATCTATGATAAAGTCCATTCTCCAAATGCTGAGGGAGGTACTGAACCAGGGCCGCACGATTATGACAAAAATCATAATTGTCGATTATTCCCTTGAAATTGTAATTGCGATTATTAATTACGATTATCACAATTTACATTAAATGGTATTTTGAATAGCTTCATACCATTGTTTGAAGCAACTGCATGCCATATTTTATATAAAAATTTAAAAAAGCTGAAAATATTCTTCCTGAAAAACTTCTATTACTTAAGACTCAAATGTCAACTATACATTGCTTTTCATTGCTTTGGTTGCTTTAAATTAAAAAAAAAATGAAAAAGGAAAAATATGCATGCTATAAATAATGTTATATTAAAAATATAATTAATTTGTGAATCTATGCTAAGTAATTGCGGGAGGGGATGACATATCTCTTATCCAGTGCGTTTATGAGTATTTCAAACTTGGTACCATGTCTTTTGCAATGAAATGCGCAATTGCTTCAGTTATCTCCATTTGTCTTGGAGAAGCTGCCAGATACGGAGAAGCACAAAACAACAATGTTGTGATGGGAGTCTGTGTAGCAGTTCTCACATGGCTTGTTGAGTCCAAGATGGTGGCGCGGCAATAGCACGCAGCGGCCACTCCGGAACCAATATGGTGCTTTCTTTTTGTTTTAGCGTGAAATTAAAAGTGCATGGATGCCAAAGACAGTGGTGTTCATGTATACGACCGGCAGATGATATTACAGTACAGAAATCATGCAGTTACTAACTTGCATGATGAAGTACTCTGCAAACTTCGCGGACTCGGCTTGCTGCAAAGTCCAGGCCTTCAGGCCTTGGCGTCGCCTGATGCCGGTGGCCGGGAGAGAGGACGTCGCAAGTGGTGTTCGAGGAAGCGGAAGCGCGGTAAACGGGCGGGTGCCCGTGCTAGGCTAACAACCAACCCTAGCTGGCCGGCACTCCCTTCCATCATCTTGTCCAATGTCTGCTCACTGGGTAATAAACTGGACTACATCTGACTCCAGCGAACTACACGGCATGAGTTCAGAGACTGCTGTGTCTTTGTTTTCACGGAGACGTGGCTCAGCGACAGAGTTCTCAGGGAGTGTGCAGAGCAGCTAGCAGATGTCTTCACTGACATCTTCAACATCTTGCTGAGCAGCTCCTTCATCCCAATGTGCCTCAAGACAACGACCATCGTCCCTGTGCCAAAGAAGTCTACGGTTTCCTGCTTCAATGACTATCATCCCGTCGCACTCACACCAATCGTGATGAAATGCTTCGAGAGGCTCGTCATGAGGCACTTCAAGTCACAGCTACCCCTTGCAGTTTGCATATCGTCCTAACTGCTCCACGGACGACGCCATCACCACAACCCTCCATCTGGCCCTCACACACCTGGACTGTAAGGACTCCTACGTTTGAATGCTGTTCATATATTTCAGTTCAGCATTCAACACAATCATCCCTCAGCAGCTGATTGAGAAGCTGAGTCTCCTGGGCCTGAACACCTCTCTCTGCAACTGGATCCTCTATTTCCTGACTGGGAGACCTCAGTTAGTCCAGATCGGGAACAGTATCTCCAGCACCACCACACTGAGCACTGGAGCTCCTCAGGGCTGTGTGCTCAGTCCATTGCTGTTCACTCTGCTGACTCACGACAGCTCCAACCACATTGTCAAGTTCAGCGATGACACGACCGTGGTGGGTCTCATCAGCAAGAATGACGAGTCAGCATACAGAGAGGAGGTGCAACATCTAACAGCCTGGTGCAGAGCCAACAACCTCTCCCTGAACATCAACAAGACCAAAGAGATGGTTGTTGACTTCAGGAGAGCACAGAGTGACCATTCTCCACTGTTCATCAACGGATCCTCGGTGGAGATCGTCAACAGCACCAAATTCCTTGGTGTCCATCTGGCGGAGAACTTCACCTGGTCACTCAACACCAGCTCCATCACCAAGAAAGCCCAGCAGCGCGTCTACTTCCTGAGGAGGCTGAGGAAAGCCCATCTCCCTTCCCCCATCCTGACTGTGTTCAACAGAGGGACCATCGAGAGCATCCTGAGCAGCTGCATCACTGCCTGGTTTGGGAACTGCACCGTCTCGGATCGCAAGACCCTTCAGCGGATAGTGAGGACAGCTGAAAAGATCATTGGAGTCTCTCTCCCCTCTATCACGGACATTTACACCGTACGCTGCATCCGCAAAGCTAACAGCATTGTGGCTGACCCCACACACCCCTCACACACGCTCTTCACCCTCCTGCCATCTGGAAAGATGTACTGGAGCATTCGGGCCCTCACAACCAGACTGTGTAACAGTTTCTTTCCTCAAGCCATCAGGCTCCTCAACACCCAGGACTGAACTGTTCTACACTCTCTCACACACACACACACACACACACACACACTCTCTCACTCAGGACTGAACTATATACAACTCTCTGTCTCTCTCACACACAGATACACACACACTCTCTCTTGACTGTGTGGACGCACACACACACACACACACATAATTTATATTGTTCATTACTTATTGGACTACCTCTACCTGTCATCTGCTGCTATAGTCATATTTATGTTTATTTCTATTTGCACTACCTCAACTGCTGCTGTGTATTTTTGCACAATATTTTTGCACAATACTTTTTTACATCATTTCATTATCTTATTTTATTTCACTTACATTCCATCACACGTTCTTTTCTTTCTTTTTCGGCGCTAAGTGTCCTGTGTTCTTTTGTGTTGTCTTTCTTGTATTTATTGTCTTTTGCACTGTCTTGTCTATGCTCTGTTTGCACCTAGCTGCACACTGTGCACCTTACGTGGCTAAGACAAACTTCTGTCCTAGCTCTGTGGTGTTGTTTGTTTTGTGTTGAACTCTTTGTTGTTGTATGTTTCTGTAGCACCAGGTCCTGGAGAAATGTTGTTTCATGTCACTATGTACTGCATCAGCTATATGTGGTTGAAATGACAATAAAGCTTCTTGAATCTTGAATCTTGCTTTTTTTCACAGATCATATTGCACTCTGTGGCTGAATTTTAAATTATTTAATTCATTTGTGGTGTTGCTTGATGGTGCAGAAACACACTAAAACATGCCACTCAACATCATCGCTAGTGAATCCAAAAAAATTCCACACCACAGATAAAGCATTTCTTTTCAGTTCTAATTCTTGATTCTTCTCAGCAACAAACTATCTGATGTTTCTGTACATAATTAACATGATGAGATAGACATGTGCAAGTGGATAATCAAGGCGTTGCAAAGGACACGCCTACAGACTATTAGGCCTATTAAAAGTCTTTATTCACCGCTCACAAAGTAACATGCAATAAACACCCATTTAGCACACAGAATAATGGAAGTAGTTTTTTTTGTAATTGCAGCTTTGAATGATTACGTAATCGTGGCATCTGTAATCGTGATTAGAAAATCGGTTAATTGTGCAGCCTTATACTGAACCCAAGGTGTGTGAACTTGTTTATCGACCTGATCAGCTGGAGTGACAGAATAGACAGAATAGAATAGAATAGAATAGAATATATCTTTATTGTTATTGTTTTGAAAACAACAAAATGTAGCTCACAAGGATTGGCAATGTAAATAGAAAAAGGCAAGCATATAAAACAAAAGCAACAAAGTGAGATAATAAACACATTGGTACACAACAGGTTATATATTATAAGATGAAATTGCTGAATAACATCCTCACATAGGCATTAGGATCAGCCTCTCAAACTATTTGCTTATGATTGGTGTGAGCTACATTGTGCTATTAAGGATATTGTTGTAGAGCCAGGTTTCTGTGAAAATTTGAATGTTGCAGTCTGTGATGCGAGCATTTGCTGTGTTATCCACAGACTTAGCTTGTCAATTTTATTTACCAGAAATTGTATGCTATTGAGGAAGGTGCTGGGCTGTGCCGTTTGGTGTGGGTGTAGCGTGAGGGTAACACATAGCCCTCCAATCTTGCCTCTATTTTGTTTACAATTTTGACACCTGTGACAGGCACTTCCTGTTGGACTGCCTGGATTACTAAAGCCTGGTCTCCTGGCTATCTCTGGCAATTTTTGAGTGGTTGCAGGCAGTACTGAAGACTTTGGAGAAAATATAACAACACTCCAAAGAGACCAGAAAACTTGGCTTGGCTAGGGTCAGTGTCACTACTGGTAGCATGAGGCTATACCTGGACCCTACAGAGGTTGCACAGTCAGTCAAACTACTCCAGGATGGCACATAAACACGTGCCATTGCCAGAAGGTTTGCTGTGTCTCCTAGCACAGGGCCGTAGAAGGTCCTTAATCCATCAGTAAGATAGGTATCTGCTCCTTCGTGCAAGGATGGAATAGGATGAGCACTGCCAGAGCCCTACAAAATGACCTCCAGCTGGCCACTGGTTGTGAATTTCTCTGACCAAACAATCAGAAACAGAGGTCATAAGGGTGGCCTGAGGGCCCATTGTCTTCTAGTTGAGCTTGATTGGTATTTGCCATTGAACACCAGAATTGGCAGGTCTGCCACTGACACCCTGTGCTTTACACAGATGTGAGCAGCTTCACCCTAGGCACATGTGACATGTGAAAGGGTCAGGGGAAGCCATTAGAGAATGTTATGCTGACTGCAACATCATTCAGCATGACCAGTTTGGTGGTGGGTCAGTGATGGACTGGAGAGGCATTTCCATGGAGGGATGCACAGACCTAAACTGGCTAGACAATGGCACACTGACTGCCATTAGGTATCGGGATGAAATCCTTGGACCCACTGTCAGACCCTATGCTGGTGCAGTGGGTGCTGGGTTCCTCCTGGTGCACAACAATGCCTAGCCTCATGTGGTGAGAGTATGTAGGAAGTTCCTGGAGGATGAATTAATTGATACCACTGAATGGTCCCCATGCTCGCCTGGCCTAAATCCAATAGAACACATCTGAGACATTATGTTTCGGTCCACCAAACGCTGCCAGGTTGCACCTCAGTCTGTCCAGGAACTCAGTGATAACCTGGTCCAGATCTGGGAAGAAATACCCCACCATCCATCATCTCATTAGGAGCATGCCCCGACATTGTCAGGCATGCATACAAGCATGTGGGGGCCAAACAATCTACTGAGTACCATTTTGAGTTGCTGCCATGAATTTCAGCAAAATGGACTAGGCTGTGGCTTTATTTTTTCACTTTGATTTTCAGGGTGTCTTTGAATTCAGCTCTCTGTAGGTTGATAATGTACTATAATATGCATATGATTTATATTATTATTATATATAGAAATTATTCACCATGCTGAATGTTTGGATCAGTATATTTATTTTGGCCACTGCTAACTGTATCTATTGACTACTGACAATTTTATAATTAATAATTTTGGGAGGATTATTTTTGCTAGAAAAGGCTTTTTACAAATGTACCACAGTCAAAATAATTATTGTAAAATTTTTGTGTGCTGTAGAATATTAACCAGAATATATCATGTGTGAGAAAAGGTGTTCAAGCTGCTATTACACTATTGTGCTTCTATCGTGTTTCTGTAAATGATGTACTATATTCTTGTACATCGTGTCAGCATGGTTTACTCTTGCACTGCCTAGTCACTATGTAAATTTGACTTTATTAATCAAAATAAGTCCTTTTAGCTTAACAAACTACTAATATAGCTGCTTAGCCAATACATGATTGGTGTCTGTACTGATGAGTTGTATATGCAGAGTTTTGTACGATAATTTGTGAAAAATCTATTTTTGGTTAAACTATCGTTCTCACAAAACTCTTCAGCTGGTGCAGTTTGGAATATTGATGCCTTACAGCTTCATGGTCTTGGCAAGTGCAAGAAAACTGTGTGAGATCTTGGATTTCAGTCAGTGTGAGATTTTGCATGCTCTGTCTGACTCATCTAGGTTTTCTCTGGGTCCTCAGAGGAAATTCCCATTCAATGGCTACACTAAAAGTAAATTAGTGAGCAAACATGTGAGAAAGATGTATACCCACATTGTGCCTACTGTTAGTTTGATAGGCTTCAAATTCACTGGGACCCTGACCAGGATAAAGAGGTTACTGAAGATGAATGAAGGAAAAAATCCCCAGCCCTGTGCTCAGATTAGATTTTCCTCATGTGGATATGTGTGTGTGTGTGTGTGTGTGTGTGTGTTTGTGTGTTTGTGAATGAATAAATGTAAACCTGGAAAGATGGAAATGGACACCATTGTGTATTTGGGGCAAGAGAAGGGAGGGCAACTGGCTGAATTTCCTCACCTGGGGAATCAGTCAGGGGTGAAATGAGTTCTGGGCTTGTAGCCTGTTTTTATGAGAATTTTAGCCATATCACTGGTTGAATGCAATGCAATACAGAATTTTTTAGCTGGACTGCAGATTCTGAGCAGATAATGAGTCCCTGAAAACCAAATCAAAATCAAAAAAGATAACAAGAAAAATGTCTGAGATACGTACTTTCTGTGAAATATTTACCTGTTTACTTTGATTTTATCAAATATATTTGCACATTTAATTAGTGTAATGTATTTACTATTAGTTTATTTAACATTTTGTTTTACTGTTCTTAAATTTATTATTTAAAAAATGTTCAGTATGGGACCTGTAAGGGTTTTTCCCTTTGGGAAACCCCTACTAAATCTTTTTAGTACTAAGGGGAAAGTAATTGAAACTCTTTGAACTGTTTGAAATGATGATTAGATTCTTCGAGGGTTTATATGTTCTTCCTATGTTCACTTGCATTTCCTGCCCCCAACTTCAAAAAACATGCCAGTAAGTGGACTGGATATTTTAAATTTCCCCTTTATGTAACTGAATTTGTATGTGCAGGCTGTCCTGAGTGTACATCCAGAGTGTTTTCCCACTTCATGCCCAGACATCCTGGGACAGAAATATATGAATGCATAAATACTGTAAATGTGTTATTGTTACTTTATGCATACTTTAATAGAATATTACTCTCGAAAATCCTAGGGCAAAATATAAAATTGTATAAAAATATTTTTTTTTAAATAATTTAGTTGTGCTAAATGAATATAATAAATGAATATATATATATATATATATATATATATATATATATACACTATATTGCCAAAAGTATTCGCTCACCTGCCTTGACTTGCATATGAACTTAAGTGACATCCCATTCCTAATCCATAGGGTTCAATATGACGTCGGTCCATCCTTTGCAGCTATAACAGCTTCAACTCTACTGGGAAGGCTGTCCACAAGGATTAGGAGTGTGTTTATGGGAATTTTTGACCATTCTTCCAGAAGCGCATTTGTGAGGTCACACACTGATGTTGGATGAGAAGGCCTGGCTCTCAGTCTCCGCTCTAATTCATCCCAAAGGTGTTCTATCGGGTTGAGGTCAGGACTCTGTGCAGGCCAGTCAAGTTCATCCACACCAGACTCTGTCATCCATGTCTTTATGGACCTTGCTTTGTGCACTGGTGCACAGTCATGTTGGAAGAGGAAGGGGCCAGCTCCAAATTGTTCCCACAAAGTTGGGAGCATGGAATTGTCCAAAATGTCTTGGTATGCTGAAGCATTCAGAGTTCCTTTCACTGGAACTAAGGGGCCAAGCCCAGCTCCTGAAAAACAACCCCACACCATAATCCCCCCTCCACCAAACTTTACACTTGGCACAATGCAGTCAGACAAGTACCGTTCTCCTGGCAACCGCCAAACCCAGACTCGTCCATCAGATTGCCAGATGGAGAAGCGTGATTTGTCACTCCAGAGAACGCGTCTCCACTGCTCTAGAGTCCAGTGGCGGCGTGCTTTACACCACTGCATCCGATGCTTTGCATTGCACTTGGTGATGTATGGCTTGGATGCAGCTGCTCGGCCATGGAAACCCATTCCATGAAGCTTTCTGCGCACTGTTCTTGAGCTAATCTGTAGGCCACATGAAGTTTGGAGGTCTGTAGCGATTGACTCTGCAGAAAGTTGGCGACCTCTTCGCACTATGCGCCTCAGCATCCGCTGACCCCGCTCCGTTAGTTTACGTGGCCTACCACTTCGTTTCTGAGTTGCTGTCGTTCCCAAACACTTCCACGTTCTTATAATACAGCTGACAGTTGACTGTGGAATATTTAGGAGCGAGGAAATTTCACGACTGGATTTGTTGCACAGGTGGCATCCTATCACAGTTCCACGCTGGAATTCACTGAGCTCCTGAGAGCGACCCATTCTTTCACAAATGTTTGTAAAAACAGTCTGCATGCCTAGGTGCTTGATTTTATACACCTGTGGCCATGGAAGTGATTGGAACACCTGATTCTGATTATTTGGATGGGTGAGCGAATACTTTTGGCAATATAGTGTATATATATATATATATATATATATATATAATTTGTCTTGCTTTTGATTTGACTGATTTGATTTGACTTTCCACACAGTGGAAAGTAAGACAATATTAAAAATCAATCAAAAAATCAAAAATCAATTACAGGCTTGCAGTCTAGTAGTTTAGTCGAGGATAGTAATCGTCTAGCAAACACAATAAACAGGCAAAGGTCAATACACTGATAAACTCTCTCTTTCTCTGAGAGTGCTGACTTGGGAGATGAGTATTGAAAAAATCAAGATGGGATTTTGTGGGAAGGAAGTAATGTGTAGAGACTGCAAACATCCATCTTACTCAGCTGAGCATCTAGAGAGAGAGAGAGCAAAAGAGAGTAGATGAGAGAATCAGTGAAGTGAGGCCATGTTGGCCCAGCAGCCCAGCAGGACCTTAGCACATGCAGTTCTCAATTACTGCCTGTGTTTAGTGTTTCAGTGTGGTTATTAGGTGGATTGTTGGTATGGAGTGTTGCTTTTTCTATTTCATATGTCATGCCCCTCTTACTCTGATTTACTTTGCAGGGACTCCATGCTCAATTTGTCGATTTTGCCACCACACTGCTCCCACAGAGGCACCAAGGAAACCAACCAGGATACCACATATATATATATATATATATATATATATATATATATATGTGTGTGTGTGTGTGTGTGTGTGTGTGTGTGTGTAAATATATATACTCTGTAAATGGCAAAATAAACCTTAGTAAAGAAAAAATACCACTGAAGCACTTGTACCAGCCTTAACCAGGTCATCCTGTAGGTGTCTTGCAGTCACACAGTGGTTTGTCTTAGTTGTCCTGACTAAGTTGGTACAGGTCCTTGATGAAATTTTGGGCTTTCTTCCAAGGCCAGGCAGGTTTGCAACTGTTCCATAAGTTTTAAACTTCCTTATAATGCTCCCAGTGGTGTTTCTTGGATGGTTAAATATTTGGGAAATCTCCTTATACCCATGGCCCTTCAGGTGTGATGAAATAATCTCCTCCTCTCCTCTTAATGATCTGTAACCACTAATGCAAGAATATTCAATATATGATCATACTAAGCATTCATACTTCCAACACATTACACAGCTGTAGAAGAGTAAAAGCATAAGGATATGTATATCTGACAGTCTTGGCCTTGTGGGAACTCTTGGCTCATTCTTTTTACTGTGGATAAAGTAATTTCCTGAGAGTAAAGTTTTGGACTTGGTTTAGGTGGATGTATAAAATTAATTTGCTCGATTAATAACAATGTTAATGATGTTTAATTTGACTGCTATCCTATAGCCCTCATATCAGTAGTAATGAAGGTCTAGAAGGAACTATGTGAGGCTACTGTTTATAGACTAATAGTAATAAAGCTCAACCATCATTACTATAGTCTCACATAGGCTGCCCTCCAAGTTAGGGCCCCCGGACTTAATGCCTCACTCTGTAACTGTGTCCTGAATGTCTTCATAGACAGTGAGAGTGGGCCAATTCTCATCATAAACCTGAACACAAGGTTATGTCCAGAGCCCCCTGCTCTACTCTCTTTACACACATGAATTTGCATCACACTACAGCTCTTTTATTGTCAAGTTCAACACATTATGGTCTTCTGGCCTATGGTCATCTCCAGCAACAACAAGGCTACATACTTTGATGAGGTGGAAACACTTATTTAGCTTGGTACCAGGCCAACAGTCTCTCCTTGAATGTCAACTTCTTTTGGCTTTTCCCTTCAGGGGTCGCCACAGTGAATCATCTATCTCCACCTATCTCCAAACCATCTTAATCTGGCATTCCTAAACATCCCTCAACATGAGCTGTCCCTCTGATGTACTTGTTCCTAATCCTGTCCAATCTTGTCACTCCCAAAGAGAACCTCAACATCTTCTGCTCTGCTACCTCCAGCTCCGACTCCTGTCTGTTCCTCAGTGACACTGTCTCAAAACCATACAGCATGGCCGGTTTCACCACTGTCTTATACCCCTTCCCCTTGATTCTTGCTGATATTTTTCTATCAGACAGAACTCCTGACACCTTTCTCCACCCATTCCAACCTGCCTGCACTCGCTTCTTTACCTCTTTACCACACTCTCCATTACTCTGGACTGTAATCTTACTGTTCCACGTCCCTCCCTTTCATTCACACACACTTTCATTTCTCTTCTCTCCAGCGGAAACCTCCACCTCTCCAGGTTTTCCTCCACCTTCTCCCTGCTCTCACTACAGATTACAATGCCATCTGCAAACATCATTGTCCAAGGAGACACCTGTCTGTCCTCCTCTGACAACTGGTTTATCACCATAGCAAACAAGAAGGGGCTCATACCCGATCCCTGATGCAGTCCCACCTCCAATCTGAACTCCTCTGTCTGACCTACAGTGCACCTCACCACTGTCTTGCTCCTCTCATACATGTCCTGCAGCACGCTGACATACTTCTCTGCTACTCCTGACTTCCTTATACAGTACCACAGCTCTTCTCTTGGCACCCTGTCATAAGCTTTCTCCAAACATACAGTGCAACTCTCTCTGACCATCCCTATACTTGCTGCACATCCTTCCCATCTCAATCCCTCTGCCTAGCTAACCTGTCCAAGTCCTTCTCTCCTTCTCTAGTGTCTAACCTAGTGTACAACTTGTCATATGCCTTCTGCTTGGCCTTAGACTCCTTGTATTCCTGTCTATTCTCTTCAGTCCTGTCCATGTCCCACTTCTTCTTGGCTAACCTCTTACTGTCTCCCTGATCACTTCTGCTGTAGTTTCCCAGTAATCTGGCAGCACTACCTGACCACCCAGAGCCTGGCTCAACTTCTGTCTAAATTCCTCACAAAATTCCTCCTTTTTCAGCTTCCACCACCTGGTTTTCTTCTCTGTCTCTATCTTTGACCTCTTCTTCTTACAGACCATCAAAGTCATCCTACACACCACCATCCTGTGCTGTCTGGCTACACTCTCTCCCACTACCACTTTAGAGTCACTAATCTCTTTCAGATTGCCTCTTCTACATAGGATGTAGTCTACCTTTGTGCTCCTACCTTCACTCTATGCTCGTCCCACTTCTGAAAATAAGTGTTAACCACAGCCATGTCCATCCTCTTAGCAAAGTTCACTACCATCTGTCCTTCAAGGTTCCTTTCCTTAACTCCAAACTTGCCCATCACCTCCTCATCAGCTGTGTTCTCCTCATCAACATGTCCATTAAAATCTGCTCCTATCACCACTCTCTCACCCATGGGAATACTCTCTATCACCTCATCTAATTCACTCCAAAATCTCTCTTTCTCCTCTAACTCACAACCTACCTGTGTGGCATAACCACTAGCAACATTCAACATCACCCCTTCAATCTCTAACTTCAGACTCATCACCCTCTCTGACACCCTCTTCACCTCCAGAACATTCCTCACAAACTCCTCCTTCAAGACCACAGCTACCCCATTTCTCTTACTATCCACACCATTATAAAACAGCTTGAATCCTGTTCCTATACTCCGAACCTTGCTACCCTTCCACCTGGTCTCCTGTACACACAGTATATCCACCTTCCATCTCTCCATCATATCAGCCAGCTCTCTACCATTCCCTGTCATAGTACCAACATTCAGAGTTCCTATTCTCAGTCCTACACTCTTACCTTTCATCTTCTCTCTCTGTCTATGCACTCTCCTCCCTCCTCTACTTCTTTGACCAACAGTAGCCCAATTCCATTACCACCCTGTAGGTCAATGGCACCGATGATGGTCGTTGTTAACCCGGGCCTTGACTGATCTGGTATGAAATTCAGAGTACTGATGATTCGCATATTTAAATTTGGAAATTTTTTATGGCAGATGCCCTTCCTAACGCAACCCTCTCTATTTATCTGGGCTTGGGACTGGCACAGAAGTCACTGGACTGTGGCTAGATTTACCCCTTGAATGTCAACAAAACTAATAAATGACTGTGGACTTCATGAGGAGACAGCAGTAGAAGTACACTCCAGACATGATTAGCAGCACCACTGTGGTGAAATTACAGAGGAAATTTTCGATCTCCCCAGTGACCCTGAGAACTGGTACTATAGAAGGTTCTTGGACTCCCAGTGCATCTCAGTGAGATATGGAAACTACACTATCCACTATCCGCAAAGCCCTGCAAGGAGTGGTGAGCCTTGCTGAGTGGGTCTTTTTCTCTGCACCAGATGATACTGTGCCAGAGCTATGAACATCATCAAGGAGTCCACCCACCTCAGTAACTGTCTTTTCTGGCTGTTGAAATCAGGCAAATCCACAATCTCTGATGGCTAGAACTCAGAGATTCAAGAGGAGCATTTTCCCTCATCTGAATCCTCATGACATGTCCATCTCAAAATCTCTAATTCAATTTCAAATTCTATAAACTCAGTTACTTAATTGAAACTTTGCACACCACTTTACTGTGACTACATGTAATTGTAAATATATTCATTTCCATTTTGAAATATTTGCATGTCATGCTACTATATGTAACGTAAACATATTCCACATTTGCACACAGTCTAGTCCCTTTTTCCTATTCCTTCTCATTAATTCTACATATTCTTTTTAAATTTTGTCTTTAAATTTAATTTATTTGTATGCCCAGTCTAGGAGGAGTGGCTGAGTTTTAATTTCACTGCAAGTTGTATGCTATATATAACTGTGAATGTAACATAAAAATCTTAAATCTTGAATCTTGATTAGTAGCATAATCTATGCCATTGTGGAACCTCAGTCATTCAGGAACATATACAGTGAGGGAAAAAATTATTTGATCCCCTGCTGATTTTGTATGTTTGCCCACTGACAAAGAAATGATCAGTCTGTAATTTTAATGATAGGTTTATCTGAACAGTGAGAGACAGAATAACAACAAAAACATCCAGAAAACCACATTTCAAAAAAGTTATACATTGATTTTTTATTGAGTGAAGTATTTGAACCCTTTGCAAAACAAGACTTAGTACTTGGTGGCAAACCCTTGTTGGCAATCACAGACGTCAGACATTTCTTGTAGTTGACTAGCTCACTGCAGTTCCTTTATACTACTTTGCTTTTACCCTTCTCACACCATTCAGTACTGATGTAACTACTGAACATGATGATATGTTTTATGGTGTTCATAATTCTCACCTTTATAGTCTATGTAGATGATTACAAACTCATCCATAATGTCTCTCAAGACCTAAGTGATAAAAGACTGAAAGATGAACTAATCCATAAGTCATAACTAACTATTTATACTGGCCAGAATTGTGATGAATGCCATCCAATTTCCCCAATTTGCAAGGAAGAGTTGCTTTCAGTCAAGTTGTATGGATTCAGGACAGTTCAAGTGAAGTGAAGTCAAGAAGGTTTTATTGTCATTTTGAACATATGTAGCTGATGCAGTACTGATTGAAACTACATTCCTCCAGGACCATGGTGCAACATAAAACACAGAGCTACACAAAACAAAAGAGTAAAGGTAAATTAGCAAATTTCACATAAAGTGCACACAGTATGTGCAAACTTGTGCAAATAGTGCAAGACAAGAGAGTGCACAAATAGTGCAAGAGCAGCACACTACAAGACAGATACAGGAAATAGTGCTCACCAGTATACAGGTGTGTGTGTGTGTAAGTCACCAAATTTTTTTTTTGTTTGTTTTGGCCATATTCAGAGACAGGTTGTTGGTTCTACACCAGGCTGTTAGCTGTTGCATCTTCTCTCTATATGCTTACTCATTGTTCTGGCTAACGAGACCCACCACAGTCATGTCATTGGCAAATTTGATGATGTGGACTGAGTTGTTTATTTCTGCATAGTTGTGAGCAACATGAACTGCACAGGGCTGAACAGACAGCCCTGAGGGGCCTCAGTGCTCAGTGTGGTGGTGTTTAAGAGGCTGGTTGCAATCTGGACTGACTGAGGTCTCTCAGGAAGTCCAGGATCCAGTGGCAGAGGGAGGTTTTCTGGCCCAGCAGGCTCAGCTTTTCAAACAGAGGCTAAGGAATGATTTTAGGAATGATGTTTAATGCTGCACTGAAATCTATGAACAGCATTTGTATGTATGTGTCCTTTTTGTCCAGGTGGGTAAGGGCCAGATGGAGCGTGGTGGCATCATCTACTGCTGGGTCCAGTGAGAGTTGCAGCAGGGTCCTAATACTTTATGGCATTGGGTGTAAATGCAATGGTACGATAGTCATTGAGGCAGGACACTGTAGACCTTTTCAGCTTGTGGACAATTGTAGTGGTTTTGAAGAATGTTGAAATGACAGCACTGCTCAGGGAGATGTTGATGTCAGTGAAGACATCTACTAGCTAATCTACATATTCCTTGTCGTGATGGTCTTGGAGACAGTCAAATCATCAATGCACTTGCCTATGTAGCTGAGCACTGATGCCACGTTGATGGAATCACTATTGATTGCAGGCTGCCACAACATATGCCAGACAGCAGTGTGCTGAAAACAGTCCTGAAGAACACAGATGTCTCCTGCTGGTCATGCTTTCACCTGCTTCAGAACCAGTTTAGAGTGTCTGATGAGCACTGATTTGAGATTTGAACTCTCTGGTGATAAAAAAAAGTCCATCAGGTGAGCATTCTAGGTGAGCAGTATGCTAATAGCACAACAGAGTTCACAAAGTGCCTTTGTAGCACTAGGGAGAATGTACACTCCAACTATAACAACTATAACACAGTAGTGAATTTCTGTGGTAAATAAAATGGTCTGCGTCTAAAGGTCCCAAAGTCCTGGTTGGCTAGGGTTTTTACAGTTTAGCACAAACTCCTGTAAAAGTTGCAAATGCAAACAGCATTCAGTTTTATTATTAGTTTCTGTGAGTTTTTTTCTCAATATTCCACAATAACTGCGGTGGCTCGTACATGTAGATGTTGGCAGCTACGTGTTCATCTATCCCAAAGGAAGATGCACCACCCAGTCTTCTTGTTACGGACAGGTAGTTTTTGATCAACCCTTAAAAAACTTAAATCAGACATGTCTCTATTTTCAATAATACTAAATCGAAAAAAAAACAAATACAGGTTCCCCGAGAAGGGAACGAGACACTGCATCATGGCTTGATTCTATGGAAAGCTGTATCTGAAACTCTGTGTGAAAACGTAACTGTGTGAAAACATGTAACCAGGTTCCCTGAGAAGGGAACGAGACACTGCATCATGGCTTGATTCTATGGGAATTTGTGTCTGAAACTCTGTGTGAAAACATGCCAATCTATTGGCTAAAGGAGGTCATGTGGCACTTGACGATATGGGAATGTCAGTACCAATGCTGCCACACAACAGGTGATGTCTGTCCTACAGGGCTGTGAGAGCAGTATGGGCAACTACAAGGGCAGAACACCAACTGGCCCGGGGATCGCAGAGTGGGGTCCAAGTCCAAACTACAAAATGTATAAAAGCAGAAGATCCCAATGTCTGGCCACCATATCTTTCAACTGGGCTAAGACAAGCCATTCATCTGTATAATTGAGTATACAGATGTCCTGGAGACACAGAGAAGCCAGGGTAGCACCCATGCACTTTGTGAACTTGCATGAAGACAATACTAGGCTGAAACGGAGAACTTGAGGAATCTCCTGTGTTCTGGCTGGGTGTCTATATGAAAGTACACATCTTTCAGATCTATCGTTACAAACCAGTTGTTGGTGTGACAGGTCTTGAAAAGGGGAGGAAAAGAGGCAAATTGGATTCTGCAAATTGGATGCTGCTAGAGGCTTAAGCCTCAACCTGTATCCGCCATGATTGGTTCCCTGAGACAGCATGCTGGCAGGGACCATCCCAAGGAATGAGTGGAAGCCACAGTAGGCACAACTGACCCCTGAAACACTGTACATTGTGGGGAAGACCGTGCTGTTGTAAGCTGTCTGCTGGGGAAGTCCGTTCCCAAAAAAGGAGAAACAGCAGGCTGATGCAGCCCCAGTGTTATGGCTCCCTGAAGTCCTAGACCTGAGTGACCTCAGGCCCTGTCTCATCTGACTAGTCTGGCGCTGTGTGCACTGACTGTCTGCCCCATCTGTATGAGGTGGGGCCTGGTTAGCAAAACTAGCCTTCCTCTCCTGCCTAGACTGAGGCCAATGGCTTGGGCTACTGGCTGCAGTGGGGTATAAGCTATCTTAATGCCATAAGACCTTTGCCACAGTCCAGGTGTTTTAGCGGGTCAGCCTCGCAGGCCTGCAAGACTGCCGTGGTGTGCAGAGCTGCACCAGCCTGGCCTGCTGCTGTGTAAGCTTATTTATAAATGGGGGAGCAGCCATACACAGCTTAGACAGCAGCTAGCTAGCATCTCTTCAATCCTAGCTGGCACCACGGAACGGACGACTGCAGCCTGCTCATCAAGCCAATCCAAATTAAGTTTGGAAACAGCATGTGCAACAACCTCCAGCAGTTCCTCAAATGCCACTGATTGCTCCTCTTTATGAGCCAATTCAGTGGGAGCCATCTTGTCATCAAACACATCAAGTTTGTCAGAGCCCAATGCAGACAAAAATAACATCTCATTTGGGTCAAGAAAAAAATCGCAGAGTGAGTTCCCAAAGCCGAAGTGGAGATGTCGGAGTCATCGGAGAGGACAAGAGAAAAGAATTCATCTGTTATTTGTTCCATTTCCACAAACTCGACCTTCAATCCCCATGACTGAAGCCGACACATTGCCTCAGCATATGCAGTACCCGAGCCATAAGGCGCAGGCACTTGCCTGGAGAAAACAGTCAAGTGAGAGTGGAGGGGTCATCCACCATGAAATAGCATGGACACAGATGCACACATCTTTTGAGTTGTTTGGATGCCATAATAAATGCCCTATTGCTCGATAGACAAGAGAAACAAACACTAAATCATTTACAGAGCATTTCCTGACAACAAAGAAGCTACAGTGACATACATGCCCTATTGACTTGCTAGCATGCATTGTTTCACCACATGACCTTCTTTAGTTTCCTTTAGATTGGAGTGTTTTTACACAGAGCTTCAGAAACTGCTTCCACAAGAGGCATTCCCATAGCATCAAGCCATGATGCATTGTCAAGTTCCCTCAGAAGAGAACTGAGTAATACTACTAAGTTTTTAGTAGTAAGTTAAAACATTTAGTCAGAACTGTATGAACAAAAAATTACTGTTGCCTACTTTGTAAAAAAAATAATAAATAAATCTTTAAAGTGATATTGTCCTCTTAACTGCAGGAATCTGGACACAAAATAGGTGTAAATTTCTGAGCAGCTTAGGCTACTTCCACATCAAAGGATGCCAAAGCCATGTTAAACAAGCAGAATCATTTATCTGGTGTTCCAGCCCTAGAATTACAGCCAAAACACACACACACACAAACACATACTACAATAACAGCTAATCCACTGTTGATCCTCCTATTCTGCTTCATTGTCCCAGACCTGCTACCCCCAAAGATTAATAATGACTTATCCCAAATAGTCTGGACTAAACCAGTAAAAAAAAAAAAGAAAGAAAGAAACAAACAAACAAACAAACAAGACATTCTCTTCAATGTCTCTTCAATCTCTTCAAATCAATGCAGAAAGCATATCATTAGTAGATTACTATTATGAGATGAGTGGTTCAGTGGTGGTATCATAGACCAGCAAAATGTAATACTCTACATTGCAGAGTTCTTAAGCAAATGTGTAAATGTTCTCTAATGATCATTAATAGCATTCAATATTCAATAGCATTCAATAAAATTTCCCCCTATAGATAAATATATCTTGTTTCAGTAAAAAAAAACGTATTTAAGAGAAGGTAAATGTGTGCCACAAACACGCAAACACATTGGCAGATTAACCAGACATAAATGTAACTTTTTTTTTCATTTCAGCTGGTTTTAGTCACTTTCACAACAACACTATGTCACAATATATATATATATATAGAGGTATTAGAGGAGGATTTAGCATGGTTAAAGTGGCAGCTAATGTTTTAAATATTACAGACATCAATTCTTAGTTCTTAGTAGAAGCTCTGCATGTGTTTTATGCACATTTAAAGCATGTGCTCATTATATTAGCAAATGTTGAATAATCATGCTTGTGGTGAAGATTTTTACATAATTGGACTGAACTCAAAATAATTGAATAAATTAGATTTCAAATGAGGTCAAGATGAATTACCACTGATCAAAATGGTTTAATGGAAAACTCTAGAAGAATCTAGAAGACATGATCATTTTTACAGTTGTTTTACAACCCACAAAACTTCCTAGCACATTATTGTCTTTGATCCTGGATAAGGATTAATTGACAGACAGAGTCTAATAAAAAGTTAATGTGATTGGATAGACAGATGTAGAAGAAGAAGAAGAAGAAGAAGAAGAAGAAAACTACATTTCTTTATTTCTTTTTTGCAAAATATAGAAATAACACCACATAAGAATAAACCATCCCCCACTGATGCCGTTTATGTTGGTAATTAATTTTCAAACCAAACTCCACATAGAACATTACTATTAATAAAAAGGGTGTATCTGATCCAGGCTTCATAAACTGCACATATTTTTCTCTCTGTAAATCACCTTATTCTCATATAATTATTAATCAATTGTATCAGAAGATATAGCACAATAAATAACAGTGCATAAAACAAACAGCATGAACGAACAATTGCTACTTATTTTACTTTTTCAATATTAATATGTGTAATTTATGATATTTTTGTGCTTCCTTATTTCATGGAAGTGCCCCACAGCACACACACACACACACAGTTTAAAGGACTTTCATTGATTCTACAAACTGTAATAAAATATTTGTTCAGTTTATGCTCAGTATCTGACATTACCAAGCCTTTGGTATTTGTATTGATTTCCCTAGTTTTGACCGGTGTTTCAGCCTCTCACCTACCTTTGTTTTTTGCAATTGCCTGTTATACCTAGTTTACTGAAAGCATGACCTCTGCCTAGTTTTGACAATGTTTTTTACCTAACTTATAGAAATATTTTTTTGTTTGTTTGTTTGTTTGTTTGTTTTTCAAAGATTCTTAAGCAGTATTTAAATCTGATCAAAATAGATTATTTTCATCACATTTTATGATATAAAATTTAAAGCCTGAGGTTATCTTTAAAACTTAACACATTCACTTACCTAATTGCATTTGCATCTTCTTCTAATACCATAGTCTTCAATATGCTCATTGTTATTCTGAAGAAAGTCTAGCACCAGTTGTGATGATTTAATTTAATTTAATTTAATTTAATTTAATTTAATTTAATTTAATTTAATTTAATTTAATTTAATTTAATTTAATTTAATTTAATTTAATTTTCTGTTTTATTTTATTTTATTTTATCTTATCTTATTATTTCCCCATAGAATACATATCTACGTGTAAACCCACCTTGTGTTAAAATTGAATGTGTATCTGTATGTCATTTCTAAATAATGACTGATCTAATCTTATCTGCTCATTTGTGCCTGGTGTTTAAGTACACTCTTCTCTGTATTCAGTTGCCATTTTGATTCAATCTCAACAGTATGCAAATCTCTATGCCAACTATCACATATATTTTTGAACCTACTAAACTAAAATGAAATACCAAATCCATGCATAAATAAATAAATTGTTCTGACATTGATGGGAAGTTCATTCCACCACCTAGGTGCCAGACCATACTTATGTTGTACGCTGACAGATGATGGGACCAGTCAAGCAGTGGTAGAAGATCTGAGGGAGCATGGTGCAGTGCAGTGATTAGAGCTTTAATATAAGAGGGTGCTGGTCCATTCTTGGCTTTGTAGGCAAGCATCAGTGTTTTAAATATGATGCCAAATGTCATGAAATGGCTGATAGCATGGGTCGTCTGCTTTGTGGCACAGAAAGCTAAATCTGTGGCCTGGCGCAGTTTAGACCTCATTCAGACCCCCTTCCCACAGCTGAGCTCCTTTAGCACGTCAAGTACGACTGCAAAACTGCCATTGTGTGCAACACCGCAGAATCGTAATCTGCATGATTGTAGGTCTTCCCTATAAGGCTGATGTGGCCCAATGTCTCTTTAACCCTAGACATTGCCGTATACCCATGTTCATCATGACCCACAATGACTGAATGTGACATGCCTGCATGGAGGTGGAAGGTGGCATGAAGTTGGTCACAGATTGTCAAGCTCATAGGAGGCAACACTAACCTTTCATCATGCAAAACGAGCTCCCGGAGCTGAAGCAGAGGTATTAGAGTCAGCTGAGAGGATGAAAGGGGTTTAAAAAACTGTGAAACCATGACTGAACCCGGTGTGCTGCTTCAACAGACACGGGACTCGAGCCATGCGGGGCCAGTACTTGGCTGGAAATACAAGCAAGTGCAAGTGGAATGAGCTTAGTCAGCAACAACATGACTGTCTCTAATTGCTTTCTCTCAAGAACAAATTCAGTGGCATACCACTCCTCATTGCCCACATCAAGCTCCTCAAAGTCTGATGAATACAATAGTAATTTCTTGTTTGGGGCGGGAAAAATCACAGTGCAAGCTACCAGAGCTGTATCAGGGAAATCCGAGTCAAATGGGAGGGCAAGATACTATGACTGTGAGATTAAACATGGGTTCGATTCCCAGCCTATGCCCAAACTGGATGCAGTGCCGGTCCCAAGCTTGAATAAAATGGGAGGGTTGCATCAGGAAGGGCACCCGACGTAGAACCTGTGCCAAGTTTTTGTGCAGCTCACTTGGTCTGCTGTGGTGACCCCTCACAGGGAGCAGTCGAAAGAACAACAACCAAGCATCAGCACTGATCTGCAGTTTATCTATACCAAGCAGTGCTAAAACCAGGCCAGGAAGATAGTAAAGGCCATCAAAACAATGGACTCTTCTCTCTGGTTGTGGTCAAAGAAGTGCTTATGCTCCTTAAAGGTAACCCAAGAGAGAATGAAAAGGAACTTTTCCCCCCAGGCTATTTTAGCCCTTACCCAGGATAACACCCAGAGCATGGACTTTTCTGAACATCTCACAACACTCACTACCTCAACCAGACATTGCACACATTTTGCACTTCATAGTAATACTATATTCATATCACCATATTAGTCATGTTCTTAAGCTATATGTTTCTATGTTTTGTCTATTTATTTATTCTCGTACAGATAATCCTATTTATATAACATGGACAGTCATAAAAAGCATGCCACTGTATGTTGTACTGTGTATGATCATATATGTGACAAATAAAATTTGAATATGAATTTGAGGTTATGATTCATTGTTAAAGCATTTAGTAAAGGAAGAAATTATGCCTAATATAAGAGCAAAGGACATGGAAATTTTGTGCTTTATTAAACCTGACATCAACCAATTCTTAACAGACAGCATTTTATTTCTACCAGTGAAACTCAGCAACCTTCCCAAAGCCATAGGATTAATGGATTAAAAAAAGGCTATTTCCCCATTTCTGAAACACATTAAAACAGAAGTAAATGGTTCCATATCCAGACCCAAATATTATGGTGTAGAGAGCATGATGGTAAAAGATAGGGAGGAATTTTCCAAGTGGTACAAAATGGTCTCTGACAAAAGTTTTTTTTTTTTTTTTTTAATAAAATATGGCTCAAAATTTTGTGAATAATAGAGGATCAATAAACAAAAGAAAATCAGTCTGAAGGATTTCTTCTGCATTTGTTCAGCACAGCAATTCCTTTTATAAGCAGTTTAATTGCATCTCATAATAGTTAACATGAGGCTGGTGGAAAAATGTTTCTGGTCTCCCAACACCAGCTCAATAAAGTTAGAAAATAGAAATTTTATTAGGAAATGAAAACTTACGAAAGGCTGCAGAAAAAAAATGAAAAAGGTGATGCAGCACATTTAGGAAAGATCTTAATAAATATGGGAAGACAGAGCTCTATGCATTGATCCTTCAGGCATTAAACTTGTTCATATTAGGAGACCTGAAAACTGTTTAGGATAAGTCAGTTTACCCTATGCCTACTGGAAAAGACATCAGAAAGCCAAACAGAAATAACTATGAGTTATTAGAAGTAACTAGAAGTAATAGAAGTAACTATAAGGTCCTCTACTTACCAGAGATTAAATTCAGTAATAATTAGGAATATTTTCTTTAGGAACTGGAAAATGCTTAGTACATTTTGTATACAATCTCAAAAAAAACTATTTAAGTGTCTTCAATATTGGATTTGCTTAAAAACTTCAAAGAACAGAGTATTGTAACGCTTTTTGTTACAATTTCAGTTCTAATTAAGAATGTGTTCCTATGGTTTTCTACTGCAAAAACTGTCATATTAGATTAGATTCTCTGTTCTATGAGGTTCCAAATGCACATTCACTGATTTTATAATCAACAAACATAGCCTGCTGTCATTGCACAGATTCAGGTTAAATATGATGAAGTATACCTAATCAGATATTCTCCTCTGTTTATTGCCAACACTTATTGCCATGATCCAAAATTTCCAAAATTGTTCAGGCTTGTTTCAAACCTGTGTGTGTGTGTGTGTGTGTGGATATGTTAACATACATGCAGGTGGGCTTTTTATTAAACTCAAACAGATAATTCCACAGGCAAATCTGAAGGCAAAAGGTAGGTCAAAAAAGACTGCCAAGGACAAAAGGCAAAAAAAAAAATCAGGACAGGTTCAGAAACAGGGTTATCATCAGGCTTAAAGTGTGGCAAAAGTAGGATAATATTCACAGGAAAAAAGGCTCAGTAACACTGTGGACTCAAGGGAACAGAGCAAATGCCTCATGAGGAAGACAACACAAAGAAGGGTTTAAATAGATACATAAATCAAAAACAGAAATTGTGATACATGAGGGAAACAGTCAATGACAACAAATCAAAAGACACATTGTTACATAAACAAAGAACAAGACAGAGCAGAAGCAGAACTGAGCACCATATTAAGGGGGAGATTCATGACAGTATTGAAGTAATACATGTTATCTTGCTTTTTTCACTTATTCTGTACTATGAAATCTACAGTATAGTTTTCCTGTTTATTTCATCAAATTATCCCATTTCAGCACATCAGAATTTCTTTGATGTTTTTGCATACAGTATTAACCAAATTTGAGCAGAACCAACCCCTGCATCGAGAAAAAGACAGAGCTGATCTTCCAGAATGCAATTCAACAACAAACCTTTGAACTCAGGGCTCTGAAACTATACTATGTGTTAGCACTGTTGCCTACAAGGTTCAGATCAGATCAAATGACACTTGAAAGACAGGATCTGAATAGTCACATTGGCTAATTTGATACACACATGCAGATGCACATACACTGGCAAATGTAGCAGTGTCAGTTTCACCAAGCATTTTCGTCTTGGACATCATCCTTAAATACCTGAACTGACCGCATAATTGTCCATGGTACCAGTGCTGTTTGTTGATAGTCACTAAAATTAAGTTTATACACAAATTATTTACATTTATCTAATACTTAAAACACTATATTAATAGTGCTTAATAGTCACTTGCTTGCCAAACAGTCTCAATTCCTCATGGTAGGGATTCAAGATTTAATAGGATTCACATCAAAATTCACCAGACCAGGCTACATCAACTCCCAGTTTTGGTGAGCTCATGTCCACTGTAGCCTCAGCTTTCTGTTCTTGGCTGACAGAACTGGAACCTGATGAGGTCTTCTGTTGCTGCCCCATTAGCCCATAATGCTGTTGTCCTTGTTAATCTTAGTAAGACAATAAAATGGCATATACATTCCCCTCACTAAGGAGTAGAGGAATACCTTAGCTGGGCCATATGGAGAAACATGCAAAGTGCTGCATAGACACTTCATCACCTGTTGTCATAAAATGCTTGATTCGTAATAAAGATCACATTTAAAGGTCATACCCAATATGCATATGTAAAACATGTAGAATATTAAAATTCTACAGAAATATATTGTTACTTTTTGTTCTTAAAATCTTAACATTTTAGGTAATCTGAGACATTTATTCAATTTATTCTGTACGGAAAAAAAGAGAAGAAAAGGGATTTGGCAGTAGGTGCTTGAATTGAATTAAAACCGTTTTACTTGAGCTGTCTTTTTTATTGAGCTGAAGTAGCAAGATAAAATACTCAGAAATGCCGCTCACTGGACATTATTTTTCTCTATTGCACCATCCTGAGTAAACTCTAGAGACTGTTGTAAAGATTCCAATTGATTTTAAAGAATCAATTATAGAAAGAGCAATTATAGAAATATCCAAACCAGCCACCAAAAATCCTGCCACTGTCAAATTTACTGAGATCACATTTTTCTCCATTTAATGGTTAAAGTGAACATTACCTGAAGCTGCTGGCCTGTGTCTGCATGGTTCTATGCATTACATTGGTGTCACATCATTAGCTGATTAAATAATGTCACAAATGAGCAAGTGCCATCATTGTTTGATAAACATGTGCTTCTGAACATGCAATATCCTCTAAGCTGGAAGTGTGCATCATTATATCACAAGACCTTTGAACTGAAGTATGTGTAAGTGTCTATTTGTGTGCATATGTGCCTGTGAAAAAGTATTTAATTTGCAAACTTTAATTAATTCTTTGTCTCAAGCTTTGATTAACGACTGTTAAATATAATCTTTGGCAGAATTAAATATGATTTCCACATACAATATTCCTAATTAAAAATTTACTGTGACCTGTAAACAATAACTTTATTGATGGTAACATCAAAATGTCACAGGAAGCAAAGACAGGAGTATCCTGCCTCCTGACAATGGGGAAGATGATTAGGGGAATAAATAATAGCAGAAATAACAAACTCAGATTTAAAAATGTAAATTTTATAGTCAAGTTTAAAATGTTAAATGCCATATTTATAACAGCAACCTATTTTAAAGTGCTGTAAGAATGGCAAAATTATTAAGCATCACTGGAACACACCATTTAAGCATGCAGGAGTGCAGTCAGGCTCTCATGCTGCCTCATTCACAAAGAAATGAGTTAAATACACTTCTAAATATTCTAAAAAATAAACTCTCTTTTGATTACCATTTCCCTGTATGTAATAGGCTTAGCTTAATTTGTCTTAGCTTTTTTTTTTTTTTTTAATTCAGATTTTTGATTCCATGGTGAATATTCATCTAAGAGAGCTAGCTGAAAGAGTTAACTGATTTGCAAATGACACATCCCTAGATCATAACCATGGTACATACAAGGAAAAGCCTCCAAACACACTGTAAGATACTATAAGGTGGACCGTTAGATAGATACAATAATCTATCTATCATTATCTATCAATATCTATCAATAATGTGGAATTAAAATATAGAACACAAACCCATAGAAATATGTAGATTTATATGCAGAAAGGATTAGAAACAAGCACTTTGGTTAGAGAGAACTTCAGAAACAACAAACTCTTGGAACAAAGGTTTGTGAAACATAAAACCCTGGGAAACAGATTTGACCTAATGCTAGCTCAAGATTTACATTATAGTCTAAGTTGAAGGTTATTGATAATATGATAATACTAAGAAACTAATGAAGACACTTTACATATTAAGAAATAATGCTTGAAGCATGCAAATGCATAAAGGATTAGTAACATGTGTTGCTATCCTATCCAGATACTGTACACAGATACAGATTGCATTTTAATGCACTGAGTAAACAGGACTAATAGACTGTTTCATAAGTATTGGTGGTCATGCAAAAGAGCACAGGGAGTGAAAGACAGTCAGTAAGCACAGCAATGATTAACAAGCTAAATCTCCCTTAAAAATTCCTTCCAACTTTTATTGTTCTCTGTTAAGATCCCACAAGTATGTGCCTGTATTCACATATCTTTTCTTATACTCACTTTTTATCATCCCCTCTCTTTCCACTAATGACTATAAGGACTTTTTATTTTAGCAGAATAATAACTAAGTGAAACAAAAATAGAGATGAAGCAAGAGAGAGATAAGATGCAGCTTGACAGTATGAAGAGTAACAGAGGTGAATTCTGTAAGAATTTGAACGAATGATGGTTGATTGACATGATGACCCAGGCAGAATAAAGAATAACAACTAACTCTTGTACACACACATGCATCCTTTTTATTTTGATTTTTATACACCTCTATTTGTGTGAGGGTGTGGAAGAAGACTTTGGGGAGAAGGTGGATTTTAGCTGAATTCTGGGCATGTGTTTATGCACTCTGTGCTTTTCAGTGCACTTTCCAAAACTCAGCAAAACAGAACAACTTGACTTGAGCATCTTGAATGTCATCAGTTCAGAGCCCACAGGTCCAATATTGGACGCAGCCTCCAGTCTTTTTTAGGAAAAACAAAATACCGGCTGTAAAAGCCTGAGTCTCGATCTCTGATAGGAACATGTGCTATAGCCCCTTTCCTCAAAAGCAAGAGAGGTACCTCTTGGAGAAATGTAGTTTGATGTTTACCAACAACAGTGGGCAACACACCCTGAAACAGATGGAGACAGGAGGCGAAATGGATCTTGTACCCTTTTTCTATGGTATCTAGGACCCACTGAGACACACCTGTCAGAATTTTCCATACTGCCAGATTGTCTGAAAGAGGTGTCAACCTCGTGCTGATCACCCTGGCTCCCTGAAACAGTGAGCTGGTAGACGAAATGCCAGAGGTGGTGGGCAGTAGGCAGAATGAAATTGACAGGTGGGGAGAGCATAGGGGTGTTTACAGGGTGCCAAAGAAGGCCTTCTTTCCGATCTGAGTGAGCTGGGTGGGTGGTGCTGGGATGGTGTGGCTGTAAAACAGCCCAGGCTGCTCACTGCGGCAAGGGATACATTCCCTGAACACCGCCAACTACTACTTCATCTCCTGGTGCTTGTCAACAGTACTCACTGCATCACTGAACAGGCACTGAGGCAAAATCAGGGCATCTAGGAGAAATGACTTATTTCTGTCCTTAATCCCCATTAAGTTAAGCCACAGGTGCCTCTCCATGGCATAGAACAGCCATAGAACAGCCTATAGTGCAGGCCCTCTGCTTCATGGCTCACCATAGCGCACATGGGGAGAAATAGCTCACAAGCTTCTCTTCAACTCTAGGCAGGGCTGCATATCTATAATTTTCAAGGCTGAATAATTAGAGGTGCCTGGGGAAAAAATATGAGCAGAATAAGGATTCCCCCAAGACCCCAATACCTCTGGATGGATGTCTGGAATAAATGGTTAGAAAAACGGGAATATCAGAGTCAGGGAAGGACCAGTCTCTTGTTCCGCTTCCGCCAACTCAACCGGCTAATGTTCTAAGCCACCATGCCACCTCAGCAGATGCAGGACCCGAGCCCTGAGGTGCAGAAGCTTGGCTGGAAAATATGATGAAGCATTTTTTCCCTAGACTATACAGACAGGACAAACAATTGACACAACCAAATTGACACACTTCCTGAAGACAAAGAAGCTGTGTGACATAGATGCCCTTATATGGACGTGTTAATGTGTATCACATGTCCTATCTGAGCCATTAAATGGTGTGTGTGCACACAGAGCTTCAGACACAACTCTCAATGAAGCGTCAAGTTCCCTCGAACGGGATCCACTGACATTGGAGACTCCTTCTGAAAAAATGTTAAATAAACATTTTACTGGATGTTTTGTTATATATCTTATCTTATTTTTGTTAAATAACAATATCAATTTGATATCAGTTTTAGATTACCTGGAGCATCTGCCATAAATGTCTTTGGGCATAAGCAGTGTAAAATAAAGCCAGCACTAGTGTCAAAGTGGTGTGCTGTTAGACAATTAATCAACACCTTCTGACCAATCAGATTTGAGAATTCATTGGCATTGTGGTATAAATTGCTTATTTAACTGACTATATAACATGTGACTTAGTATATGATATGAGCAATACACACAGTATTGAAATTAAGCAGTTTTGGCATAGGCCCTCCCTCTAATGAACAGTTTGCACCAAATTCTGTTTGTGAAGAACAACTTTTAGATTGACTCACCTTGATCAAAGGTCCTATAAAACAGCTATAAAATGCGTTCCATTTCATGCAAGTGATACTTTAAGCCCATTTATAGCCACAGGTGCAATTGAAGTCATTACATAAATTTCTGGGATTGTCTAGCCTTTATCTGAAGATTCAGTCAATGTGTATGTAAAATTTTGACCCACTGGAATTCTGATTCAGTGACATTTGCTGTGGATACCCTTACATACCAAAAGACATGGATGGTAATGTAAAATGTTAAAAAAAAAAAACTAAGATTGAATATCTTTAGCTTTGGTTAGTGGGCCTCAACAATGTAACTGATAAAAAAGTACAATTAAGATTGTGACCTTATAAAAAAAAAAACCCTTACTGATCTCCCCTATCATCTATCTTCAAATACATAGGATTCAAGGTCTAAAACTTTTAACCAAGTATTTTATGATAAATAGTAAGATGAATTTAGGTGTGCTTGTATGTGATAAATCTCAATTCAGGTTACTTAAGAGCTTTAGGTGTGATAAATGGGGGCTGGCTTTGAAGATGTCACTTTTTAGTGCACTAAATCTAGTTAATCAATGCAATAAGTGTGTGTCAGCTCTATTGGAGCATAAAAACACTAAACAGTGCTGGAGGTCCACAGCAGTGGGGGAGGTGAAAGACATGAAATTTCTGTATACACATGAACTGGGTGATAGGGAAAAGGAATAAATAATTACAATAATTGCATTTTTGCACAACCAAACATTTATAGTTAAGTTATTTAGGGATGGGGTGGGGTATTCTATCTATCTATATTGGACACCCCTGGTTTATATCCTTGTTCTTGGATTAAACAAGTGGAACCTGCTTCTATAACCAATTTCCCTACAAGGTTTAACATGTGCATTCTGAGATGAGACTCTGAGATACTTTAAGTTACCAGAGCTTTCCTGTCAGCTCAAACTAGTTTAATCTTTTTACAGACTTTTGAAGCTCCATTAGAGTGAATGCTTTTCAATAGTATCCATATAAATTCTAAAAATTATTTTAAAAAAGCAAGTGAAAATATATTGAAATATTTCCATTATTTCCTTTCATGAAATCACTGTAAATCAATTACAAATTTCATTTTGACATTTCCTAATTAAAAGTAGCTCTAGAAATTTCTAGAACTAATTCTAGAAATAAATGTAATTAGTATAATTTGACTATATTTAAGAAATTTAAAAAAATAAATAAATAAATAAATAAAAAAAAACAGAAGAAATAAGCATTTTGCTTTTACTGTCCCAAACATCCCTTTTCAACTTTGTGTACTACATTCTTGAATATTTTATGACATATATACTTTAAAATCATTGATAATGTAAAATCAATAACAAATACTTAATTGCATATTTGTACATTGTGTTAGCTCATAGGAACCTTGTACTTTGTCATATATTCTTGCTCAAAAATACAAATTATCACAAAACAGGTGTATAGAAACCCCACATGTGAGAATCCTGCATGAGCCAAACTTACCATCTGTCCAAGCACACTAACAGCATCTGAAAATTAGCAATAATTTAACCCACAGCCACATGTGAGTAGGAATCATATTCTTTAACATCATTAATTAATTCTGACATGAATGTTGCAACAGCACAAGTGGCCTCAAAGTCTTGATTTCTTTGGAAATCCTTCATAATGTCATTGAAAAACTGTTTTGGAAAGGTGATCTATTTAACCCAGAAAGTGAGGGATTCTTCTCTTCCAAATGCATTCTAGGTGTCTATGTGATTAATTATATTGAATATGTAAGCACATTATATAGTTTAAAATCCATAAAACCCTTAGCTGAACTGTTTATAGGATATTAAATAAAACAATTTAATGTCCATAAACACAATTTCTGGCCAGACATCCCTGCCCACTGGTTTCTGACAGTTCTTTCCTAATTTCACTGCTGGACATCTTCTGATGTTGAAGGGAATTGAGCATGATGTGTCTTTTGTATTAAGTATCCTTGGCCGACCAGTGATTCTACATTCCTCAATATTGCTCATTTCTTTGTGCTTAAAATAGCTTGAGCACATCTTAAAACCCAAGTCTGCCTCAGACCTTGTTGATGCAATATATCTACCTTGTGTCTTTTTGCTGTGCTCAGTTTTGCCATGGTGTATGACCCAGTTTTAAGCCTCCTACACATCTGATTCTGTTTCAGTTAATGACTGTTTCAACCTACATATGAAATTGATGATTATTAGCACCTGAATGGTATAATTGGATAATCAAATAATCAAATATCTGACTCAATATATACGAGTACACATTCGACTTGTCCAGACGCTAAGAGTATGCATTCATTTTTATCTAATCAATCAACATAATTGCTACGAAACCGTGTGATTACTCAAACTGTAAGGACAATCAATGTACCTGTAAACATCTACCTGATTTTCAAAAATAAAAATGTAAGTAATATCATAAAACCTCAAATTCTTCAAGCTCCATGCAGGCAAAATGTGTTTGTCATTATCTCTGTTACAGCTTGTTTTTTTCTTTAGTTCAAATGTTCATTTAAGCCAATCTTTTCAATTTATACTTACCTGAACCCCTGCTCCATTTACCTCGTTTCCTTCCATTGTTGTATCACATGTTGTTTTCCATTTTTTCACACGGTGACCAGCAGCACGACCATGCCTGCCTTAGGTTGTCCCACCTCATGAGATCTTACCCGTCATTGGCTAACCGGCCTTCTTCTCTGGTCACCAGCTGCACCCTCTTTTCTCAGGTAGCAGCTATCCGGCCCAACACCCTTCATCCCGGTGTGGCTTTGTTTTGAGAGTCGGTTCTTCCTTTGTCCTTCTTGGAGCATTTGTGGGGTTTTGTTGGAAAATCTATCAACTTATTTTGCCAACTGTGTTACCTGCAAAGAGCTTCAAACATAATGCATATTTCAAACTTAACTTATTCTATGATTATCCAGTGATTGCTGTTTCAAGTACAAATTTAGTACTGATCACGATAAAGTATAAGTAATCATCAGTCAATCACCAGTAAAACATAAGTAAACAATTGAGCAATAAGTAATCATTGAGAAACCCAAGCAATCAATCATATAATCAGTAATCATCAGACAACATAAGAATTTTGATTAAGACAATATCTTTCAGTAGTATAATCAAGTAATACACTCTTTCTCTCTGTTTTTTTTTGTTTTTTTTTTACTGATTGTAAAATGATAATAGTGATCATGTGATCGCAAAAGTGATTTCACAAAAATGTTTTGTTTATAATGTGACCAACGTCCTTCTGTATGAAGGTCTCCTCCTATTCTGCCCATGTGACTTTACGCAAGGTAGAGGGTCCGTTGGAGGTCTAAGGAGAGGTTACCAGCACATCACTTAGTCCCCGTCCGGTGATAGGTCAGGCAAAGATCTCAGGATGCCTAGATCGTGTGTCTAGAAACATTAGTCCACAACACATCCTCTCCTAACTTCACTGTGATGACTTCTCTTCTCTTTCTAAGTGGTATGTCTGCCCATATACCATACCTCCTTCTCCTCCTGTTTGTAAGACCGATTAAACGTTTTATGCAGTATTGTACACATTCTACCTCAATAGGTAAATGTGCAGCCTGTCTTGGGGTATATACATGTGTTTGCATTTCAGTGATAAACATTCTGTCATTGTAAATGTCCTTTATCCATGTATACCTGTCTGCGAAAGGTTATGCTAGTAGACTTGAATTTGGCCTCCATTCTCCTAAATCATTTTCCAACAACCTTCTCCATGTGCTCTTCCAGTGTCCCTCCATCATGCTGCTAATTTTACCAAGTCCATTTAATCAATACTGTTATCCTGTTCGGACTGTGGCTCAATCTCTTGTATCATCTGAGCATGTTGGCCAAACAGTGTATGTGTCATGCGTTCAATCATAGTGCGAAGCAATGGAATTAGACAGCAGGACAAAAACACAAGTATCATCAGAACTATTACTAGAATTGTCCCTAATCTAAGTATAACAGCCCTCCAGTTTGACGAGAACAACCAGGAAAACCAATCATCGGATGGCTTATACGTGTTTTCTACATGTTCATCTCTGAGGTCTCTCAACTGTTGTAGTATCTTACTCAGGTTACCTTCTGGTCCAGTATGCATTGGTATGTAAGTACAACATTGATCTTTGAACATGGTGCACACTCCCTCATCAGGAGCTCTCATAGTGTCCAGTATGAACCTGTTCTGTAGAGCCATTGTAGATGTTGCATGCAATTGTTCTTGAATCAAGTCGAGTGCCTGTATTGTGTAGTTCATGAAACGCTGTTGGTTGTACCAAATGTAGTTTATCCACTTCACATTTCTCCCAATCTGTGCCCATGGCAGAAAAAATGTCAATGCCCCTGATCCTGCTCGACCTATTGCTGTGTGTTCATCAGGGACTCCTACTGGAACCCCTCTCCAATCTACATATATTCCATTGTTTCTGTCAAATTGCTTTATTCCACGCTTAGTTCGCTGATCTGTCAAGGTTGTCTCTTTTTCCTGAAGAACAGCTAGTTTTCCCGAAAGCAGTACTGTTGTACAGCACCCTGCCCATCCAGGTGGCAAGGTCTGTCTGGCAATCCTTCATCCACAGTACCAGAAGATATCCGCTAGTAGCCTAGTCCCATTGGATAAATCAGGCAATTCTAGATCAACGAGGCCTTTCTTCCACTTTCTCCATATGACAATCTTCAGTTCTTTCTCGTCTGCTGTTTCATTGCAGTCCTTAGAAATATTGCCAACAAACACTTGTAATCCTCTAGAACATAAACAAAATGGGTACCTCTGTCCCTTAGGTACATGTATTCTGGTGGGCAGATGTCCTCTTGTCTCAATCTCCTTGAGTCCACACATTCTATTCATTTTCTCCTGTTTAGCTGCCATTGAATGCATAAGACAAACAAATGAACATACATGGAACAGGTTGTTTTTGGTACTGTTACAGTTCTCTGGCCCACTCGTTGGTATAACACTGGGAGCTCGTGGTGTTCTATCATGGCATACTATACATGGTGTGTTTGTGACTTCTCTCGCAGTGTAACTCAGCCATTGATAAAACAAATTATTTGTCCACAGTTCCTGGTCCAATTTGTCCATGGAACCTGTCAGTTGTGTAGAAGTCTGCTTCTCTTTGTCCGCTTTAGCTCTGATCGCCTGTGGAATGTCTCTGCCCTGTCTGGGTGGCGATGCTGTTGGAATCTCGCTATAATCTGTTTTTGCAAAGTCATCAAATACCCTTGTAAATATAAATGTCCACGACCCTATACATATCATTGCTAGTATTGCATTACCAGCAACTTACAGTTCACACTCACGGGTCGATTGCAGTTTCTTTCCTCTTCAATAGTCTCCTGATCATTGTCTCTCTCACTCTCCACTACTTCAAGGTTCTCGACGTGCTCAAGCTCTAGTTCTATAGGCGGGCCCCGCATTTCAAACATCATGTTGTGAAGGACCTTCCTCTGGGTCCTCTTCTTCTTGTTGCGGAGGACTCTCCCACAGACGATGTTCCCTTTCCTGTGGGTTTGGTGCTTGCAGTTCAGGAGTTTGTGATGCAGGAACAGATGGGTCTTGCCTTCATGCTTCGAATTCCCTTACCAGTGGGTCCTGCTCGTGTTCTTGTGGTCTCTCATGCCTCTCTGCTGCCCTTGGATCAGGTGCTCTGCAACAGTGATTGAGATGAAACCAGGTGTTCTTACCTTCAACCTTTACTGCTGTAGGGGTTGCCAAAATGACTTTCAATGGTCCAACCTTCCTGGGCTTGTTCCACTTCCTCTTGAAGACCTTGACATACATCCAGTCTCCTGGTTGCACGGTTCTCAGCTCTTCATTGATTTCACTCATCCTTCCCTCAGTGGCACCTTTCACCTGTTGGAATGTAGCTCGGTGTATTTCAGTTAAATGCTTTACATAGTTACCAAGCTCATTTTCAAGCTACTCAAGCGGAGGGCCCTTATAAGGTCCTCGTAGATGTGGTACAAGCATAGGTCGTCCAGTAAGCATTTCATGCGGGGTTAGATGCGTCATTCGGTTAGTTTGCATTCTCATACTCATCAATGCTAACGGCAAAGCTTGCACCCAATTCATTTTTCCAGCTTCACAAATCTTAGCCAACTTAGCCTTCAATGTTCCATTAGCTCTCTCCACCATTCCCTGCGACTGCGGATGATAGACACAACCCAGTCTGTGCTTTATTCTGAGATACTGGAACACTCTTCGAATCACGTTGTTCACAAAATGAGTACCACTATCTGAGCTGATCTTGTCAGGAATTCCAAGCCTTGGAATAACCTCTCTGCACAAGAACTTAGCCATTGAATCTGCATCTGCCTTAGCTGTTGGGTGTACCTCAGTCCATCTGCTAAATCTGTCCTCCACCACCAGGACATACCTTTTCTTCTCATTCACCTCAGCCATGTCCATGAAATCAATAATGAGGTGCCTGAATGGTCCGTCTGGCTCTGGTATGTGGCCTATTGGAGCTGTGAAACTTTTCCTGTTGTTATACTCAGCACATACTTCACAGTGTGCTAACCTGTGGTCGACCATCTGGGCCAAATAAGGTGACCACCATGCTCTTTGAATCCTTTTGATCACCTCCCCCCTTGCGCAATGGCTCAAGCCATGCGCATCATTAATCAACGAGGTAAGAACCGAGAGGGGAGCCACAAAATGTCCTTGAGGACCACGCCAGATGCCTGTGCAAGCATTTTTAATCGCCCCCCTTTTCAACCACTTGGATATCTCATAAATAGAGGCAGAATTCTGAGCTGTAACTAAGGAGGTTAAGTCTGCTTCCGGGGAGTCCTCGTCCTCAGATTCCATTACCAGCATAATGTTGGTGCGACCTAATGCTGCTAACTTGGCTGCCTCATCTGCTGCAGTGTTTCCATTGGTCACAAAGGAACCAACTATTGTGCGCTGAACATTTGACAATGGCTAATTTAGCTGGCAGCATGATAGCATGTAACAAATCAGTGATAGCCATACCATGTGTGACAGGAGTGCCGTCTGCCCTCAACAGCCCTCTCTGTGCCCATGTCAGACCAAAATAATGACACACACCGTAAGCATACTGTGAATCTGTGAAAATTGTACAGGATTTCCCTTCAGCTAACTTACAGGATGCAGCAGGTGCCTTCAATTCAGCCAATTGTGCAGAACATGGTTGAGCAACAGCTGAAGACTGAACGGTGACAAAACTAGTCAAATCATTACTGGGAGCTACTATAGCATAACCTGCCAAACTTCCATCTGGACCTCTGAAACATGAACCATCAACAAAAAAGGTTACATCTGAGTGTGGCAGCGGCTGATTTTCTAGATCGTGACGTGCTTTCAGGTAAAGGCCTGGTCACACTACAAGACTTTAACCGTCGGCAGATCGCTTTGCTGTTCAGACTACATGACTTCACTGTATGTCTTTTTGTCCTTGTTGTGTTCACACTATGCGACGCTTCGTAAATGATCCACAAGAGGGGGTTGCACACCACACGATCTGACAACAACTCTTGTCACTCAACACCATCCCCAAACCACGTTTTGTCACGAAAACACACAGAAATGATGAGAGACTTTCGGAAGAGGTTTGTTTTGAAAATGGACATCGGCAGGAGTCTCGCTCTAGATAAATGTTAATTTATTAAAATAAATGTTGTGTCCACACTATTTTTGAAGCCATGTTGCTGCTGCCTCTTTTCTTCCGGTGACCTCAACTCTGTTGACTTGCTCTCTCATTGGCTGGAGGTCGTAGCTACAATTGACACCACGTGATGTTGAGTCTGCCGACCGTCCCAGATATTTAACATGCCAGATATCTGGATTTTGTCTGCAAGGTGTCAGCGATGCATCAGCGAGCCTCTTTGATGTGTTGTTGAAAAGTTCACACATAAAGATTGCCAAGCGCTGATCACCCGCTGATTTTCCCACGATCACGATAATGAGCTCATTAATTTGCAAATCGGGCTTAAATTGGGCTGAAAATCCTGTAGTGTGAACTAGGCTTAAGAAGCTGATGTTAACTGACAATCGTATGCCTCACCTTCATCATTCTATCAGCTGAATTGACTGTCTGACTGTCTCTGAATGGTTAATTCTGGTGAGGACAGGATTACATCATAACCAGTTTTCCGCGCATGAGTAATGACGAATGTTGGACTGGTCAACAAGGCATGCAGTGCACGAGTTGTGTACAAAGTAGTTGGATGGCCCATTGTAATGGTTGATGCTTTCTGGTAAGCAAATGCAGCTGCTGCTAATCCACAATAACATGGAGGCATCCCCTTCTCTATGTTATCCAATCTAGTCCTAAAATATGCAACTGGCTGTTTACTTGGACGCTGTTGTTGAGTTAGAACAGCGTTAGCAAATCCCTGTTTTTCAGACACATACAAATGAAATGACTTAGCATAATCTGGACTAGCTAGTGCTGGTGCAGTACAAAGATCCTTCTTCAACATTTCAAAGGCTGCAACTGCTTCTGTTGTCCAGGTCAAGGATGCTTTCTTTTGATCAGCTGCTTTTATCAATGCACGGAGTGGAGACACCTTCAGCGCAATGTCCAAAGAGGCTAGATCCCTAGCTACTATTTGATTGAAGATTGATAGACTTTCACAATAACCCTGTGGCAATCTTGTGTATGTATACTGCTGACCATTGTAAGTGAACGCAAAGAAATGTTGTGTCTGGATGCAGTGGAATGCTGAAAAATGCTAAACACAAATCAATGACTGTGTACCACTTGGTGTCACCTGGAATGTTGGAAAGCAACATATGTGGGTCTGGAACTACTGGTGCTTCTGCTTCAACAATATGATTTATGGCACGGAAATCATGTACAAGACGCCATTTATCTGAATTGGGTTTTCTGACAGGAAATATCAGTGTTGTATTGACTTTGTGTTGGAATCAAAACTGCTGCCTCGAACAATCCCTCAAGTGTGGGTCTTATACCTGCTTGGGCCTGTGGTGTTAATGGATATTGTTTTTGGAATGGGTACCTGACATGCGGTTTACGTTTTATCAATACCTGCCCTGCTGATTTAATTGGTTGAATGCTGTGTCCAGAGTGCACTTGGTACTGTGGCTAACAGTTCCTCAGTCTCTGTGTCATGTTGTGTGTCTGCCGTGGGATTGCTATCTTCTGAAATCAGTAACTGGTAGGATGGTGACTTTTTCTTTTCTATCAAGGTCTGTGTGGCTCTTAAAGTGTCTGTGCCATTCTGAGAAATACGCATATACTTTCCATCCGGTGAAGTATGCATGTATTGATTGATTGTCGGTTTCCATTTCAGTACTTGGCTGGTTTCTTTGAGCATTGGTCCCAAGTCCTTTAATTCATGGCCTCCTGCTACCATCAATGAAATGTGGGGTATTGAATCTGTTACCTGAAACCAACTCTTCAAGTTGTTTGGTAAGTGAACTGTCGCCGCAACTCTTTGCGGTCCCCCATAGATGTCTGTTGTTATTACATCAAACACTTTCCCTTCCAACATGTCTGACCATAGTGTTGCATATTCTTCATTGGTGCTGTCTGGATCAAAACACATGGTACAATGTAATGGACTTTTGGGCTCAGTGTAGTCTGGTCGCATGGCCTGTATTCATGGTTTCCACTGCAAATACCTAGCATGCAACTCTGATGCTCCAGGATTGTCATTCTGTAGCCAGTACAATGTACTACACTCTGTCTTTGTCTGTGCCTTGACCATAAGGTACTGCTCAGCTATAGTTTTGTCTGGAAATGTCACCCAGAGACCTGTGGGACTACACTGAATTTTAGCCTTGAATTTACACAAAAGATCTCGTCCCAGTAGATTGACTGGTGTAGCTGGTGAGTACAAGAGAGGTGTCACAATAGTGGTGTCTTCCAAAGTTAATATTTGCAGCTCTGTGAAATGTAATATTTGTGAAACCCCTGAGAAGCCTGTGGTTTTTATCGTTTTACGAGCGAGGGGGAGATTCGAGCCTTTGCGTCCTATACATGAGTATGTGGCACCTGTGTCAATCATAAATGGAAAAGGACACTCGTTGTTAAGTGTTACCATAACAGTTGGTTCTTGTTGTGGATGCAGTGTGGTGGCATACTGCATGTTCTCCCCCTCAGGCTTCTCAAGGCCCCTTCAACACCAATTTGGTGCGGGCCCCATTCCTGGGCCCATTGGAGGTTGCAACATATGTGGGCAATCCCTTTTCATGTGTCCGCTTTCTCCACATCCCCAGCACGTCAGTGGTTGTTGAGGCTGTTGATATTGAGGATTGGAATACTCTTGAGCATACCCTGGTCCTTGGGGTCCTCTGGGGCTCTGTGGTGTATAACCTTGTGGTGGTGATGACCATCTATCCCATGGTTGTCTTCTTCCTTGCCAACGGCCTCTCATTGGGCGTCCTCTAAATCTTCCTTGAGTGCCACCGATGTGGACATTGATTGGCTGGCCCATTGGATATGGCTGACTTGTGGGTGTCTGTTGTGGATGTTGAACATCATGTGGATCATCTGTGGTTGCTGTGATGGTCCCTGTTGTCCTACCATCTGATTACCCTGCATCTGTTCTTGTGTTGCCGGGACAACTATTGCAGCTTGTACTTTGCCTGCTTTCTCTTTCTCTTTGTTTTTCTGCTTGGCCTTATGAAGTTCTCCAAGTTGTGTTTTATACAGCTGTGTCAGGAGCGCTTCTGACGCTTCCTTCTGTCTCTTTCTATACTGTTCTACATAATGAATCACATGTGCTTTGAAAGTGTCCCATGACATGGTGTTTAAACCTACCACCTTCACCTTCTAGTGAGTTTTGAACTTGTTCTGGTAGGCATTTTTTAAGCATTAGTTTAAACAGTCCCTTGCTTGTGTCTGTTTCATCCCACGCTCCACCAGTCTCTTCTTTCCATCTATTCTGATATTCCTGTATGAAATTCACCACATTTTCATCCTCTTGCAGAGTCATGTGTTCTATGTGCCCTGGGTCCATCTTGGTTGGATAGGCCTTTCTTATTTCATACCACAGTCTATTCCTCCATGGTCCTAATGCTCTGACATCCCATCCTAGTTGGTCTATTGCTCCCTGCTTCATTTAATATTTCACCTGTTTTTGCTTTGCCTATTGTTTGGGCCAAAATAGCTTTCACATCTTCTATTGACAGAGTATGTCCTGCTGTTTTCTCTTCAAACTTTGTGATCCACCTTTGTCCTCCATTGCACAAATCTTGCAGCTGTGAGCATAACCCCATCATGTCCATAAATGTTCATGGTACATATTGTACATCCCTTCCTTTACTCACTTCATGTGTGCCTCTTCTTCATCTTCATATCCAAATCTTTGTGGTGCTTTGAGTTATTTCTTATCTCTCAGAACTCTTGGTTGCATATGCTCCCGTACCAGTTGCTCTTCTAAGGCTGCCACCGAGTGTTGTAATCGCTCTTCCAATTCTTCCATCAACTGTGCAAAATTCTGAGCATTATCCTCCACCTGCCTCTTTTGTATATGTTCTCTAGTATCCCTTTGTCTTCTCACTGCATCTTCTCTTGACTCAATGTAAATTGTGCCTTTAAAGTGCCTTTCCGGATTCTCTGGTCTTACCTCAGCATATATTTGTCCGTCTAGTTGCTCTCTTGCCCTTTCCATTCCTGGTGTATTGTGTGTGCTCTTTCTTGTCGCCACTGCTTTGTTTCTCACACTTATCTCTACTCTTGATGGTGGCGCTGTTGGTGGATTTGCATAAGGAGGAGGTTGGTGCATATCACCGCCTTCTGCTGGTGTAGACTGCATAAATCTGAGATCTTTTCCTCTCCACAAGTAATCTTCACTCTCCTTTCTTGCACTTTGTAGTCTCTCTTCCTCTTCTTGCTCTTCTTCTTCTGCATCTACACATTGTTCTTCACCTTCTTCTCTGTTTCTCCTTATTTTTCCTTTATTTGGGTTTTCCACTGATATTTCCACTTCTTCCCATCCTGACCAATCAGAGTAACAATCTGCTAATGATGGACATAGTCCTGTCTCTCTCCTGCATGCACCTTGATCACTGTGGTAGGGTGGTGGTGGTCCATCCACTTCTTTCTCTTCCCTACTCTGTTCTTCTTGTTTTCTTATAGCTTGTTTTACTGCCTCCTCTTTTTCTATAATTTTTCTTCCTTCTCTCAGGAACCATTCCAAGATCTCCAGCCGTCTGTACTTCTTTCCTCTGGATCTATCATCATCTCTTCTGGGCTTCCGATGCCTCAACATCTCCCTCACTTCTGTACAAATTTCATCAAATGTTCCCTCTACAGGCCATTGTAGTTTCCTTTGTGTTCTGTCATGCCATTTTCTCATGCACTTCCTTACATACTTCTCATCAGGCTTGTGTTGTGCTATTATGATGTCCACAGGTGTGGGCTGGCTTCCCCCTTCACTCACGATGCACCCCTGTTGTGCTCTGTGTGCGCTACTTCTCCCTCTGGGGTTCTTGTTTCCTTCAGCCCACGTCAGCAAGACGTTGATTTGTTTTACTGTCACACTTGGTCTCACTGGATTTTTCCTCAACCTCTCTCCAATCACGTTGATTTTATCAATTAGTATTGATGTTGCAAACCCTCTCTCCCAGTGTACAATTCTGGGTTCTACTGTGACGATTGCTGTTAATCTTGAACAATAATTAGACTGATCTGGTCTTAAGTTAAACAATTGTTCATCATCTTCATTATGTGGATCCTTACTGAAATCAAACAAAGGGATGGTAACGTTGCTGGGCTTGGGGGCCTCAACTAATGCACGCAATATTGGACTTGGGCCTCCAGTTCTTCGTACCAATCTGTTTCAGGGAAGGTTCTCTGCAAAGTGTACAATCCTTCAAACTTTGTTAAGGCCCACAATTTATCTCTAATCAAATCCTCTGACTGTCACCGCTCTACACTCTCTCTATATTTGTATGTTCACTAGTCCCAAAAATGTGTGCGTATTCCTTTAGTATCTATGTCTAATTCTCGATGAAAGGCCATGCAACTGAAATAGACAGCAGTACGCATACAGTGGAGGTGTCAGTACAGTATCTTAGTGTGTCAATAAGGGTAGTGTTATTTCATCTGGATCACACCTTCTACAATTCACTGAATGACCTAATAGAATACAAAACAAGTTTTAGGTGGATTCTTTCTGACTACTCTTCCCTTCTGATTATTCACAAAAAGTTTCTCAATAGGTTCGTAATAAATCACTTTAGGCTTTGTATGAGACACAAATGAAATATTCTCTGTTGATAAGATTCTTAAACTTTGCATGTACACTACTTCTTTTCTCTCTATTACTCAAGGGGAAAAACCACTCTCTTCAGGGAGTTTACACACACACACACACACACACACACACACACTGTGATAGAATGACCTTACACACACACTCAGTTCTTCTGCAGCCTGGAATACACCCAAATTTCTCTGCTCACACACACTCTTCAGTCTAATTCTTTATTATCACTTGTGGGTCACGATCCCGTCCCAACTGCCACAGACTAATCCAAACTTCTGTATATTGGGGACCTCTTGGAGTTGTGGGCCATGCTAAGTTAACCCTTACCAGAAGTTTTCCCGGTTCCTTTTTCAATAATTCTAGGGCTGCTTCTGCGAACTCTCTTTTGAACCTGTTTGGAAATCTGTATCCGATTCGCTGGAAGGGCTGTGGACTACAATGATGTAATCTCAACCCACGTGTCTCTGCTTTTGCAGTAATGATATTTGGGATTTCTTCACCTAGTTCTTCTGGAATGGTAAAGTAAGCACTCACGCGATGCCTTCCCATGCGTGCAGATACAAACACCTCCACCATTCAGAAGCAGTAATGTACTAAGATAGGTAATATCTATATATGGACCCCAAGGATGTCAAACCACACATTTTCTAAGCAAAAAGCACTATCATACAGGCACAAATATACATAGAGCAGGTACACATATTTTCAATTAGTTGATTGCACAGTAATTTAAAATGTATGCTTGCACCAGGCACTGGTCTGTACCTTCTGTATGTGGATGGCCTTTTCAATACAAGATTTATTCTAATTATAAACTGGACCCATGCTAATGTTACTCTTGGCTTTTCTTCATCATTTCCGCTGTGTATCTCTACCTCTAAAACATATATTTCAAATCTAACTATAACACTTTCCATTCACAGCAATATTCTCAAGCAATATGGTTTTAAAACAATAGCTTTGCTTCAAATGTAACAAAATATCAACCCCCAATTTTAATCATCACACCTCAAGGTCATATAGTGATTCTCAACATTCCAGAATAACCATAATCAAATACAGAACTTTTTACAGTGTGCGCAACCAGTTTTCATCACTTCCACTCAAAATCACACAGTTTTTCCATTCATCCCATAAACAACTTAGACAGACAACAGTGACAAACAACAGATAGTAAAGACAGACAACAGGGCCCCCTCTTTTTCTTTTTATACTCTTATTCTCTTCTTTTCACTAACACCTGGATCCAGGAATTTTCTACTCAGCACTTTTTCTCATCATATTTCTTTATCACTTTTCTCTTTATTTCTCACACCTGGACCCGGGAATTTTATTATTTTTCTCTTTATCTCGTTATGTCTTTTTATTTCTCTTTAAATTCCTTTTACTTAACACCCGGGATCCAGGAACTTTTACTCGTCTCTTTTCACAACTGTTACTTAACTCTTATTCTTCTTTGTCCAGTGACAGGGATCTTGTTCACAGGAGCCACTTTCTGCTACTGACCACTCTGTTTGCTTCCAAATAAGGTCTTTTTCACAGGAATTTCACTCATACCACCTGGAACCCACCAGGACTTTCAATCATACAGGCCTTTTTCTCATTCACACATCTGACATCATCCAGTCTTAATCAAGCATGCAGTATTATCATATGATGTATTTAACTTCAACTTACTATTACTCTATCAGGACAAAACAGAGCTGATTCGTTCCTGGCCCAGGCGCCTCCACCTCCCTGGTCCACACACAACTAATGCAGAATTCTGATTAAACAGGCTTCTGTCTTACCTTTGCCCTAGATGGATCCAGTGTCTGGTCCGTGGGTGGCAGCCACGACCACAGTCCCAGGGCCAGGGCTCTGCTGTACTTTGTTCAAATCACGTATATTCCAATCACGTCGGGGTCACCAAAACAATGTGGAAAAAATTCTGGTCCACACGGAAAGCTCACTATCTGACACTAATCTGCTAACACTTTGTAATTATCTGACTCCAACTCCACATTGACCCAACAGCTCAGTTTGAGCAAGACTCTAACTAAAGAAAGCGAATCATGCAGACTGGATGAATGCAGATACAAGGTTTTATTTGCAATCAGTTGGTTACAAGAATTGAGAAGCTCACGCATGACTGTCCCAACAAACTCTAAAATGGCGCCTCAATACACAGTCCTTTTATACATTTTTCTTATCTTCTCACATGTTCTCATGCTAACACCTCTTTGCTGAGAAAGTCCCACCTATTTTTTCTTTTGGAACATTAGGTTCTTTTTGGACACCATTATCTTTTAATTTGTAACTTTTCCGAATACCATTATAATCAAATTCTCAAGGATTATTTTATAAAAAATATGGGCGTTTTCACCCTTATCAGTGGGACTTTACCCAGTTCACTTTCATCAAACAGCTCATTTGAACACAGGGGACAGCATGGGTAAGTTCTCAGGGCCTTGGCTCCATTTTTGTTGCTTTATTTTAATTAACATTATTCTTCTTATTAAATTTCTGTACTAGCCGTTCCCTTATGTATCTTTCTGCATGTTTAATCTTAGATATCTCTCCTGGAACTATCATTGCCATTCAAGGCAACCTAGTTGCACTCAGGGACAAGCTCTATCCCTCTCGAGGTGTCAACACACTCATATCTTGGCACGATGGCCCTGGGCACACCCCCAACCCTGGCTGTTTTGATTTTGATACTTCTGTCCAAGTTGTCCCCACTGCTGAGAAGGCCTGCCAGACTCACGCCATTGACACTGCCACACAGGCCGTGCAGACTTCATACAAAGCTAACAAACGCACCCAGGCTTCTCGACCTGCATGTCGTGTTAAACCCTATGTTGTCAAACCCAAATGATCTAATCAATAAATGATACCTGATAACTCAATCATGCTGTCCCCTAGTTATTTTACACAAGTTCAAACAATTTAAAGTATATAACTAATTTGAAGTATATGTTCATGACAAAATGAAGACATCTATGATGTTCCAATTCTGTTTAACACAAATTTGTTAAGGTCTTTTTATTTTTTTCAGCATTTTCTTTCATTAATGTATTATCATTTTATTACTTGTTAGATACATGTGTATAGCTCTGTGTAGGATTTATAGGAAAAATCTATATGGAGTAACAAGTCTTCAGATATATTTTTGAAACAGAATACAGTTCAATTTTTCAATTCAATTCAATTTATTTGTATAGCGCTTTTAACAAAGATCATTGTCTCAGAGCAGCTTTACATAAGAAACAACATAAGAAAACAACAAACATATAAACAGACAAACAGTCCTAGATGTTATCTCAAGTGAGCAAGCCTGAGGTGACTGAGGCGACTGTGGCAAGGAAAAACTCCCTTAGATGGTTTGAGGAAGAAACCTTCAGAGGAACCAGACTCCAAAGGGAACCCATACTCATTTGGGTGACAGAGGAAAGTATGATTATATTGTGCATTTATGTGTAGTCAGTTGTGTACAGCATGTGTAAAGTAAAATTATATGTTTCGAAGATTGAGCTTTCACACATACCATTATATCTTGCTTTTGCCATCACATACACACACCCTTAGACACAGTATGCTGTAGCTGTACTACATGTGCATTGCATAGCACAAAAGCAAAAGTCATTGCCATACAATTATCTGATGTGTCATCCACCATTTTCACCATCTTCACTAATCCATTATGATAAGCCATAATTATTGATTCAGATTCATCAGAGGGTGTTGATTAATGTTGTACAATAGCGGCTTGGACATGAGTGTTGGATGTAGTATTTTTTTATTATTATTTGTCTTATAATCTTATTACTTTCAAAAGTACAAAAAGTAGAGTCTGGCAAGGGAGCAACTTGTTTATAGATATGTTATAAGGCAATATCAAAAAAGTAATATCAAGAGCTAATTAAATAATTAACATTTGAATCACTGGCAAATGGCTGTGGTATAAGGAGAATAAAAAAACTGATCAACAGTCAACATCACACCATTCCACTGTTAATTATTTTCATAGAGCAGCACACCCTGTTGAGTTTATTCCGTTACTTATCCCATTCAATGCAGATATTAAGTAAATTTAAGCAAATCTAAACTTAAAAATCCAAACATCAGCTAAATGTTAAAAAGTTTTTATAATATCCATTTTGTGTGTAAGAAACATGAATGTTGAAAAAATCAAAGATGAAACAGACTAGGGGACATGGCACTTCTTACACAAAAAGTACAACAAGGCAACTTAGAAGATCTCAGTAAAAGTAGCAGAAGTATCTTTCACTGGTGCAACAACATGCAGCAGAAAAAGGTGAGTTAATATGTTTTCATCAACACCTTCCATATCCTGTTAGAATTTTTCATGGGCTTGCAGGGAACCTGGGAAAAAAGTGATGATGTATGATGTACCCTTGACTCATGTGCCCTTCTACTCACCAGTACAATCTCTTTTTGTGTACTGATGTTATTTTGGCATTGTTCAAATTTGTATTTTTGCTCCCTAAGCTAATTATTGTGACACTTGAGAAATGAGTTGACATGTTCTTTTGAGTCAAGTGGCTTATGTGAGAGTTTAGGGCAACAGCAAGCTGTTTCTAAAGGTTTTAAAAAATACCAAAACTCAGAGTGGACCAAACAGTAGAAGCAGGAAAAGATAAGATATATTGTAAAATGAAAATAAATGTGACTAATTTCAAATGAAAATCTTAAATGGTCATTGCTAATGAATTTCAGAAAATATTTGTAAAGTTCAAAAACAATTTGTGAATTACACACAATTACATTGCAAATGTATTTACCCGAATAATGCTGAGAATTAGAATGTTTTTTCGTCCAACACCTTCTTTTTTATATAAGAACTACTTTTAATTGATAAGTAATATATATATATATATATATATATATATATATATATATATATATATATATTATTTATTATATATTTTTTAAAAGCTGTTATCCTTGTGATTTTTTTTCTCTCCATGTCTAATAACTCTATTTTGCTTTTAGCCATGTCATTTTGTTTTGGGATATGAGGTTGGATACATGTAAAATCTCTTTGTAATCTAATAACACCAGAATTGGCAGATGGTTATTGACCTGCATATCAGGTAATCTATGTTTTTCAGTATATTAACAGATAGATAATGTCTGTAATTAAAAATAAAGAAATTAAAAATTTTAAATTCTTCTACCTTTAAAAAGTCTTCTAACTTAAAAATGTGCCAATAAGTATATTGCTTTTGAGATTCAATTCAGGGAATATTTTAAAATATGTCAATTTTCAGAGTGCTGATCATTTTGAAAGCATTGTCTACTTTGTTATGAAACAAAAGATTTCCTAAATAAATGCATTGGAAGTTGGCTTTACATTTGTTGACAGCAGACTTTACATGTGGAAACTGTTCTGTGATTGGGGAGGGACAGCAGTAAGATGAAATTATTGCTAAAAAATAAATTGGACTTAACTGGGGAAAAAAAATAATTAAATAAACTTGCTTTAAATGCATTTTATACATGTATCATTGCTCATATCATGAATTACTCCTAAAGGGAAGAAAATGATAAGTAGTCTATTTACATTTCCTGATGCTTTTAACAAAAGCAACTGCCCAGCTGAACAAGCTTGGCTAGAAGAGGCCAGCTTAGTGGTCCTGTCATTTGAGCTCAAAACCTTTTGATCCATAATCCAAGTTTAACCACAAATTTTGTTAGACTGTTTTGGATGTAGAAAAAAAATGGAGAGTAAAAAAGAGAGATTTCATCTAATCTCTTCTATTTAATTTCATGTACAGTAGATGCCCATACAACACAGTTCTTTTACTAATGAACATGGATTTGTGCATTGTATCTACATATGTGGTTGGTCAGTATTTATTAATTTTTAATCATTTTGTGCAAAAACTCTTGGTAAAATGGGATTTTATGTTCTCAGTAATGGTGTTTCTAAAATAAACAGTTGATAAGATATAAAGTATCTTCGATTAAATATGATTTTTGGTTGAAGATCAAAAATCAAAAAAGAAGCCTTTATTGTCACATTCAGCCGGTAAAAAATCAGTAAATATATTTCTAAAGTTGCTATTGACATGAATTTTCAATATGCAAAGAAATTGAACCATAGATGTCCATTACCTTTTGATGTCCATTAACATAGATGTAAATTAACTTTTGTGTAATAATGTGCAATGGCACAGGAAAAAAGTATTGAACACATGAAGAAAGGGAGGTGCAAAAAGGCATAGAAAGCCAAGACTCCAGCTGAAGTTAATCAGTGATTAGAAAGCAATCCTACCCCTTGTCAGTGCAAATTAATATCAGCTGGTTCAGTCCCAACTGATGGCCTATAAAAAGGTGTCTCATTACCAAGGTGTCGCTCAAGAAACAGCGCTCTCAAGACCTTCATAACCTTATTGTTGCAAAACATACTGATGGCTTTAGATACAGATGGATTTCAAAACTTACCCATTGTATGTATTACAGTACAATGAAATTGTTTTCTGTGCATATCCCAGCTTGTTTGGGAAGCTGGGGTCAGAGTGATCAGCAAGGATCAAGAGACTTAGGATCCAGGACCAAGGATCCAGAGACTTAACCATTGAGTGAAAAATGCACAACATTCCATTGATTATTTTCATATCGGAGTACCCCATTGTGTTTGTTCGCTTACTTATACCATTCAGTGCAGATATTAAGCAATTTTAAGCAAACTTTAAAATCCAAACATCAGCTAGAAGTTAAAAAGTTATTTATTTATATTATCCACTGTGTGTGTAAGAAACATGAATTATTGAAAAAATCAAAGGTGAAACAGACTAGGGGACATTGCACTTCTTACACAAAAAGTACAACAAGGAAATTTAGAAGACTGTCACATAACAAATCTCACAAATGTAAAATTCAAATTATCGTGTATTAATATTGATTGTATAATCAAATAATATATAAAATTAGCAATGTCATAATTTATTTCATTATTTCATTTCATTCTTTCACACAATTGATTCTGGGCTATATATGGTTAGATTTATGAAGTTAGTAGTAAGCTATGGCAATGCTTTAAAAAGCACAGTTAATTTGGTGTATAAATAGTATCATATTAGTGCTGATTATGGCACAGAAGTAAATTACCATCAGCCCCAAAACATTACATGACAAAGTAACATGCTTTACTGATCACTTGCACCTGTTTCCATTTGCATCTAATTATAGCATATATATTTAAGTTCTGGATTCTGTATAAATAGAATATAATAGAAGTGTAGAATAGAATGTCAGAATCCACATCACTTCCTCCCCATCATTCTAAAAACTTGAGGATGACAACCCTCAAGTTTTGAGGGATTGTCCTGAGTTCCCTGGTATACACTCTGCTGACTTATGACTGCTCAGCCACATCTTCAAGCACCCACATTGTCAAGTTTGCAGATGACACAGCAGTGGTGGGACTAATTGCCCACATCAATGAGAGTGTGTACAGGTTGGAGGTGGAACACCTGGAGGCCTGATGCAGGGCTAACAAAGGAAATGATTGTGGACTTCAGGAGAATCATTAAGCACCACCATGTCTCCCATTAATTGAGCAGCTGTCAACCAAAGTCTGTACTTCCTGAGGAGGCTCAAACAGAGTGGCCTTGGCACTGCAGTCCTCACATTCTTTTATAGGTGTGTGCTGGTGAGCATCCTTACATCATGTGTTATTGTGTGGTATGAAAACTGTTCTTCCTCATCCAGTGGGTTGTTTATTCTGCACAGAGGATCCCTGGCAGCAGTTTCCCAACAATTGAGAACATCTATAGCAACAGATGTACAAACAGGACTGCTAGTATCATAAAGGATACTCTCCACCCTGTATATTTACCTACCTCCCCTCAGGAAGAAGGCTGTGCTGCATCAGGGCCAGAACAACCAGACTCAAAAACAGCTTCTTTCCAGAAGCATTGAGGCTTACAATCTCTTTCTAAGGACAATAATAACCTCTACTGTGATCTCACGTGCAATAATATAAAAAATGTACACTTTATCCACTCATTGTACTGTTACTGTTTACACTGCACTGTTGCTCTTTACTATTACGCTGTCTAGTCTTTATATGTTATTTTGTTTACATAGTTTACATAGTTTTATATTTCTAGTTTTTTTTGTTTATAAGTTGTTTATTTTTTGGCTCCTATCACTGGGACATCAGTACTTATTTTCATTCCCTTTCATGTTCTGGAATGGCAATAAACTTCCTTGATCTTTGATACACAGTATGAAATCTGCACAGTAAATTATCACAAAAATACTGATGTAGTCAAAGATGCATGATTAGACAGATATGCAAGATGGACTGACAATGTGCAAAATAGACAAATGTGCAAGAAAAGTGCAAAACAGAAAAATGTGCAAGAAAAGCAGTTAAAATATGCTAAATATGTAATAATAAACTACTCATATAATAAATAAGATTACAAGAGAGTCCAATAAATGTAGATCAGTTTAGTTTGGTAATCACAGATCTGACCTGGGTTTCTATTGGGCAGGAATGATTTCACGTTCACCTGCAGGTAGTTCTCCCCACACCACCCTACACAAGTGGTAGACTCGGTCCCTGTACTTGTCCTTATGTAGGTACTATGGTTGTGTCTTCAGAGAATTTCTGCAGATGACATGATTCAGTGGAGTACTTAAAATCAGGTCCACAGTGTATGTGATGAAAATCAAGGGAGATAGCACTGTTCCCTGGGGGTCCCAACTGTGTCCTGCACAAGCGCTTGTGTGTGTGGACAGCTACTAGGAGTGAGGATCTGGGGTCAAACATGTTAAAACAGGTTTAACTCATTTGCTGTTTTTCCCCACTGCACCCCTACCTTTTTTCTGGAAGCCAGTGATCTATCCTCCTCCACAGTTCCTAGTATTCACTCTTTCACTGAGATTGAGGTGTCCATACTGAAAGTGATGTACTCAGAGACACAGTCAGTAAGTACATCAATGTTCTCACCATGTGGTTCATACAAGGCATTCCAGTTGGTGGCTTCCAGTACATCATGCAGTGGCTCCATGGCATCAGGAGTCCAAATCCTCACAGTTCTCACTGTAACCATCTTTCGCTGGACAACAGGATTATGTGATGGTGTGAGCAAGACTAAGTTGTGATCAGACCTGGCTAGTGGGGTAAGGCAGTGGAACTGTAGGCATCTTTGATGGGGTCTTATTTTCTCTTGTTTTTCAATTTACAAACTGGTAGAAAGTGGGAAATATATAGGAGAGAGAGACAAGTTTGAAATCACTTGTGATAATGAAGGCACTGGGGTGTTTTGTTTGTATATTTGCTGTTACAGAATGGATGATGCTCATGCACATGCTGCTTCCAGTAATGGCGTCTATGCTTGTATATTCCCTTGGCACATAATATGGGCACAGTCCGATAGCAATAAGCTCAACATTCTGGTTTCAGATGTGCTCTTTGATGGAAAAACCCTGGGTTACAGTATCCCAAATTTGCAAGCATGCCAACACCCCTCCTTTTTTCCTGCAGCTCACAGTTGTGTCTCTGTCCATTCAAACTGTGGGATAGGATAGTCACATTAGAGTCTGGTATCTGTTTGTCACATCTTGATACTGCACTCTTTGTACTCTCTTGGAGTCTTGGTGAGCACTTCTACTTCACCTATTTTATTCACCAAGGATCTAACATTTCCCATAATGACTGCAGAAATGCCACATCATGTCCTCCTTATCTCCTCCAGTATGTTGGGCTTTTCTCCAACCACAAGAACCAGTTTCCTCAGGGCAATCAGCTGGTCTTGTGTATAAACAATGCTGTTACAAGCAAAGCTTCCATTCATTAGCATATGACCTGAATACAATATAGTGCAGAAAAAAGTATCTTACCACTGAAGAGGCATTTTGGCATAAGTGTAATGACTAGATGAACAGGACAAGAACAGTGTAAGCCAGTAAGTAAAAATAAAAACTAATTAAAATACAAAAAGATGCAACTAATTTCTGGAGGTGCTACAAAAGGCTGCCACTAGGCTGGTTCCATTTTGTAATAAAACAGCATCTACGTCACATATCCCCAGCTTCTTTGTCTGTCCATGTGAATTACTAATTAGTCAGCAGTTGTGGGGCTGCATGAGCACAGCTGGGACTTTTGCTCTCTAGACCATGACAACATGTAGGTCTACTTCTGCCTTTATAGGCAAAGCCTGTGTGGCAGCAGGTCAAGCTGGTGCATTCCTGCACACCATGGTGGCCTACCAGGGTTAGCATCTGGATAAGAGTGAGTGGTGAAACTCCACCTAGACCCACCCACCATTTGATAGCTGCCATGGTTGTCATGGAGAGGCATTGTGTTTACATATACAGAATTTAGCAGACACTTTTTATCCAGATCAACTTACATTCATCTCATTTTACACAACTGAGCAATTGAGGGTCAAGGGTCCAGCAGTGACAGCTTGGTGGTCCTGGGATTTAAGCTCACAACCTTCCAATCAGTAGTTCAAGTAGTAGTTGACCTCTGAGCTACTACTTGTGATAACTCATCTGTGGCTCAATCTAATCCATCGACATAGCATGCAGCGGCCACTCCAGACCAAAAATGGTGCTATTGTCCTGTGATAGCCCGACTTTCACAGCATATGGACACCAGATACAACGTGTTCATGTGTACGACCGCCAGACGCTACTAAGTTATGGGAATTGTGCACCAGCCAACGTGCACGATGACCTACAGAGAAAGTTTCATGATCTCGGCTTGCTATGGAGACCAGGCCCCAAGCCCTCAACGTCACCTGATGCCGGTGGCCGGGAGAGGAGTCGACGGAAACAGTGTGCGAGAAAGTGGAAGCGCGGCAATAGGACGGGTGTCCGTGCTAGGCTAAAAACAAACCCTAGCCGGCCGGTACTCCCCTCCATACTGCTATCAAATGTTTGCTCCCTGGATAATAAACTGGACTACATCCGACTCCAGCGAACTACACAGCGTGAGTTCAGAGACTGCTGTGTTTTTGTTTTCACAGAGACATGGCTCAGTTCTGGACGCTGCCATTCAGCTAGCCGGGCTAACCGCGTTTCCTGTCGATAGAAATGCAGCTCTGTGTGGTAAGACTCATGGTGGCAGTGTGTGTGTTTACATCAACACAGAATGGTGTAAGCACTCTGTGCTTGTGTCTAATTACTGTTCATCACTAGTGGAGTTTGTGACTGTTAGTTGCAGACCTTTTTATTTACCCCGATAAAACACCACCACTTTCATTGTCGGAGTGTACATTCCCCTCAGCACTAATGCTAAGGAGGCTCTGTGTGAGCTCTACGGAGCTATTAGCAAGCTGCAGAATGCTCATCCTGATGGACTGTTTATTATTGCCAGAGATTTCAATCATTCAAATCTCAAGTCTGTTCTCCCTAAATTCCATCAGCATGTGGACTTTGCGACGAGAGGGTCGAACACACTGGATCTTGTTTACACAAATATTCCCGGCTGCTAAAATCCAGAGCCTTTGCCTTCAGCGCTGGAGACAAGGACGCCCTAAGAACAGCACGGGCCAAACTGTCTCTGGCCATCAGAGAGGCAAAGCATGCACACTCCCAGAGAATGCACGGCCACTTCCAGAGCAGCAGTGACACTCAGCGCATGTGGCAAGGCATCCAGTCCATCACCAACTACAGGCCAGCTCCACCTGCCTGTGACAGTGTTGCTTCCCTTCCGGATGTGCTGTAGTTTCAGCTACTACGCTTGGTTTGAGGCACGAAATGATGTGACAGCGAGGAAGACCATCCCTTCTCCGGAGGACCAGGTGCACTGTCTTACCACGGCTGACGTGAGGAAAACTCTACGCAGAGTTAACCCATGGAAAGCTGCTGGACCAGACAACATTCCTGGCAGAGTGCTCAGGGAATGTGCAGAACAGCTAGTGGATGTCTTCACAGACATCTTCAACATCTCCTTGAGCAGCGCCATCGTCCCAACATGCCTAAAGTCCACCACCATCATCCCCGTGCTGAAGAAGTCTCCAGTGTCCTGTCTCAATGACTACCGTCCCATTGCACTCACACCCATCATCATGTAGTGCTTTGAGAGGCTCGTCATGAGGCACATTAAGAACCTGCTGCCACTCCACAGACAATGCCATCACCACAACCCTCCATCTGGCCCTCACACACCTGGACAATAAAGACACTTACCTACGAATGCTTTTCATTGACTTCAGTTCCATTGACTTCAGTTTCATTGACTTCAGCATTCAATACAATCATACCTGCATCATGACTGTGCAGGAATGCACAGCTCCAACCACATCATCAAGTTCGCCGATGACATGACCATGGTGGGTCTCCTCAGCAAGAACGATGAGTCAGCATACAGAGAGGAGGTGCAACAACTAGCAGCCTGGTGTAAAGCCAACAACCTGTCCCTGAACGTGAAGAAAACAAGAGATTGTTTTTGACTTCAGGAGAGCACGAAGTGACCATTCTCCACTGAACATCAATGGGTCCATCGTGGACATCGTCAAGAGCACCAAATTTCTTGGTGTTCACCTGGTGGAGGACCTCACCTGGTCACTAAACACTAGCTCCATCACCAAGAAAGCCCAGCAGCATCTCTACTTCCTGCAAAGGCTGAGGAAGGCTCATCTTCCACCTCCCATCCTGACCACCTTCTACAGAGGGACCATCGAGAGCATCCTGAGCAGCTGCATCACTGCCTGGTTTGGGAATTGCCCTGTCTTGGATTGCAAGACTCTGCACCGAATATCTGTAGCACCTTTGAACTAGGAGGAATGTTGTTTCATTTCACTGTGTACTGCATCAGCTATATATGGTTGAAGTGACAATAAAGCTTCTTTGACTTTGACTTTGAAGTGGACTAGAGGAAGTGGATTTGTTCATTTCTGAGTACTCAATCCATTATATATTTATGGCTTGCCCTCATGGCTCCAGTTCCTATGGGGCTGGACACCATGGTGCAGATGTGTTGGAGGCTTCGTATATATGCCTTTCCCCTGAAAGCTCTGCTCTGGGGAGCCTAGCTAGGATGCTCCAGGTCAGAGTCCAGCTATTAGTGGCTCCACACTGGTCCACCCATGTTTGTCCAGGACCTAATGTCTCTATTATATGTCCCACTCATGAGCTCTCAGTGTTCTGAGTTTACAGTGTGACCACTGGTTCTACCCTTGGCTGGAGTTTCATTGCTTGGTGGTGCTTACTGATACTTTGGATGGATCTGTGTGGACAGCCTTTGACCTAGGAGACAGCTGTGAACAGAGCCACTTGGGGACTATAACACCATCATGGATCTGCCATTACATCTGTCAGCTTCTGACAACAAGGAATTAGTGCCCATAAAAGTTCCTCTTGGGCCCTTGATTGCTGTTGTAGATAGTACATTATTTAGTTACATTTACTGTCCAGTGTCACCAAAATGAGGATAGGTTCCCTTCTGAGCCTGGTTCCTCTCAGGGTTTATTTTTTTCTCCTTTCTCTGTTTCTTTACTTTTGTAAAGCTGTTTTGTGACAAAGTCCATTGTAAAAGGCGCTATACAAATAAATTGAATTTTTTTAAAAATTGAATTGTATGCCTTGGGAGACTCCCATCCAGAGGGACCTTCTGTCTCGGACACAGGGGACCCTCATTCACCCCTGAAACCTTTGGATCAGCCCCTAGAGGGGGTACCAGCTCATAGATTCTGGTTTCTTGACTGAGGTCATTGAGACTATATTGAGTTCTTAAACTCCCTCCACTAGGAAACCTCCACTATGCCCTGAAATGTATCATTTAGCCTCTTGTTCTTTTTTTGCATGGTACCAGAAAGCAGAGGCTTCTCTGCAGACCACATGAGCCCTCCTGGGACTCCTTAGTGGTCCTAGAGAGGTGATAATGAATCATACATAATCCCAAATTTTCTTGAATACTGATTTTTTAATAATTAATTTTAATCATTATCACAGCTCTTCTAACAAGAAATAGAATTTTTTGTTTGATGTAAATTGCAGTGACTCATGTTGGTATTTCTTAGAAAATGCTAGAATATTGTATAGTTTACTGGAGTAAAAGTTGTTGTGTGTAGAATTTTGCATGGATCGCTCTATGTTAAAAAAAAAAACAAAAAAAACATCAAATATAGATCTCACCCTAAATGATGTGATGTGTTACTATAGAAGCATTTGGGCACTGACAACATCAAACAAGACAAGTGTGCTATATTTGCCTTTTATAGCAAATAGGTTCCATCAATCCACCTCTCACTGGCTGACCATAAAAAAAAGCCACCCCTTCTGCCTCTAGTGTAATGAAGGCCTTTGGATTGGTATAAAAACCATATTTTATATCAGCATAGGGCTCTTTAGGAGGAAAAGAACTTGGCTAAAGTGATATATGATGTGCTAATGTCCAAGCCGTTCAAATGCTGAAGATGCTTGTACAAGACTAGTGGTGTTACAGATCATGATGTAATTAATACAAGGTGATTAACATTTAAGTGACATGGTTGTTTTTTTTTTTCAAATTTTGTCTAGGCATATATACACCTTGTTATTTGTTCTGTACTGTATGTTAATATAGGTATCTCTCTCTTTCTCTCTCTCTCGCTCTCTTTCTCTCTCTCTTTCTCTCTCATTTGCTTTTGAGTAGGTGGTGCAGGAAAACTGTTTATTTAAGCTTAGAAGCATGTAATTAAACATTGGCCATCAACATTACCTGTAGTGGTAGTAGTAGCTTGCACATCATGGTCTGTGTATATACACTATATTGCCAAAAGTATTCGCTCACCCATCCAAATAATCAGAATCAGGTGTTCCAATCACTTCCATGGCCACAGGTGTATAAAATCAAGCACCTAGGCATGCAGACTGTTTTCACAAACATTTGTGAAAGAATGGGTCGCTCTCAGGAGCTCAGTGAATTCCAGCGTGGAACTGTGATAGGATGCCACCTGTGCAACAAATCCAGTCGTGAAATTTCCTCGCTCCTAAATATTCCACAGTCAACTGTCAGCTGTATTATAAGAACGTGGAAGTGTTTGGGAATGACAGCAACTCAGCCACGAAGTGGTAGGCCACGTAAACTGACGGAGCGGGGTCAGCGGATGCTGAGGCGCATAGTGAGAAGAGGTCACCAACTTTCTGCAGAGTCAATCCCTACAGACCTCCAAACTTCATGTGGCCTTCAGATTAGCTCAAGAACAGTGCGCAGAGAGCTTCATGGAATGAGTTTCCATGGCCAAGCAGCTGCATCCAAGCCATACATCACCAAGTGCAGTGCAAAGCGTCGGATGCAGTGGTGTAAAGCACGCCGCCACTGGACTCTAGAGCAGTGGAGACGTGTTCTCTGGAGTGACGAATCGCGCTTCTCCATCTGGCAATCTGATGGACGTGTCTGGGTTTGGCAGTTGCCAGGAGAACGGTACTTGTCTGACTGCATTGTGCCAAGTGTAAAGTTTGGTGGAGGGGGGATTATGGTGTGGGGTTGTTTTTCAGGAGCTGGGCTTGGCCCCTTAGTTCCAGTGAAAGGAACTCTGAATGCTTCAGCATACCAAGACATTTTGGACAATTCCATGCTCCCAACTTTGTGGGAACAGTTTGGAGCTGGCCCCTTCCTCTTCCAACATGACTGTGCACCAGTGCACAAAGCAAGGTCCATAAAGACATGGATGACAGAGTCTGGTGTGGATGAACTTGACTGGCCTGCACAGAGTCCTGACCTCAACCCGACAGAACACCTTTGGGATGAATTAGAGCGGAGACTGAGAGCCAGGCCTTCTCGTCCAACATCAGTGTGTGACCTCACAAATGCGCTTCTGGAAGAATGGTCAAAAATTCCCATAAACACACTCCTAAACCTTGTGGACAGCCTTCCCAGAAGAGTTGAAGCTGTTATAGCTGCAAAGGGTGGACCGACGTCATATTGAACCCTATGGATTAGGAATGGGATGTCACTTAAGTTCATATGCGAGTCAAGGCAGGTGAGCGAATACTTTTGGCAATATAGTGTATGTATGTACAGCAGTGCCATCAGCAAAGTACTGGCTGAAACAGGTAGGACTCTGGTACACCCATCTATTGTCAGGAGATGTAGTCTTTGCAGCCAAATTAGAATTGTGGCCAAAAAGCCATACCTCTGATGTGGAAACAAAGCTAAGCAACCTTAGCTGTGCATGAAAACATAGGATCTGGGGTGCAATTCTTGTACAGGCATACATTTACTTAATATTATCTATATAATGTGTCTGTTGGATTGTGTTGTGTTGTCATTTGATGGTGAATTGTTGATGTCTGGTGATAAAAGTTGGTGACTGATGTGTTGGTTTTGTGGGTTAATGGTGGTGTTTACTGACGATTGATGTGTTGGTTGATGTGTATGTGAATTTTGTGGTAGGTGCTGTTTAATAAATATGTTTGATGCTTAATCTTTAATAGTGTGTCTTTAATAGTGTGTGTGTGTGTGTGTGTGCATGTGTGTGTGTGTGTTTTACGTTAAGATGTGTGGATAACTTGTAAGAGGTCTGTGAAAATTGAATGTACATTTTTGGAAAGTTTGATGTCAAGAATTGAAGTGCACAAATTCTCGGTTCAAATAAGGGGTCCAATGACATAAAATTAACCTTTAGAATTTTATTTGAATTTGATGTTGCTTATTTATGCAGTGGCCAGGGCTATGTGGCAGACACACCTGAAGCTCTTGAGGATTGGAGTCTTGACATAAATTTGCCTAAATTTATTGGCCTGTTGTGGAAGACCTACCTGTGAACTGTAAAATGACGCTTAGCACTGGCTCACTCTCATCATCTCCAGTTAAACTAGAGTCTTGTTCTAAATTAATTACTCTCACACTGGTTCACCTGCTCCACTGAATTTCCCTATGGAGAGATAGATTTGTCTGTTTGCACTACAGCACAGTTTGTATTAAGCAGGTTAGACTGATAATTAGACTGATATTTCTCAGGAGTATATTTACATTGGGGGGCAAAGTCACTTAAAAACACTAAAATCAGATTTGGAGCAATGAAGTGTGTGGAAGTCTTATTGAAGTCTGTAGTCTGCTTTTTTAGAGACAACCATGATGGATAGAACTGAATACAGAATTATTTATTTATATATTTATATTTATATTTATATTTATATTTATATTTATATTTATATATTTATTTATTTATTATTTATATATTTCTTTATTATAGTTTTCATTTATTCAATCATTTTAATATTTCATTCTTTCATCTTCAGTAAACAGCTATTAAGTGTTCTAGATGGACACAGGTACAAGTTGTTTGTTTGTTTGGTTGTTTGTTTGTTTTCTTGTCTGTGGAAAGCTTACCAGGTTGTAGCAACTCACACTGCGTGGTGCTGAACACAGAGAGGCAGAGACAGAAGCATACCTGATTCAGGAAGTATTTATTTACGATTGTGAATATAGAAAATATTTAGTGGATCTTCGAGCTGCTAAATAATGATTTCTATGGAGAATATATGGCTAAAAACTGAAAATATTTGGACACTTTCCTACGCGGTATTATTTGTGCCCAATACTAGTGCCAAGGTAGCACCCAGGTGACATTGCAGAAGGCAAGGACACATTTGGGGAGCTTCGTTATATCTGGCTTTCCTCTGGGGATCTGTGGATGGAGACAGAAAGAGAAACACAGGTAATTTTCTGCCCTGAAAAAGAGCTTACTTCTCTGAACTCGTCCTGGGCCTTAACACTCTTCCCACATCTTGCTGAGGGTTGATGGAGATGCCCACCACACTGATTAGCTGTTGCTACCCCACTCTGTATTCTTGGTTATATTCATGCAAGCGGGAGGTTATTACTTAATGTAGTCAGAAATGAAGACAAAGAAAATCTACTATTGTGTCAATGTATACTGCTCAGTGTACACTATTCATTCCAACTTACTAATCAACATTAGTATTAAAAGTGACATAATGTATGCTTACAGGAATTTTGAAGTACAGAAATATTTGCTGTTCTGCAAAAGACTCAAATTTGGAAGATGGGTAACAATAATGGCATGCATAGATAAGACTGCAGTACAGAATGGCATCTTCTATTTCTGGGTTATTTTTTTATACTTCAGAACAACATAAATACTAAAGGCATTGTGTTTAGGCAATCCCTCTTGTGCAATTAGCGGTGTGTGCCCCTGAGCCACATGCAGAGGCCAACCAAGTGGCGTCCCCTCCAAAGCCACAGCCACTGGCCAACCTGATGGTCTCCACTCCAGAGTCACAGCCCGAGGCCAATCCAGCAGTGATCCCACAGTGATCTACCTTGAAATGGAGGAGGGAATGCAATAGGATCTAGAGGACAAACTCCAATATGCTGAGCAGCCTTGGAAGGCTACCTTGAGAAGAACAGATTTGAACCTAAAAGTCCAACGCAGCATCTTGACTGCACCAGAAAAAAAGCTGACCCAGTCAGAGAAGAGCTCAAGCATGCCTTCAAGCTGTAACCCGATCCAAGTAGGATGAGACACCTGTTAGCATCACCACTTCGCGGCAGAGCAGCACAACCTAGATCCTCTTTGGCCCTCAGACAATAACTCATCCCTGTTAACTAAAAAAAAGGGACCTTCAAAGATGTATACATCCTGGCCCTAAAAAATTATGGACTGCCTGGAAAACATTAGAAACATTAACAAGGCTATGATGCAAAGGCCTACCAGCAAGACAGTGACTTTCACCTCGAAATGAATCTTCTGTTGGCACAGAGAGAATATCAACAAATAGGACCACTGAAATCAGATAAAGATTGACACAGCTCAGATCCACAGCACCACACTAACATACATTTACACCAACTACTATAAGAAACATTCCACTGTCTTTCTGATAGGTAGAACATCCTACATCAGATCAGAATCACAATCAGAATGTTCTTTATTTGATAAGTTTGCTCATACATAGAAGGACTTTTTATGGACCAGGAAAAGACACAGATCATTAACTTTAAATATAAAACAGGGGAAAATATAAATATGTGTAACACACTATACCACCTTTGTTTTAATTACACTCACTTAATCGTTACTTAAGTCCCTGCACCAGTACTTAGACGGTGATGAAGGTATTGTACTGGCTTTGTTGTATGTTATCTGCTGTGCTTACTGTTTTCAGAGCTTGCCGTTGTCTTCACATCAAAAATCGACAATTAAGGGGGAAGGGGGCAAGCAGAAATAAAACACTATTGCAGGAACAAAGCTCTGCCCAGGAATTTTCATTGTTTGGCCACAGAAGTCATAACACATGGACCCTCACTCATAAACACTGAGGAGCCCATTAATTACTGTTGGTTTGAGCGAGTCAAGAGTCAAGCCAAGTGCACTACTGAATATTCAAGATGTATTATATTTAGTGAAATGTTCTAGGGCAGTTGATTATTAATATTAATGAAATGACTTCTTAATAAAGCACAGACATTGTAACACTCAGGTAGTCAGATATTCAGTCTTAAAAATTGCATTGATAAACTAGGATGTCACATGGAAGACAGGAATGTACATTGTCTCAGAAGAACAATTGCAGACCCATACAGTATCATGATACTGATATAGAGATATATGTGAGATATGAGAGAGTGACATTTGCACTTATGGTAGTCTGTACACTTTAAATGGAGTACACAATTTAGATCAAAGTGTAATTGGATTATGGGCATAAAGACCATAATGCACAAGCAGGGGAGATCATGTATAGCACATATTCAACCTTTTTAAGGTTTTACATGGGAGACAATATCCACATTCTCCTCTCTACATTCTCTAACTGCCATACAATTGCATCAACTTTACACAGACTGATTAATTAAATAGTTACAATTCCATCAGCTTTGATCTGTCAGGAGAACAACCCACATTTACATTCCAAAGGAGCCTTTGATTTACCAAGTATGCATGCATTCAAACTAGGAAATGGCCCTTCCATATTAATTAATCTAAGTTGGAAGTGACTCATCTCCTCTTTTTCTCTATGTCTGTCTGTCAACCATTCATTTGTAGACATTACCTTTAGGTACTGGGTTAGCCAGCTGGATGCAACTGCTTGATGTTTTTGTTAGAGCTTATCCGATCAATATGAACACTCAGAAAAGGCAAACAAGATCATAATAGACAAATCGTTATCCATATCTGAACCATTGTGGTAAAAAATGGAAATGAAAAAATGTCAAGGAACAAAAAGCAAGGAGCTTTGACTAAGAAATAAAAACATGAGTAAACATGCCTCAGACATCAAAATCATACCAATAAAAATATAGATGACAATCAATCAAATAAAATTTTATTCACATCATTCACACAACATTTATAAATATCATCCATGGCAAAGGGACCACCATAACTCCATAACTGGCCATATACTACACAGATTTTATGCTGCTTAAAACTAAAAATTAAAAAAAGAAACTGTAAAGAAATACTGTAAAGTAAAGTAAGAATGATTTTAAAAATATATATTTGAATTGTTTATTTTTAGCAATTAACAAAATGCAAAGTGAGTGAACTGAAGAAAAATCAAAATCGAATCAATATTTGGTATGACTATCCTTTGGCTTCAAACCAGATTTTGTACACTTGTATATATATATATATATATATATATATATATATATATATATATATATATATATATATATATATATATATATATATATATATATATATATATATATATATATATATATGAAACATGGTTATTAACAAAGAAACAGGCTTCTCTGCTACTAAGGTCAGGTTGTGAAATACAGTAACTGTCTGAAACCAGTGGGATGGAGAAGTCTGGACAGAAGTGGTACACATTGTCACAGATACACATTAATACACATAATACTAAGGGTAAATATAACAAACAAGTGGTTACAATAACTGGGGGGAGATGGCCAATGGCACTGCCAACCTCAAAACAGGAAATAAGCAGAAGGCCTTGACGATGGCAATAATGTATAATCTTTAATGTTATTGATAATGAAAATTCACTTTCATTTATTACTTCAGCACTGGCAACAGTTCTGGCAGCATTGGTCCTGCCAATACGGCTATTATGAATAGACCTGTATTGGCAGAAAGTACTGGTATGTGTGGAGAGAGAGAGAGAGCGAGAGAGAGAGAGAGAGAAAGAGAGAGAGAGGGAGAGAGAGAGAGAGAAAGAGATAATCAGAAATGAGTTAAAGTCAGTGGTGACAGTTGCAGAACTGATGAAAAGAGACCAAGGGGAAGAGAGCATAAGAGGGAAAGAACGACAGGAGAAACACAACACAGGGAGCATGAAGAAGACAAATAAGTGACTGAGTGGTACAGAGGGAGAACAAGTGACAGGGAAAAAGATAAAGACTGGAAAGGGAGAGAGAGATATGATACGATTATCTGATGCGAGAAAATCTGTTCTTCTGTAGTAGACTGTTCCTTTTCTTTATGCCACCATATCAAATGCCATCCATAACTCTTTGTCAGCTAATATGTTGTCATGGCATCCTGTCTCATAAAAATGATCACAGCTATGGCATTATGACAGCCATTCATAATGACAGGACTATAAATTGAGGAGAGATATAAAAGAGATGTAAGGGTCTTAAATGAGTCATAAATGATACATATATACATAGATATGTCCCTCAGAAATTGGGCTCAATCAGTAAGCCATCTATCTAAACTAAGTGTGGAGCAATGTAGGCATACTGAAAAGAAAACAATAGAAAATATATAAATGTTCCATGTGTTTCGTGAATTGAAGGCTGTGAAGGATGCAATGGCAGTAGAGCATTTTATTTGAGGAGCAGGTAGACAAATCCAAAAGGTTAATTGAAATCAGGAAACAGTACACAAGCGGGGGTCAAGTGACTAGTGGACAGCAATCTGAGGGAAAATCCAGATACACATCTATTGCTATATAGAGCAAAATAGCTCATTAAAAACAGAAATATTTCAAACAAAGAAAACCCCTGGTTTAAAAGCAAATCAGGAAACATGAGGGAGACAACAAATGATGACATAAATCAAAACAAAGCATGTGGTAGCATGGGAACAACATACAAAAATGCGTGCTGTTTTGTGTGCTGTTATGCATGTTGAGCACCACTGCTTGCTGCACTCCAAGGGGAAAATAAGGCAGTCCTGCATCTTTCCAGGCCTGGGTTTCCTTGATTTACTGGGATCCCTGTCCACTGGCATGCATGGCCAGTGAGCTGAGACCACATAATGTTTTTGTCCACCAGGTTTTTTTGAAGTACATTTTGCACTGCAGTTGGTACCCTTCTGAAGGAAATGCAGTGCCATCAAAGGGGGTTGTGGCATATAGAAGTGTCTACTTAAATGCACATGTAACAATGTAAATAAACACATAACAACAAGGAAGCATAAATTTCACAGGAGTGATATTTCTTTTATTTTTTGACCCTATCAAACCATGAAGCTGACATTGTCTTTATTAATTAGGGTATTAATGCATCTCAGTCATTTGTTGTGAAGTATGCAGCTTTTACCAGTGAACCTATGAGCATAAAACAACTAGAAAAATGGTTTTGGTAATGGGGACCATTTAAAAACAAAACAAAAAAAAAACAAGTTTGTCCTTTGATAAATGTGCATTGCTCAATTCAGACACAGTCCAGCTTTCTTTCACCGTCTTTCTTGGCACAGTATCACACAATAGAGTTTTGTCTCTGGTCAATTGGCCTGTCTTAATCGCAACACACTGGTCACACAAAAAAACATATTCTCAATGACATTATAGTATCTGATTGATCGAACATAATCCATTTAGATTCATGACGATTTGTGTATGCAACGTAAACACATTTTTAAGTACTAATGTATATTTACCAATATTAGACTTATGTCCTATGAAGGGCTCTATCTCGTTGTTGTTGTTTTGTTTTGTTTTTTAATGCAAACCATTTCTCACATTCCTCCGAAGACAATGAACAAAACCTTCAAGAATGTATCCACTTCATATTAAATATGTAAGACTTAAAAATAAAGTCAAAACTAAAATAGCCAATTCAGAAATACAACAATAACTGAAAATGGTTATGTTGAATTCTTTGCTTTATCTATTGGCTTTGTATGCCTCTTTATACCAGTTCCTCAGAGGCTAACATCATTGGCTCGAAGGGGGCTTAGAGCAGCCCCTACAGGACCACTGAGAGGGCCCAGGAGGGGAGACGTGGTCTGCAGAAAAGCCTCAACCACAGAAACCTAGAGACCAGAGAACAGGCACATGGCTGACACATATACTTCAATGTAGAGGATGATAGGCCCTCAAAAAGGCTGCAGGAAGCACTGTACTAACAGGGCAGTGAACTAGATCCTGACGATGCAGATTGCATTAGAGGCAAAAGTTCAACACAGTCTCCACAACCTCATTTGGGAGACCAGAGTCTAGGAGCTGATTTCCCTCAGGGGTTAGACCAACAGGTTTCAAATCTCAGAATCGCTCCCTGTGCCTGAGAAAGGAGGTTCCCCCTGATGGGAATCTCCCAAGGAGCACCACCAAGAAGGGAATTTAAGACTCAAAAAAGCCAGGTTCATGTGGGCTAATGAGGAATCACTAGTAACATCTTACAGACCTCTGTAAGCAGAGGTATTTCAGTTATGGTTGCACCATGGCTTCAGAGGGGGTGGAGAAAAGAATAAACCACAGGGGACAGTGAGATGACTACAAAAAGGCTAACAAAGCCACTTCCAACCTAACAAAAATTGCTATATGCATTTCACCACCTATAGGTGGAGATGCCATTCCCCAGGCCTCAGCGCCTGCCTTAGCAGGAAGCCTGCCTCCTGATCATGCATTTTGGAGTGTATATTGCTCTCAGCAAGAGAAATCTTGTCCCTACCTAGGGCAAGATCTGGTGCGCCAACCTGAACAGAGGACACAAACACAGACTGTCATAATGATTGATGTAGAGGACCACCAAAGGTAACCCCTGAGTTTCAGGAGAACTAGAGCACTAAAAACCCATCCTCAGACAATCTGTGTGCCACGAGAGACAGGGGCCCTCCCAAACCCCAAAGCACAGGAGGTGGCAGGTTGGGCAGCAGTGGAGGGACATCCCTAAAAACCTAGCCCTCAGGTATTAGGATTCCTTTCTGGCCCACCTGGTGGAAATGACCTCAGGTCCTCTCTCACCTGGCGGGCTTGCCATTGTGTACAGTGCCATACTGGCCTAACCTGCAGCAATGTAGGTCTTCTTTATAAGGGCCAACATGACCTGACAGGGCTACAGTGGGAAAGTAGGCTTTCTCCATTCAGCCAATGAAGGGTAGAAATAGCTCACAAGCGTCTTTTCAACCGTAGGCTTCGCCACATACTCATGTTCATCTAGGCCCACAATGACTGAATAGTTGTCAGTGGCCGAGGATAACAAACATAATCAGAATAATGATTATTTAACAACCTCTACACCTCAGTGTGGATGTCTAGGAAAAATGAAAGATGCCTGCATGGAGGTGGACAGCAGGATGAAGTTAGGTAGCGGTTGTGAAGCTCAGAGCAGACAATGCTAAAAGTCAGCAGAGAGGACAAGAAAAGGGACTCAAGGAACTTCCACAGAGCCTGTAAACTCCATGACTGAAGACAGCACGCTGCTCCAACAGATGCAGGCCTTGAGCTATGCCGTACAGACACTTGGCTGGAATACAGCCATACCAGCATGGATTGAGCTTAGAAGCATTCTTCATCAACTGTAAGGCATTCTACTTGCCACAGGAGTTTTCCTTGTTCATTCGTGTGTGTTTACATTCCACCGCAAGTGCACCTGAGCTCGGCTCTACATCAACTGGCTAATCAGATTGCACACACAGAGCAACAACACCCAGACTCTGTTATTATCATTCTCTCGGACTTTAATAAAGCAAACCTCTCACATGAACTGCCAAAATTCAAACAACACATTTCATGTCCCAACAGAGACAAAAATATTTTGGACCACTGCTACACCACAATAAAGGATGCATATTGTTCTGTCCCCAGAGCAGCTTTAGGACTCTCTGACCACTGCCTGGTTTCTTCTTCCAACATACAGGCCAAAACTTGAATCTGCTAAATCTGTAGTAAGGACTGTAAAGAGATGAACAGCAAAGCAGAGCAGGACTTACAAGCCTGTTTTGACTGCACTGACTGGAGTATTTTTGAAGCTGGTGCCACTGAGATCTTTATCAGGTCTAAGAGGATGCCTACAGGAATGGGGACAGAGTCATGTACAATCAGAAACATAGATTAAGGTGGCTAAGAGGAGCTACGCTAAAAAGCTGGAAAACCAGTTCTCTTCCAATGACCCTGCTTCAGTGTGGAAAGGCATGAAAGACATTACAAACTAGAAGACACCATCCCCCAACAACTTGCTGAAGACCTGAATGAGTTTTACTGTAGATTTGAAACTCCTGGTCTAACACCTCTCGCCCAATCTGAACATTCTACACAACCGTTAGCATAAAATGGGCCTTAGTCATATCATACCCAGTCTCAGTAGAGTTTCCAGCACATTTTGTTATTGGAAGCATGCTTCAGTCCAGCGTCTCAAAATAATAGTGGAGGTAGGGGAGAAAAACATTTAGGTACAATAAGTAAAATATTTTTTTTCTTCCTAAGATGAGCAAATCAGATGGCAAATCATTCAGGCAATAGATTTGTAGGCCCATAGCTAGTCAAACCTCTCCACCTGGAGGCTCTCCACGAGCAACGTCCTGTGAATAACACAACAGTGAATGTTATGTTATAATTAATAGGTCAGACCTCTCATCTGCAAACCTGACTCCACTTTTTCCTCTCTAAGCTGCAATTAAACCTCTTGCAGCCATAATTATAAAATGTGATTTATGGGCCATGTTTCAGTTGGGTTATGGATTCACTCTCTCCCACATAGAGAAGTTCATGAACCTGCTTGTTAGCAAATGAATCTGAAGTGTGTTGCCACACTTTAGGGTCAAATCTGAAAGAAGATCCTTACTTCAATAAGACAGATGAAGCTTAACATAGCATTTGAGGGGTTAATTCTACTGAGCAAAAGGCTATAATTAAACAAATGTAATTAAAAAATGTGTTTAAAAAATGAGTCATTATTGAAGACTGTTATAATGCTCAATGGTTTTCTTTTTTTCTGTTATTCTTCAAGAGAGTCAATTATCAATTTAAAATTAGCCCAAAAAGATGTTTTGGTAGTTCCACTCTATTTTGGATAATCCCTCATTAGGCAGACTAAATTTCAACACCAACCCTTCCTGATTACTTTCAAATTTCATAATTACCAAGAGACTGTTAACTGAAGCCCAAGATGACATAATGAAGAACTTCATGTAAAATTATATACTGAGTATGCTTGAGGGCATGGGTCTCCAGCCAAAATTTATTGCCTACTGTATTTTATAGGGACAGTTTAGGAATTAGCTTTTGCAGAACTGCTCAAATCTTCGGTGATATTCCTCATACCCATTAATATTCATATCATTTTGTTGTGCAAAACTCTCTTATATTCCTCCTTAGCTGTGAAAGCATCAGAAAATACAGCATAATTAGTCCCCATTTCTGAATAGAAAAAAAGGCTTCTGATCAGAGTGACACACTGGTCACACACATTCATCTTGTGCAAATTAGCGTAGCCAGTCCGCCCCCTGTCATATTTTAAGACAGAGAACCCAGTGGAAACCCATGCATTGGGAGAATTACCACAGAGCTGTGAGTTACCAATGACAAGCCATACACCACCATGAATAAACAAATAAATAAATAAATAAATAAATAAATAAATAAATGAACTTACAATAACCTAGTTGAATGTCTTTTTGGTTAAGAGCCTATCAGGGTCGCAGAACTGTCATTGTTTTAGCAGTGTTTCTAGCAAATACATTGTATATCAATCAAATTGTAAAGGCATTTCCTGGGCACAGCCCACACCCCAGAAATTTTTAGTTTATTGATTTGTAATGTGTCATGTGTCTTTTGGAATTATGGAATTATTATACCTTTTGTAATTTGTTTCATCAGACCTAACACATTTTCCCAAATGGATTTTTTTTCTACCCAGTCATGAAAAAAAATTAAAGATTGTTCTCACATGCAGAGTAATCAGTAAAGATGTTCCTGCAGCATCTTTAATGTTGCCATATGCCTCTTGGCAGCCTACTTGGAAAATGCTTGTCCTTTATATATTTTGGAAGGATGTCCTTTTCTTGGTCACTGTGGTGCTCAATTTTCTCAATTTACTGATGATAGCCTTTATGGTGTTCCATGGTACATCTAACGTTTTGCAAATTATTTTATATGCTTCTCCTGATTGATACCTATCAACAAGTGAGATTCCATGCAACAAATGAGTCAGACAAAGCAATTCTTTAGCAGTCTTTGAAAACAAAAATATGTGAATAAAATCCAACAGGATTGATTTTTAATGAACTTAAAGACTTTAAAGATCTTTATTTCGGTTGATCTTTAAATTTTTTTATAGTAACTTTTTTTTTCCCATTATTTCTCATATAATGTGTCTGATTGTTTTTCAGATAATTTGTAAATGTTGTAATTTTGCATTGAGATTGGATAAAGTTCTGACATCATTTATCTTTGTTTATTATTTTTTTCACAAAGTCCGCCATTTTAACTGGGGTGGGTAGACTTTTTATATTCACTGTACATCAAAATGATTTGAAAATTCAGTTCTTTCAAAGCTTTGTAAGTTGGGCCTTCAAGATGTCTCTGCATCTGTTATGTAGAAAATCACTGGCTACAGTAATTGCCAGTATGTGTCTGACAGTACTGTAAGTGTCTAATTGTTAATTGTTAACAAAAGCCATGAGAAGGCCAAGAAACTACAATGTTTCTTGGTATGTAGACTATTAAATTGTGTAATAAATTATTTAAATACTTCCAAAGTTTTTGTTGATTTGATGATTTATCCTGAAGAGCAATGGAACACTAATAAATGTGGAGTTAAGCAAATGCACAGTGCTACACTTTAAGTAAGTGGATTTTGTAATACATTGTAAGACATTGACCCTTAGAGATAAGAAGTGTCATAGAAAAAGTTACATCTCTAATATTTTCCATTAAAAAAACTGTGAACCTTGCAGGCACTATTAGTTAATTAATAGTGTACACCTGTAAGGAAGCGCTGGAGGCTGACGTGTTAGGGTCCATAAGCACTTTAATATCAATCGGCAGGCAAAACGCAGTCAAGAAACATAGCGAAAGTCAAAACTGGAAAACCAAAACACGGAGCAAACAAATCCAAAATATATGTTCAATAGAACTAATACTTCATGTGGAACGCCGTTAGCATGCTGCTAATATAGCAGAAACTCCCGGAAGTGTTCTTCAATACTCGGGAGAGGGCTCCCTCTGGTGTCCCGATGCCAGCTGAGGTGATACAGAGCCCCCCCCCCCCCATGAACACCTCCAGGTGTTCTACAACATGGATGCCCCCTTAGCTGGGGGGCTGGTAGGTTGGGGTGTATATGGTGAAAGTCCTCCATGAGCTATGGGTCCAGAATATCTGTAGCATCCACCCACGAACGTTCCTCTGGTCCATACCCCTCCCAGTCTATGAGGTATTGCAGGCAGTTCCTAATATGGTGTGAATTCAGGATGGCATGATGATTGGGTTCTCTCCTTGGTGGGCATAGACCGGTTTCAGGAGGGACACGTGGAAGGTGGAATTGATGTGGTAGGAGGAAGGAAGCTGGAGGTGGTAGGAAACCGGGTTTACCTGCTGGAATGGTGATGTGGAATGGACCAATGAAATTGGGACTGAGTTTGTGACAGAGGAGCTAAAGTCTAAGGTTCTTTGTGGACAGCCAAACCCTTTGCCCCACCCGGTAGTTGGGATGAGGACAACGGTGATGGTTTGCCTGTATTCTCTGTCTTCGAATAGCCCTTTGAAGTTGAACATGTGCTCTTTCCCAAACCTCCTGACTGCATTGCAACCACTCGCCAGAATGTTCGTTGGTTCCCCTGACCATGGAAATAGCGGTGGCTGGTAGCTGAGGACACACTGAAAGGGGGTGAGGCTGGTAGATGAGTGAATGAGTGAATTCTGGGCATATTCTGCCCACAGAAGGAACTCATTCCATCTATGCTGCTCAAGGCTACAGTATGCACAAAGGAATCTACTGATCTCCTGGTTAAGACGTTTGACCTGGCCGTTGGATTGAGGGTGGTAGCCGGAGCTCAAACTGACAGAAGGCCCTCCAAACGCCCCCGGTTGGACACAATATCCACCGGAAGGCCATATGTATGAAACACATGGGTAAACAGAGACTTAGCAGTTTCGATGGCAGTGGGCAAGCTCACGAGGGGAATTAGACAGCATGCTTTAGAGAATCGGTTGATAACTACAAGAATAGTGGTGAGTCCAACTGATCCATCTGAGATCAGTCAGGAAGTCAATAGAAATGTGCAACCAAGGTCGTTTAGGAATGAGTAGAGGTTCTAGAAGGCCCTCTGGAAACTGTCGGCTAGTATGGGCTTGAGCACAAGTGGAACATGACTTGACGTAGTTTTCTATGTCCCTGAATATAGTGGGCCACCAGAACCGATTCTGCACTAGTTGCCAGGTTCAGCGAATGCCAGGATGACCAGAACTACGGGCTTTGTGGACCCACTGCAATACTCTGGGACAGAACATAGAGTTTGGATGGTGGGGAGGATGAAGGTGGAGGCTTGGAGATGTGGACCCATTGAATCTCCTCCAAGAGACTCCACCAAATGGGAGCCAGAATGATGGATGGAGGAGGGATCGGCTCAGGAGTGAGAAGTGGCTCAGCAGTTCATTCTGTCGGGACAGAGCATCAACCTTGCTATTCTTAGACCCTGGACGGTAAGTTACTGAGAACTGGAAATGTGAAAAAAACAGAGCCCAATGAGCTTGACAGGGGTTGAGGCATGTAGCTCCCTGAAGGTATTCCAGGGTCCAATGGTCGGTGATTACCAGGAAAGGATGACGGGCCCCCTCCAGCCAATGTGTCCACTCTTCTAGCGCTGCTTTCATGGATAGAAGTTCCCTGTTGCTTTCTGCAGGAGTGAGTTTGCAGGAGTAGTAGGCACAGGGGTGTAATTTCCCTGGTTGTCCATGGTGTTGAGGGAGAACCACACCAGTACTACTGCTGGAGGCATCGACTTTGACCACAAAGGGGAGATTAGGGTCGGGGTGATGCAGAATTGGGGTGGTGGTGAAACTATTTTTAAGTCTCTGAAATGCATTCCGTGCTGATTCAGTCCAGATCAGTCTTTTAGGTTTTCCTCATAACATGGAGGTTAGGGGACAGGCTATGGTACTGTAATTGCGAATAAAGCGTCGATAAAAGTTAGCGAACCCCAGAAAACATTTCAGTTCCTTAACTGTGTGGGGTTCGGGCCAGTTCTTGATGGTTAGAAATTTACCCTGGTCCATTTCCACTCCGTAGTGAGAAATCACATATCCCAGAAATGTTGTGCTGCTTCGGTGGAACTCACATTTCTCTGCTTTGACATATAAGTACACAGTACAAACATGCCTTATGTGATCTTTGTAGGATGAGGAATATATTAAAATGTCATCTAGATAAGCGATCACATACTTGTCCATAATATCCTTAAATATTTCATTGATCATAGAATGGAACACAGCCGGGGCATTAGTGAGGCCAAAGGCATGACAAGGTACTCGGAGTGGCCTCGAGTGGTGTGAAAGGCTGTCTTCCATTCATCTCCCTCCTTAATCCTTATCAAATTATAAGCACTTCTTAAGTCCAAATTGGTAAAGATTTGAGCTCCCCTTAGCTATTCTAGAGCAGCTGGGACTAAAGGAAGGGGGTATGGATAACATATGGTGAGGGCGTTAAGGCCCCAGTAGTCAATGCATGGACAGAGGCCCCCATCCTTCTTTTCGATGAAGAAGAACCCTGCTGTAGCTGGGGAGGTAGAGGGGCGAATATAGCCGACTGCGAGGGCCTCCTCAATATACTCCTCCATAGCCTGGTTTTCACGTAGAGAAAGGGGGTAAATGCAGTTGGGTGGCATGGTGTTAAGTAGCAGATTAATCACACAATCTTAGGGTTAGAAATAAATCCCTCTCTGATAGGTTGGTTGTCTATGGCGGTGACCCATAAGAGTAGCACAAGGTATGGTAGAAAGTTGCAGTTTTTCCACGAGTGAGCGGTCGATCAGGTTAACTGCTGCCCCTGAGTCCACTAATGCTGTGACACAAAAAAACCCATGAGTATAATGTATCTGGACTGGAAGGGATAAGCTAGATATGAAGCACTTTCCCACCTACCTTGGAACTGGACGGTTTTTCGGGGCAAGTGTACACTTGGTGTCTGGGCTCGCCGCAGTAGAAACAGAGTTTTTGTTGGACGCGGCGCTGATATTCTTGTTCTGACACGCAGGTTAGCCCAAGCTGCATGGGTTCAGGTCCTTCCTTTCTAGGGCTCCAGTAGTCCACCCGGTGGGGAAGACTGGAGTGAGAACGGGGGCATTGAAGATGTTGACGCTGCAGATTATCCAGGCATATGGTCAAAGTAATGTACGAGGAGAGTGATGTGTCGAGTTCACAGCAGGCCATCTTGGTTTGCAGAGTGGGGTTAAGACCCTCCCAAAATACAGCAATCAGTGCAGGCTCATTCCAGCCACTCTGAAAGTGCCTAAAGTGCAGAATTTCTGGATATTCAGCTGGGTATTCAAACACTTCATGAATAAGGGTTGCAAAATGGTTAGTGGAGGATCTTATTAGTGGATCATGATCCCACACTACAGATGCCCAGTCCAATGCTTTGCCCGTGAGTAAGGATAACAGGAATGCGCACCTGGTATGTTCCTCTCTGTAGATCTCAGGCTGTTGGCTGAAGAAGTTATTACACTGCCGGAGAAAACCACGACAACCATCAGCTGAGCCATCAAACTTCTCCAGGAGATCAAAAGGAGGTGACTCACTACGCGGCGTGGGCACAACGGTAGGGGGAGGGGTGACTTTGTGAAGGCTGTGGAGGCTGTTGGTCTGCAGCTTGTATTTCCCCGATTTGCTCTTGGTAAGCGCGAATAGCCAGAGACGGATGCGTTAAGATCCATAAGCACATTAATATCAATCGGCATGCAAAACACAGTCGCACATTTCAACATATTGTGGTTATATCAAAGTGTCAGACAGTTGTGTTGTAATTAACTCTGCTCCTTGTTTGAGCCAAAAAAAAATTAAATAAAAAATCATAGGTTAGAATCTGTCACGAATGCACCCATTATGGCCCTTCTTGACGAGCAGTTAATATGCCTCGAGTTAACATGCTCACGCTAATGCTTTGATGCAAACTATTGTCAGACTATTGCTGTGTACCAAACCTTACTTTCTATGCCTGTTTGTTATCTCTGTGTATGACCTGTTCTTCTGTTTTGTGGATTACCCATTGTGTTTTTGCCCTTGATTTGTTTGCTTCGCGGACAGCTTTTCCTGGTTAATGTGGATTTACTGCCTGTTTCTCGGCCCTGCCCTTGCTGGATTATACTGCCTTCACTATTAAACTTTGTTGCTTGCACATGGATCCTGCTTAACCTTCATTACAGAATCACATGTAACTGAAACACATCTAAGTTTTTGCTTAAACTCCACCAATAACTCTTGCATAAATTTGCTATTAAATCTTTAGTCTGTGCAATTACCTTAACTCTGAATACAGCCCTGTGTGCATATTTTCAGTAATGGGGAAGCTACTTTGCTATTATAACTTGTCAAGATACATGGTTTCCTGATTTACAGCTACAACATGATTTTGTTTCTTTCATCATGATTGTTTAGCTACAGCCAAAATTTTAATAAAATACACTGAAAGCTATTACCAGTACACTATTTCATACACAATTTTACTCCTATGCTATTGTTTTATTATTTTATTGCACAGCACAAAATTACCTTGTTATTTGTAACTGTAGCATGACCTTGTTATACATGAGACAGGTCAGTGCAAGCTGAGGTGCATGCACCTGTGCATTTTACACTAATTAAAAGTATTGAATAAAACATAAAATCAATTTTCTCACAAATGTGGATCTTACATTTTACCAAATAAAAGTAATTTAATATAACTTCTAGATCCTAGGCAAAATTATTATGAGTAATTCTACCCAGAACCAAAAACACATCTACATATGATGAAGAAAAATAAATTGTCATCTTGAGATGTTAGAACATAATATTAGAATGCTTTGTCACTCTTTCACTAAGAGTGGCAAGGGTCTATTATGTTCTCTAGCCAGTGCTATGCATTGCTACAATGGAATATTTGATTCAAATTTGACTGTAGTCCTTCAGGCTTGGGAAAACACACTTGGCAATCAGTGCAGATATATTCTCAGCTTAGACAATTGGTTAAGTCTAAACAAGCATGGTGTGTGTGTGTGATTGTGTGCACACTGTGAGCACTGACCAAGCTCACACAATTTTAAACACACATAACCAAAAGAAAGAGGATATCTTCCATCAAAGTGATGACTCTGGAACTCTACACACACTACAAAGCATTGCCCATGAGAAGGGCAATGCTTTGAATAATCGTCAATTATTCAGTGGTGCAAGCAGGCAGTACAATAAAAGCCAAATTTTCTCTCCCACTGATGATGAGGAAGGGGAAATGCTCTTCAAATCCACACTGCCCTCCACAGGCAAGCCAACATAACAGCAGAGACAATTAAGTAGATTAGCTTATGTTAATACAGAACTACATAAGGATACTAATGAGCACAGGGTTTACAGCTTAGGATGTCACAGAATCAAAATACCTACTGACACTTCACAAAATTTTAAGGGCTGTCGTATCAATAGGATATTTTGATATTTGAATATAATTAAAGTTGGCATAATAATAATTATGTTACTATCCTTGAAAAAAAAAATTACAGATTAATTTTTATTTGTTGAATTTATTTATTTTCAAAACATCATCTCACTATTCACTTTGAACCCACTATCATGTTTGATGGTAAAATTATAAAACTTTTGCACTTTTACATGTTTCCCCTTTCAAGCAGTAAACATATTTTGTATACATTTTTGTACATGATTACATCATCAATTTGTCATGGATAGGACACCTGCAGGCAAAGTACAGTAAAAGGCCAATGAAACTGTATTCATGCATTCATCTATGATATGGCTGGGTTACCTTTATCCTGAGCACCAGAAATCAAAAGTTTATGCATAGTGTCAACTGACTTTATTGTTGCACATTGTGATTTCAGAAGAGCATCTAGTGTCAAATAGGACATAAAGAAATATAGTAGGTAGAATTTTCATGAAGAAACACACACCCCTTCCTTTTCTGCTTATGCATTCTGTTAGTGTGAGACCAAGCTGCATGAGTTTTTTAACATGGTATGGGACACTGGGTAGTAATGAATGTATGACTAACACGACAAGTCAATTCAGTGCAATTCAAAAGCATACTGCCTGTCTCATGTCATTCCTGACTTCATCTGTGAAATAGCCATTATAAACTACAGTTCCCAGGAGCCCCCAAAAAATCAGATGACCTTGTCATATGCTATTACTCACACCCATTTATACAAGTTCTGAGTTTTCACCCCTTAGTTTCTGAGCATTTGGTGTATTTTACTCATGCTCTGTTCTGGTTTTGCTTACAGTTCTCACTTTGCTTATTCTGTGGTTCATGTCTTGACTTTGCTTGTTGGATTTTCAATAATATAGAAAGGTTGCACAAGCACCTCTCAGTATCTGACTAAAAGGTTTGTTTTTTCCACCTTCTTTCTTAGCCTTTGCTGTTTTGTTTTTGAATGTAGTTGTTTTGTGTTCTTGATCTGTTCTGGTTTTCATCACAGTTCTCACTTTGCTAGTTTTATAATTTGGCTTATTTATTTATTTTTTTGGGAAAATTTTGTTCATTTTATTCAGAGTTTTGCTAATAAAGAAAGGTTGTTGTGCATTTGACTAGGTTGCAGTGCATTTGACTAGTGATATTTGCACTTCTTTGAGCCTTTTGTATAGGAGGAAGACAAGACTAACCACATGATATATATGATATTGGTTGAAATACTAGGTGTAGTGTTTGTGACAGACCTTGGCAAGACTGTGGAGCCAGGCCTTATGGAAGAAAAAGTGATTGCCTGTAAGGTGTTATAACTTGGAGTCAAATAGATTAGGTGTGCCTCTTCCTCCTTGGTATTTTATTCCAGTTCAGGGTAATGCATGGATGGATTTTCCTTAGACAAATTTCAAGCTCCATTTGGTATTCTTTTCTTGGAAGGTAGAATAATGCCAAATCATATTGGTTGAAGGATTGTGTCCTTAAAGACATTTATCCACATGGTTTGGTTACTTACTGTCTCAGACTGGGTTTTTACCTCAGTTATTCATAGGAACAGGATGGTGAACAATAACATCATTCCTGGCAATAGAGCTTCTGTTTTGTTCTTGTAATCATTATCCTGTCCTGGTTATCAAGAGTGGCCTTGCCATAAAGTGGTCATTATGTTTTGGATTACTTGGATACAACGGGATTGAGGTTTGATGCCATGCAGTCAAAGGAGTAGACCCATGAAATTCGCATTGGTCTTGCACTATTGTTCATTGTTGAATCATAGTTCCAGCCATGTTCAGCAGATTTAGGACATTCTATTTCTTTCAGGTGGTCACCTTTCGTGTTTTCTTTTTTGTGTTGTATTTTGTAGTATAGGACATAATCTGTGTAGATCAGATTGCTCCTTGTTCTAGCACCAGGGTACACTTTGTTCAGGAATATGTTGAACTGCTTGTAAGTTGGAATAACCAGAGGTACATCTTTTAATTGATGGTTGCTTAGTCTATGTTGTTGGGGACCATGACATGCAGCAACATCAAGAACATCAAATGCATAGTGCCAGACTTCCACCAATTCATTACATGGCACACCAAGGGTAAAAGGATCCTAGACCGTTACTAAACTCTGTTTAAAGACTCGTTCAGGTACAGCTCTGATGATCTCAACATTTATGGAAATGGTTGTAGGATTTATCTGCAGCTACCAGTGCAAACGGCAGCATGCATGCAGAGAGCGCCATAGTATGAAAAATGTTCATCATTTCTGAATACGACTTGAGAAAGGCTTTCAGCAATGCACCTGCATTGACCAGCTAGCATGGGTGTTCTGAGATATATTCATCTTCTCCCTGGAAGACTTAGTTATCCCAACATTCCTCCTTCTGATATTTGATGTGAACATCATCTAGACCCGATCTGCTTGATCTGTATCTGCATGACCTGTATATGCATTTTGCTGCTGCTAAATGATCACATAATTGCCTAAATGAGAAGGTGTATAGATGTTTTTATTAAATTGGATGGTAAATATCAATAAATAAAAGTCTTTTTTCTTTTCTTTTTTTTAAATATCTGCTAATTTGACTAAGGACATATAATTTATAAGCATATTGCATAAAGCAAGCACAAGATTTATGGTCAAATGTAACAGGGTCAGCCCCATTACTATTCTCATTTTCATCATTTGACTTAATGGAAGCAATACATTCACAGATGGAGTGGCATGGCCTCCACAGGGTGCAGTAATGCCTGAGCACTCTTACTGTAATTAGTCATCATGTTCTTGCCATTCTGTGCTGACACCTGTTCCTGTTGTACTACTGGAACAGAATGAGTGATCCAGTGTGTCACAGTCAAATCTTTCCCGTGGGCTTCACCATCTATCTGTCCAGTTAATATTGTGGTATGATAGATAATGCAATATATATTTCTGTATCTGCAGTATATACTATAATACTAACTACTAATAGTGTACTATTTTTATACAATCTCTATCTATCTATCTATCTATCTATCTATCTATCTATCTATCTATCTATCTATCTATCTATCTATCTATCTATCTATCACCAGATATTAGTAACAACCTATGCAATCCACTAATGCAAAGAAATCAAATCAAACCATAGATGTCCATAAATTATGTATAATAATGTGAAATGACACAGAGAAAAAGTATGAAACACGCTTACTGAAATTTAATTAATACTTCATACAAATGCCTTTGTTGGTAATGACAGCTTCAAGACACCTCCTGTATGGAGTAACTAGTTGCATGCATTACTCAGGTGTGATCTTGGCCTATTCTTCCACACAAATAGTCAAGTTTTCAATTGGATTCAAGTGATTTGATCGGCTGGGCCATTCTAGCAGTTTTATTTTCTTTTTCTGAAACCAGTTGAGTTTCCTTGGCTATGTGTCTGGGATCATTGTCTTGCTGAAATGTCCACCCTCATTTCATCTTCATTATCCTGGTAAATGGCAGCAGATTTTTATCAAGTCTCGGGACATTTTTCCCTTCCTTCAATTATATGAAGTTTGCCAGTATCATATGCTAAAAACAGCCCCACATAATGACGTTCTTACCTCCAAACTTCACTGTTGGTATGGTACTGTTGCCATTTGTTCCCCAAACATGGTGTGTATTATTATGACATCCAAAGAGTTGGTTTCATCTGACCAGACGAATTCATGAATATATATTCTTCCAATATTTCATAGGCTTGTCCAAATATTATGCAGCAAACTTTAAACAAAGTTTTTTCTTCACATGTTTTTTCTTCAGTCTTGCATGCACACAGGCCATGGTGGTTGGGTGCATTACTTATTGTTTTCTTTGAAACAATTATACCTGCTAATTCCAGGTGTTTCTGAAGCTCTCCACAAGTGGTTCTTGGCTCTTGGACTTCTGATAATTTCTTCACTCCTCTGTCAGAAATCTGTTGAGGAGCACCTGGGTGTGGCCAGTTTTTGGTGAAATGATGTTCTTTCTACTTCCAGATTATGGCCCCAACAGTGCTCACTGGACATTCAGAAGTTTTGAAATCCTTCTGTAACAAATGTCATCAGTATGTTTTGCAAGAATAAGGTTGCAAAGGTCTTGAGAGAGCTCTTTGCTTTTACCCATCATGAGATGTTTCTTGAGTGACACTTCAGTAATGAGACACATTTTGAGGTAATGAGATCTGGGGAATTTGGAGGTCAAGTCAACACCTCAAACTTGTCATTGTGCTCATAAAAACATTCCTGAACCATTTTTGCTTTGTGACATGGTGCAATAACCTGCTGAAAGAGGCAACAGCCATAAGGGAATACCTGAAAAGAGTGTGCAACAATGCTTAGGTAGGTGGTACATGTCATCTATGGTGGTACAAGTAACATCTATATGGATGAAATGACCCAAGGTGTCCCAGCAGAACACTGCCCAAAGCATGACACTGCCTCCGCCAACTTGCCTTCTTCCCATAGTGCATCCTGGTGCCATGCGTTCCCCTGGTAAGCAACGCACATGCACCTGGCCATTCACCTGATGTAAAAGAAAACGTTATTCATCAGACCAGTCCACCTTCTTCCACTGCTCCATGCATTATAGCATGGAGCAGTGGAAGAAGGTAGTGTCAGAATTTCACATCATGATATATATATATATATATATATATATATATATATACAGTATATATATATATATATATATATATATATATATATATATATTGCCAAAAGTATTCGCTCACCTGCCTTGACTCGCATATGAACTTAAATGACATCCCATTCCTAATCCATAGGGTTCAATATGACGTCGGTCCACCCTTTGCAGCTATAACAGCTTCAACTCTTCTGGGAAGGCTGTCCACAAGGTTTAGGAGTGTGTTTATGGGAATTTTTGACCATTCTTCCAGAAGCGCATTTGTGACGTCACACACTGATGTTGGACGAGAAGGCCTGGCTCTCAGTCTCCGCTCTAATTCATCCCAAAGGTGTTCTATCGGGTTGAGGTCAGGACTCTGTGCAGGCCAGTCAAGTTCATCCACACCAGACTCTGTCATCCATGTCTTTATGGACCTTGCTTTGTGCACTGGTGCACAGTCATGTTGGAAGAGGAAGGGGCCAGCTCCAAACTGTTCCCACAAAGTTGGGAGCATGGAATTGTCCAAAATGTCTTGGTATGCTGAAGCATTCAGAGTTCCTTTCACTAGAACTAAGGGGCCAAGCCCAGCTCCTGAAAAACAACCCCACACCATAATCCCCCCTCCACCAAACTTTACACTTGGCACAATGCAGTCAGACAAGTACCGTTCTCCTGATAACCGCCAAACCCAGACTCATCCATCAGATTGCCAGATGGAGAAGCGCGATTCGTCACTCCAGAGAACACATCTCCACTGCTCTAGAGTCCAGTGGCGGCGTGCTTTACACCACTGCATCTGACGCTTTGCATTGCACTTGGTGATGTATGGCTTGAATGCAGCTGTTCGGCCATGGAAACCCATTCCATGAAGCTCTCTGCGCACTGTTCTTGAGCTAATCTGAAGGCCACATGAAGTTTGGAGGTCTGTAGCGATTGACTCTGCAGAAAGTTGGAGACCTCTTCGCACTATGCGCCTCAGCATCCGCTGACCCCGCTCCGTCAGTTTACGTGGCCTACCACTTCGTGGCTGAGTTGCTGTCGTTCCCAAACACTTCCACGTTCTTATAATACAGCTGACAGTTGACTGTGGAATATTTAGGAGCGAGGAAATTTCACAACTGGATTTGTTGCACAGGTGGCATCCTATCACAGTTCCACACTGAAATTCACTGAGCTCCTGAGAGCGACCCATTCTTTCACAAATGTTTGTAAAAACAGTCTGCATGCCTAGGTGCTTGATTTTATACACCTGTGGCCATGGAAGTGATTGGAACACCTGATTCTGATTATTTGGATGGGTGAGCGAATACTTTTGGCAATATAGTATATATATATATATATATATATATATATATATATATATATATATATATATATATATATATATTTATATATATATATATATATATATATATATATATATATATATATCTTGATTTTGTACTGTTTTGGTGAACTTGTAACCTCTGTATCCCCAGATTCCTAATCTTGGCAGATGGGAATGGAACTCAGAGAGGTCTTCTGATGTTGTTGCCCATCCACCTCTAGGCATCCACCAGATTATTCTCTGCTCACCATGGCTATAAGTCTACCTGTAAACCTGAACTCATTTGTCCATTCTCCATTGACCACTCTCATCCACAATGTGTTTCCTCCTGCAGAACTGCCACTCATTAGTTGTTGTTTTTTTGTTTGTTTTTTTTTGCTCCATGTGTGTAAACTCTAGAGACTATTGTTTCTTTTGTGTCAACTAGAGATCAGCAGTCTAAACACTTCAATATGCCTGGTACCAACAATCATGCCACAGTTGAAGTCACTGAAGTCACATTTTTAATGTTCCCCTTATGATTTGTGATCTATATATCAGCTGCAGCTGCCTCCAGAGCTGAATTCAGGGAAGAGATGCTAAAGAACCATGCAGAGTCAGTGACTGAATAGCAGAACTCTTCGAAATTCAATGAGTTGAACAGGGAGTATTTATACAAAAGAAAGGTATAACCTTCATTATTATCTATAGGTAAACAAAAGACGTCAGCAGAAACAGACATGGTGGTTTACTGGCAGTTTTGCAAGTTTACTATCAAAATGATAAGATATGGAAGATGGAACTGTCACTGTGTGTCTGTGTTTGGCACAGTACTCAAAACAAAATTTCTAGGACAAACATATCAGTTATAAAAAAAAAAGAAGAAGAAGAATTCCACTAATGAACTCTATATCCTACTCGAAAAAGTATTGAGAAAGGTAGAAGACAAACAGAAAGACAAACAGAAATTAGGCATGTTAAAGTGTTTCAGATGAGGAGACTGTTACCACCTATTAAATATGTTGTGAAATGCATTTTTAGTGATTAGCAGACTGAAGCATATGAAAGCTTATAGTTCAATTTCAGTGCTGCGGGAACCCTTCACAGAACCAGTGTCTGAAGCATGTGTGAATACAAGGTAATATTATTGGCTAATTTCTTAGGTATCCATGACAATATTCTATTACTACATTAAACATTGTAGGTTTAAATGTACTGTGTAATTAAATTACCTTCCTGTAAAGAAGCAATATTCTCTTAAGGGCATTAGCAGTACCTTCCAGAATGTAACAAAACAACTGTGTTCTATGTGCTTGGATCTCAGATTATGTATGCCAACAGTATATACTGTAAATGTCAGTGACAGTATGTTGAGCTGACATGAGAGTCAGCTGCAGTAGTGTTGCTGGTGTTTTAACACGTGATGACACTTCTGGTTATAATACGGTCTACCAAATAAAAATATTTAATCCAATGTGGTGCTATTGTCAGAAACTGACAATAATTAATGCTAATGGATTATTAGCTATAGTCCTAAACAATACATTATGAAAGTTAGATAGGATAAAAACCTTTCATGAACCTTCCAACAGGACCAAGGCAAAGCCAAAGGATGGTTGTTGTGTGGCAGGGAAGCCAGGCATTTTCAGGACTAGCATTCTCTCATGGAAGTGGTAGTACTAATCTGAAACCTTGAGGAGGCACAGGCCTCTTCCATTTGAAAAGAAATATACTGTGTGTCAGTGAGTATCCACATCAGGCCATAGTGGAATCAGAGTGTAACCAGACCACCATTCACCAAAGGCAAATTAAATTGTAATGCATGTAAGGTGTGTGAACATGGATGTTTGAGTAACCACTGGTGCCAAATATTTCAGAAACAAAAGAGATAATGTAGAAGCAGTGGTTAGTCCTTACCTCCCCCATTCAATTCATGGGATGAATTGACCCAATTTTCAGATATTAGACAATGTAACAGTACCCAGGGAATTCCCATTGAAGTTATGCAATAATATTTACTTGGGCTCCTGTTTACCTACACACAATACTCAGTGGTTCTATTGTATGAAGGATACCAATGTGTGGATTACATGTTGGTTCACGGGCTGGTGGCACAGATGTTGGTGGCCGATTATCTTGCAATAGTGGGAGTGGGAATTGGCTGCAGGCTGAGCGGTGGTGGGGTACTTGGTTGAGCATCAGCTGCAGACAGAGAGGAGGCAGGTTGACCTGGGAGGTAGTTCATGATGATTCTCGCCTGTGTGTAATCATGGTTAGTCAAATGAACGTTCCTGTCAAAATTTATTGTTTCTTCAGTGCAACTATGAGTTACTGTTGATATATTATAATTACTTAAAGCAAAGTACTTTTACTCAGTCATGTTTGTCCACTTGTCCTGCAGATTTCAGCTCCAGCCCTGAAAAAAAAAAACTCACCTGCCTGTAGCCTTAGTGATCCTGAAGTCCTTGATTAGCTTGTTCAGGTGTGTTTGATTAGGGTTGGAGCTGAACTCTGCAGGATTGCGGCTCTCTAGGACCGAACTTGCCTACCCCTGCTGTAGAATCAAGTGAATGAAGCCTGGATGGATTTTATCTAGCATGTAAGGCTACACTGAGATCAGAATTGAGTCACTGACCTTGACTTGCAATTTAAAATAAAAATGAAACACCCAAGTTGACCTGTCTCCCAACTGAAAGCTCTTATTTCCACACAAGACTTGTTTAATGCGATACTTACAACATTGTGATTCCCAGTAGTTAGATGGATTAAGAGAGCTGAATGGTGACTGTCTGGGCCTCACATCATAAAGCTTCAAAGGCATTCAAGTATCCAAGGAAGGATAGGAAGTGCTTTCTTTATTTTTATGTTTTCACAATATCTGTGCATGCTTTCAATTGTTTGTACTTACATTTGCCTGATATTCTTATTAGTACAATATTTCAAGAACAAATGATCAAATGTAACTAACAGATTTTACACTCTTGACATGTTGTGCCGGTTGCCTTGTATAATAGTCAGTGTTTTACTTATTCAGGACTTGTCACTGTGTACTCAAGATTCAAGATTCAAGATTCAAGAAGCTTTTATTGTCATTTCAACCACATATAGCTGGCGCAGTACATAGTGAAATGAAACAACGTTTCTCCAGGACCTGGTGCTACATAAACATACAACAACACGCTCAACAACAACATGCTCAACGCAACAACAACTCACGCTTACTCTGTAATAATAGCTGGTTAAAATGAAAGAAGGAGAGACAAATATACATATTAAATTGTTCCATGTTGTTTCAAGTTGTGTCATGTTGTTATATGAAAGTAATCAATCCTTGGTGTGATGCTGATACAATTTGTCATGTTAAGCCCTGCACCCTAAAAACCTGTCTATAGCTTTTCTTCTGATGGTTATAAACCTGTGATACTGGAATCTCCTTCCAAAACTTCCAAAGAATTATAAAAGCTTGAACACAGCCCTAGTTTGTACATTTTTACCTAAAAGATTATTCCCAGAATCAGTAAATACATGTATAGAACACAACATTTTTTTCATACATATGCAGGTTTTATTTTATTTTGAAAAAAACATATTTAAAGTAATAATATAAATAATACATATAACGGGAAGAGATAACCAGTTCATATACAAATGTAATAAATAGAAATACTTTTAAGTCAAAGTGTTTGCATAGTATAATTTTAGCTTTATGCTCATGTATGTTATATTAACATTCTGTCTGGCACACACACGCATGGGTGTTGAGCTTGGACTAATTACTGAGGCAAAGGCCACAAGCTTATTATTATTATTATTACCACTTGAATGAAGATCAGACATGTTATTAGTGATACAGTAATCACTAAGGAACACAAACTTTTCTTGCATCTGCACTTGTGATGTGTAAGGATGGAATGCTAGAGCATGGGGTATTAAGATGAAGAGATCTTTGGAAGGGAGCAGATATATACTGGTAAAAGTGCACTGGAAAATCATTACTGCATTTCTATTGGTACAAACTATATTGTATTCGGTTTTATAGGAAACATCTGCAAAATTTCTATGACACCATATAATTCATTCATTTTATTATTTCTATTAAAGAAGAAGGATACCTTTCATTCAACAATTAAGAAGAATATGTGATTAAATTAATGTGATTGAACATGTGATTAAAAGTAATCTCACTTAAAGTATGTGCCCGTTCATGTTAAACTTGTTCATTCAAATGGTAAAGGACAATTCACATAAGACACAAACCAATGCTTGACCCAGAGAAACCATCATGTTAGACCATATTTTTGAGTACATATTCTCATTACAATAGGTTGTTCTGCACATTTCTGGTTTGACTTTTACATGCTGCTTTTATTGTTTGTTTTTTAATTTGCATTTTTTAAGTCTAGGTTGCCAGTGTAAGAACTGGTCAGGGACAACAGATGAAAATTCAGACTAACTCTGACTCATTTACAGCTCTAAATAAATAAAGCTATTTTTCTAACATTAAAGCACATTTGGCTTTTTCATATTTCATACATTACTGAATTTCTGATTATTTTTGGAAAAGCCATGGATTCTAGATATTGTAGAATTTGTAAACTAGAAACAGGCATTTTGGTAAGAAAATGCAATACTGCTTTTCCTAGGTTGCCTCCCATCCCCTTTTCAAGGCGTGAGGCTGTTTCAGCCCTGGCTCAGGAGCAAGGGTTATGCATTGTGGGCTTCATACACCTATTATGTGGAGAAGACACTGATTTTTCACCTTGGGTTGTTGCAAAACTCTTTCAACAGACACCTCTCTCACAGGTTGGAGCACGGTCATAGATAGCCACCCAATTCATTGTGTGTGGGAATGCAGTCATTTCACATGGCATATAAATTGCCTTTAAAATGAAGTCTGCATTTCTGGCATTGAAATAATTTATCCCACAACTGGTGCTATTATGTGTTGGTCTATACAGACAATGCTACAGTGGTCTCCTACAACAATCATTCATGGCCTCTGTTCAGGTTGGCACAGCAGATCCTGCTCCAGTCAGAGAGCAGGCTTTTATCACTGAGAGCATTTTACATCCTGGGGTGCATGAACCAGGATCTAAGGCCCAGGGAATGGTGTCACCACTTGCAGGTGGTGCAACTCATATGACAGATTTTGGCCAAGCAGAAGTTGAAAATCTGTTTGGAGTTGGGCCACAGTCCCCTATGGTTCTTCCTCTACCCTCCAGCCCCTCTAGAGCTAGACACCATGGTATAGATGTAACCGTTGCTCTGCATGTACAACCATTGCCAAAAGTTTTGAGAATGACACAAATATTAATTTACACAAAGCCTGCAATGTTTTTAGATCTTTTTGTCATGTGTTACTATGGTATAACACCATAAGCAGCCCATTCTTGCATACTCAATGCTTGGCATTTGTCAGCATTTGTGGGTTTTTGTTTGTCCACCTGCCTCTTGAGGACTGACCACAAGTTTTCAATGGGATTAAGGTCTGAGGAGTTTTCTGGCCATGGACCCAAAAGTTCAGTGTTTTGTTAACTAAGCCGCTTAGTTATCACTTTTGCCTTATGCTAAGGTGCTCCATCAAGCTGAAAAAGGCATTGTTCTTCACCGAACCATTCTTGGAGGATGTTTTTGTACAATTCTTTATTCATGGCTGTGTTCTTAGGCAAAATTGTGAGTGAGCACACTCCCTTGTCTGCAACCCCACACATGAATGGTCTCAGGATGCTTAAAAACTGTTGGCATGACACAGGACCGATGGTAGTGCTCACCTTTTATTCTCCAGACAAGCTTTTTACTGGATGCCCCAAATAATCAGTAAGGGGATTCATTAGATAAAATGACTTTACCCCAGTCCTCAGCAGTTCAATCCCTGTACCTTTTGCAGAATATCAGTCTGCGCCTGATGTTTTTCCTTGAGAGAAGTGGCTTCTTTGCCGCTCATCCTCCAAAAGTCTTTGCCTCACTGTGCTTGCAGATGCACTCACACCTGCCTGCTGCCATTCCTGAGCAAGCTCTGCACTGGTGGTGCCCTGATCCCACAGCTGAATCAACTTTAGGAGATGGTCCTGGCACCTGCTTGACTTTCTTGGGCACCCTGCACCCTTCACAACAACTGAACCTCTCTCCTTGAAGTTCGTGTTGATCCGATAAATGGTTGATTTTACTAGCAACAATATCCTTGCCTGTGAATCCCTTTTTGTGCAAACCAATGATGACAGCATGTGTTTCCTTGCAGGTCAACAGAGGAAGAACAATGATTTCAAGCACCACCCTCCTGTCAGTTATTCTAACTCAATCAGCATGACAGAGTGATCTCCAGCCTTGTCCTCATCAACACTCATAAGTATTAATGTGAGAATCACTTGATGTCACATGATGTCAGCTGGTCCTTTTGTGGAGGGCTGAAATGCAGTGGAAATATTTTTTGGGGGATTAAGTTCATTTTCATGGCAAAGGTGGACTTATCAATTATAATTCATCTCTCTTCATAACATTCTGGAGTATATGCAAATTGCCATCATAAAAACGGATGCAGAAGACTTTGTGAAAATTAATATTTTTGCCATTCTCAAAACTTTTCACCACAGCTATACACCTTACACAGGAGCCCTAGCCAGAGTGCACCAGGATGGTCCTGCAGGGGTTGCTAGAAGCCCCAATTCAGCACATGGAGTCTCTGAGAAATTTCTTGACATCTTTTAAAAAGGTTGGGGACCTGCAGGACCTTTCAGTTACTGCCTCCTGTGTGGAGTTGCTCCTGGAATGGTCAAGGCTAATTTTTATCCCAGGGTGGGATATGTTTCCTAGGTGTCCATAACAATCCAACAACAATCATGATCATATTGTATGTGTGGTGACCTGAGAAAACTCTTCAAGTGCTGAAATTTGAAATTATCTACTGTATGAAGTTTTTAAAGCTACTTAATCTTACTTAAGATCTGTGAAAGTTAAAAGAGAGCAAATGCATAGATTGTGGAGTATATGCTTAAAGTTTACCTTCCAATTACAGTCAGAGACACCAAGACACTAGTTGGATAAGCCTAACTGCTTAATTTGTTTTTCATTTAAAATTATAAATATTAATAGAAATTATATACATTTGGTTTATAGAGAAATGCATCTAATTTAATTGAGAGAGACTTGCATAATACATCAAGGCAATGACAGAAAACATACAACACAACAAATGACTTAATCTGAGAAAAGAGTGAAAGTTTTTAGACTGTTCCCATACTTTTGCTCATCTATATTTTGGTCTATATTTTGCCACTAAATGTCATATTCATGTTTAAAACTTCTAAATATAAATATCAGGAAAAGAAACCTAACATTCTGATGTATTGCCTTATATTTATCTCAAACCTGCAATGTATAGCAAAACCAAAAGAATTGGCCTTGTAATACTTTCAGAGAGAACTATATGTGGTCCTGCCCTTATTTTGAAATGACAAAAGATAAAACAATTGTTTGTTTAGTTGTTTCATGGCTAAACAGTAAGCAGATAAAAGGTCTAGAGTTGATTCCAAGTGTAACAATTGCTTTTGGAATTTCTTACTGAACTCTTGTTCACTGCTGGTAAAGTAAGTCATTGTTAGGCTGAAAAATGAAAAGAAACCCAAATAAGCAATTAAAATATTAGGTGTTGTCAAATCAACTATTTGGAACACAAGAAAGAGCTCATTATTGGTGAACCCAGGATTGCCAATAGACCATGTAAAGCAGCTATTATAGAGGACACAGACTATATGACTTCATGTTTTGACCTTGTAGGGACATTGGCTGCTACACAAGCAGATTGTTTTCTGCAACTTTTATTATCTTAAAATGTTTCCTTCTGGTTAATGGGGTTACACTCTTAGGATTAGGGCTAGAGTTACACTCTAAGGTTAGGGCTAGAGTAAGGGATAGATATAGCATTAATTAACCACATTAATAATTATGTCAATGAAAGGTCATCACAAGGATAGTATGAAAATTTTGAGAGATGATGAGAAAAAAACGAATGCAAGTCCACCAAACAATCAGACCAGGCTTTAAATGCAACATTAAATTTGTTAATTTCATGATCCAGTGGCATCACAAAAATCAGTGCATTTGTCCTAAATTGATGTTATTTAAGGGCAGCCATTAACATACAGCAGAATTAATTGCAATATCTGCTGGACAGAACAGATGGGAAGAAGGTTCAGGCAACAATTCAAAGCATTAAACATTTTTCATCACCAGATGCCAGTGAGGGGGTCTATAAATGCCTTTATATCAAAAACATTTTGTGTTTCTAACTTCTTCATTCTTTCCCTGTAATTCAATTCAGATTAGCTGTACTGGTATGACTATTTTGAGTTGTTTTATTATCTAAGCAACATTATCCACAGCTCCACCACCTAGGTGTAATTCAAGATGTGAATGTGTTTAAATATACAGTATATGCTCCTCAGTCACCCTGAGAAGGGCTACCCAAATATAGCAGTTTGTTTGTAGTTTGTTGTGAATGCTTACAGGTGGTGCACACATGCTCACACACACAGACACATTACGTTAGCCAAATGTTGCAATATTAGTGCAATGTCTTGTGTATTTGACACATACTATTTGGTGAATAGAGCACACTGTATATCTTTTTGTTACACCATTCACTGGCCGTAAGTGTAACTTGGTGTACACTGCATTCTTTTTTTTTTTAAATGCTAATAGACTAATATGTCAGCAAGCTAATATGCTAGCATTCTGTCTGGTGAAAACAGCATGATTGGAAAAGAATGTTTTTAACCCCCATAGCCTCTCCTGAATTCATATAAAGAGGAATGGAATGTGGGCTTCATTAAGTTCACACATTTATATCACCACATGTAATTTAACCTCCTACAACCTGGCGTCCGCATATGCGGACATCACATTTTTGGTTGTGTGCAACATAATACTTAATTCTTTGTAACTGGAACCTGTTGTACATGAAAGAAGTGGCTTCATGTTCAAAGATAATATCTGGTTATTATAATTATTGGTTCCTCCTGACCCCAAATAGGTAGAATAAATCTAAAATGCAAGCTCAGGTCTTATGAGGATAAGCAGTATTTTATGGAAAAAAAATATATATATATATTAAAGAATGTATTTATTATTGAATGTATTTTGATGCAAGATGCAAATATATTGAATCAAGAGTCCTATGTTGAATGAATGGAATGATGTGTATCATTACACCTATAGTACCTGCCTGGCTCATGTGATCCTGGCTCATTGAGTAAACAATCGAAGTGCATCATGTGTTATAAATAGATGACATGTAAAGCTGTCCTTTTTGACCTCCAATTTGTTTAACATTTATTCCATTTTTCCCTTGACATGGTTATACATATAAATGTGACTGTTTTATAATGTCAGCCCATTGATGCAAATACACATTCAAAGACACTTAATGGAATCTCATTTAAAGTGCGGACTTGTATTTCTCATATTAAATATTCATAAACTGACCTCAAAATGAAGAATGATGAATCACCTAAGGTTAGAAAATAAATCAAACTCATTTATTCCTAAGAAGTCAAGAAGCACTTTAGCAATATTTCATCAAACATTAATTTCTGAATCCAATGTAGAGCGGTGTTCGTAATTCTGGTTGCAGAGAGCACTCTGGTCTTTTTACAAGAAAACGAGGAAAAATGACACTGAAGGATATTTGGAAGCCAATTCACACAGTTAATCCCTAATGAATGGGACCTGTCCTCTTTATTTCTGAAGATTCCCTAAAGAAAGTCAAAAAAGTGTGTGTACTAATCAGCTCCTTTTCTGGTGAATATTCTGAAGAAGGCAGATACAGTGCTTCATAAGGTATTGTTACCAGCTCGAAATTAATGTCCAGCTTAATGTCTTGAATCATGCAGTTTCTCTGACTAATACTCACCATGCCCAGTCAGTCAAATTTTGTCAGAAAGCCTGAGACCATGTCATAGCATATGTTCCATTTTATTTTGTATTTTGTCCAGAGAGAGCAAATTCCTTTTTCATATTCCTGTGTCCTTTCAGATTAAGGTTGTTTTTGTTAACAAAGTAGTCATAACTACATAACTATTTAACATAACTCATATACAGTATAATTCATAACTATGTAGTGCAGAGATGGATTTTGCACAGCTCGAAACCAAATTCAAGAGTTTTGGACATAAGGTCTTTAAATATAAAGTCTTTTCACTAAGCAAATGAAAGAAAAGAAAATCTAGTATCAGTGAAAGGGGTCTTTAGAATGTGTTGATTCCATGGTGAAAGCCTCTACTCCTGAAAGAGCACTTTGTCCTCCTCATTTACACAAAATTGTGAAATGCTTTTCTCTACATAGCACTTTAGTAACCACTAATCTCAGTGGCCACAAACAACAGCTAGAGTCACACACGCACACCATCTCTGTACTGTTTCATATTTTTTAACCTTATAAGGTAAAAGCAAAAGAGAAAGCAAAGGAGAAAGTCTGAGAGCCAAAGTAGACTCCCTTTTGAAACAAAACCTTTGAACTCTAACTTAGAGACAGGACAAAAACTCTTTTGCCCTCACTCTATGAAGAACACAGAGACCAGTTTTTATGTGTATCATTGTATTAGATCACTATAATCTGGCCATGAGGGTCATAGTCCAGTGACTTCTGTGCCGGTTCCACGCCTGGATAAATAGAAAGGGTTGCATCAAGAAGGGCATCCGGCATAAAACAATTTAACCATAAAAACCATAAAAAAATTTAACCATGAGAATTGTCAGTACTCTGAATTTCATACTAAATCAGTCAAGGCCCAGGTTAACAATGACTGCCATCGGTGCCATTGACCTACAGGGCGCCAGTGGAAATTGGGCTATTGTTGGTCGTAGAGGAGGGAGGAGAATGCATAGTCAGAGAGAGAAGACAAGAGGTAAGAGTGTAGGATAGATAGATAGATAGATAGATAGATAGATAGATAGATAGATAGATAGATAGATAGATAGATAGATAGATAGATAGATAGATAGATAGATAGATAGATAGATAGATAGATAGATAGATAGATAGATAGATACTTTATTGATCCCAAAGGAAATTCCAGATAATTTCCAGATAAATTCCAGGACTGAGAATAGGAACTCTGAATGTTGGTACTATGACAGGGAAAGGTAGAGAGCTGGCTGATATGATGGAGAGAAGGAAGATGGATATACTGTGTGACCAGGTGGAAAGGTAGCAAGGCTCATAGTAGAGGAGCAGGATTCAAGTTGTTTTATTATGGTGTGGATAGTAAGAGAAATAGGATAGGTGTGGTCCTGAAGGAGGAGTTTGGGGAGAATATTCTGGAGAGTCAGACTAGGTGATGAGTCTGAAGTTAGAGATTGAAGGGGTGATGTTGAATGTTGTTAGTGGTTATGCTCCACAGGTAGGTTGTGAGAAAGAGAGATTCTGGAGTGAATGAGATGAGGTGATAGAGAGTATTCACATGGCTGAGAGTGTGGTGATAGGAGCAGATTTTAACGGACATGTTGGTGAGGGGAACACAGGTGATGAGGAGGTGATAGGCAAGTTTGGAGTTAAGGAAAGGAACCTTGAAGGACAGATGGTAGTGGACTTTGCTAAGAGGATGGACATGGCTGTAGTTAACATATATTTTTTCTGTTTTAAAGAGGGAGGAGCATAGTTTGACTTACAAGATTGGAGTTAGGAGCACACAGGTAGACTACATCCTATGTAAAAGAGGCAATCTGAAAGAGATTAGTGACTGTAAAGTGGTAGTGGGAGAGAGTGTAGCCAGACAGCATAGGATGGTGGTGTGTAGGATGACTTTGTCTGTAAGAAGAAGAGGTCACAGATGAGGATAGATAAGAAAATCAAGTGGTGGAAGCTGAAAAAGGAGGAATGTTGTGAGGACACAATGTCTTGTGATTTAGACAGATGTTGAGGCAGGCTCTGGGTGGTCAGGTAGTGTTGCCAGATGACTTGGAAACTACAACAGAAGTGATCAGGGAGACAGGAAGAAAGGTGCTGGGTTTGTCATCTGGAAGGAGGAAAGAAGATAAGGAGTCTTGGTGGTGGAATGAGTAAGTTCAGGATAGTATTCAGAGGAAGAGGTTAGCCAAGAAGAAGTGGGACATGGACAGAACTGAAGAGAATAGACAGGAATATAAGGAGTTACAGCCCAGAGTGAAGAGGGAGGTGTCTAAGGCCAAGCAGAAGGCATATGATGAGTTGAACACTAGGTTAGACACTAGAGAAGGAGAGAAGGACTTGTACAGGTTAGCTAGGCAGAGGGATTAAGATGGGAAGGATGTGCAGCAAGTTAAAGTTATTAAGGATAGAGATGGAAAGGTGCTCACAAGTGAGGAGAGTGTACAGAGGAAATGGAAGGAGTACTTTGAACAGCTGATGAATGAAGAAAATGAGAGGAAAAAAAGAGTAAAAGGGATAAAGTTGATGAGCCATACAATGAAGCTATGTGTAAGGATGCACTCGAAACAGGTGTAGCTGAATCCATATGCAGATCTTTATTATCCAAAATGGCAGGCAAGAATCAAAAGTCAATGTGGCAGGCAAAAAGGGTCAAAACTGGTAAACAAACACTATAGGACCAAAACCGAAACACAAACCGAAACTCTAGGTTAACCAGGAACAGGCAAGGGTCATACACGGAATAATCAAGGCAATCAATGGAGAAACGCTCTCTATGCAATGCAGAGATCACGATACTTCGCAGTGAACAAAGCGCAGCATGCTGTTTAAATACCCGAGTACACCGGAAGTCAGTTCATACTCGGGCGATGGCTCCCTCTGGTGTTCTGGTTCAGCATGCTTCGTTACACTATGGGAAAGAGTAGTGGAAACTAGCTTAAGGAAGGTAGTGGAAATTTGTGAGCAGCAGTATGGCTTCATGCCCAGAAAGAGCACAACAGATGCAATTTTTGCTCTGAGAATTTTGATGGAGAAGTATAGGGATGGTCAGAGAGAGTTGCACTGTATGTTTGTAGACTTGGAGAAAGCATATGACAGGGTGCCAAAAGAAGGTGCTGACTTAAATTTTTAATGTTAACACAGTTGAAAAAAGTAGGCTAACAAATGTATGTTGTATTAAAATGGAGGCCCACTGTCTTTGATTCTGAAAAAACCCTGACATAAAGACCCTTTTGAATATTATTCCATACCCAATATGTACAAAAGCCTTAAATTAAATAACCCTAAAGATACACTATATTGCCAAAAGTATTTGCTCACCTGCCTTGACTCGCATATGAACTTAAGTCACATCCCATTCCTAATCCATAGGGTTTAATATGACGTCGGTCCACCCTTTGCAGCTATAACAGCTTCAACTCTTCTGGGAAGGCTGTCCACAAGGTTTAGGAGTGTGTTTATGGGAATTTTTGACCATTCTTCCAGAAGCGCATTTGTGAGGTCACACACTGATGTTGGACGAGAAGGCCTGGCTCTCAGTCTCCGCTCTAATTCATCCCAAAGGTGTTTTATCGGGTTGAGGTCAGGACTCTGTGCAGGCCAGTCAAGTTCATCCACACCAGACTCTGTCATCCATGTCTTTATGGACCTTGCTTTGTGCACTGGTGCACAGTCATGTTGGAAGAGGAAGAGGCCAGCTCCAAACTGTTCCCACAAAGTTGGGAGCATGGAATTGTCCAAAATGTCTTGGTATGCTGAAGCATTCAGAGTTCCTTTCACTGGAACTAAGGGGCCAAGCCCAGCTCCTGAAAAACAACCCCACACCATAATCCCCCCTCCACCAAACTTTACACTTGGCACAATGCAGTCAGACAAGTACCATTCTCCTGGCAACCGCCAAACCCAGACTCGTCCATCAGATTGCCAGATGGAGAAGGGCGATTCGTCACTCCAGAGAACGCATCTCCACTGCTCTAGAGTCCAGTGGCGGCGTGCTTTACACCACTGCATCCGACGCTTTGCATTGCACTTGGTGATGTATGGCTTGGATGCAGCTGCTCGGCCATGGAAACCCATTCCATGAAGCTCTCTGCGCACTGTTCTTGAGCTAATCTGAAGGCCACATGAAGCTTGGAGGTCTGTAGCGATTGACTCTGCAGAAAGTTGGCGACCTCTTCGCACTATGTGCCTCAGCATCCGCTGACCCCGCTCCGTCAGTTTACGTGGCCTACCACTTTGTGGCTGAGTTGCTGTCGTTCCCAAACACTTCCACGTTCTTATAATACAGCTGACAGTTGACTGTGGAATATTTAGGAGCGAGGAAATTTCACGACGGATTTGTTGCACAGGTGGCATCCTATCACAGTTCCACGCTGGAATTCACTGAGCTCCTGAGAGCGACCCATTCTTTCACAAATGTTTGTAAAAACAGTCTGCATGCCTAGGTGCTTGATTTTATACACCTGTGGCCATGGAAGTGATTGGAACACCTGATTCTGATTATTTGGATGGGTGAGCAAATACTTTTGGCAATATAGTGTATATCTATATAAAATATAAACTGTTAAAGTGCTAAGACATTACAGTCTGAACATCATGACTTTCTATTATTCAACTAATGCAGTATTTAAGTTAAAATACAGACATGGCTTAAGCGAACAATGGGCCAGAACAGACTCAATCATTCAGCTGTTCTGTCAATTAAAAAAGGAATTCTCAGCACAATAAATACTAGTATAGTAATGAACCATTTTGCTCAAGTCAAGTGTCAGAGATACTCTGTGATTCCACCCTCAAATAAATAGGATAGAAAAGTCACCAAGAGCATGAAGTAGACAAGATACAAGTAGCATGGCAGATGAGAGATGAGAGAACAACAAGAGGAGAGAGGCTGTAAAATAAATAAACAAACAAAGAATAATACATACAGTAGTGACAGCATAAATGAGGAATGAAATAAGAGGTGCAAGTATAATGTAGATTATTGTAAAATGATAATAATAAAAAAAAAGGATCTACATGGCACTGATTCACACACAAGCTGTAAAAGAGATAATATTGCATGGCATACCTGTGTGTGAGAGAAAAAATGTAATGAATTTAATGAACTCCTTTTTTAGTAGCAAGAAGCTGAGTCTGCTGGGCATCAACACCTCCCTCTGCAGTTGGATCCTGGATTTCCTGACTGGAAGACCTCAGTCAGTCCGGATCGGGAACAGCATCTCCAGCACCACCACACTGAACACTGGAGCTCCTCAGGGCTGTGTGCTCAGTCCACTGCTGTTCACTCTGCTGACTCACGATTGTGCAGCAATGCACAGCTCCAATCACATCATCAAGTTCGCCGATGACATGACCGTGGTAGGTCTTATCAGCAAGAACGATGAGTCAGCATACAGAGAGGAGGTGCAACAACTAGCAGCCTGGTGTAAAGTTAATAACCTGTCTCTGAACGTCGACAAGACTAAAGAGATGGTTGTTGACTTCAGGAGAACAAAGAGTGACCATTCTCCACTGAACATCAATGGGTCCATCATAGAGATCGTCAAGAGCACCAAATTCCTTGGTGTTCACCTGGCGGAGGACCTCACCTGGTCAATCAACACCAGCTCTATCACCAGAAAAGCCCAGCAGCGTCTCTACTTCCTGCGAAGGCTGAGGAAGGCTCATCTTCCACCTGACCACCTTCTACAGAGGGACGATCGAGAGCATCCTGAGCAGCACTACCTTGTTTGGGAATTGCACTGTCTCGGATCACAAGATTGTGAGGACAGCTGAGAAGATCATCTGAGTCTCTCTTCCCTCTATTACAGACATTTACTCCACACGCTGCATCCGCAAAGCTAACAGCATTGTGGATGATCCCACACACCCCTCAAACACACTCTTCACCCTTCTGCCATCCAGAAAGAGGTACCAAAGCATTTGGACCCGCACAACCAGACTGTTAAACAGTTTCTTCCCTCAGGCAATCAGGTACCTCAACAGAGAACTGAACTGAACTGGTCACACACACACGCACTCGCACACACACATCCATGATCTGATCTCAACAGGAGAACTGAACTGTGCTGGACACCTGGACACGTACTCACACACACATACATAACACACATGCACAAAAGCTGAGAACTGTGTTCCAAGAAGAACTGAACTGTGCTGGACACACACACACACTAAATTGTCCTGTTTGCATGCACATGTCACTTTACATTTTTTTTATATTAATCCTGTTTATGTGTCACTTTAATATTTGCATTCACTGTATACACTGTCCTTTGCACAAAATGTCAATTTCTTATTTGCACACACTGTATACATTGCTCTCTGCACAAAAGTCTACATTTTGTTTGTCTGCACTGTCTTGTCTTGTCATCCTGTGCACTTCTGTTGTATGTCTAGTTATTTATTGCACCTTATATATAGTATAGTTTAGTTTTTACTGCACCTTAAGTATAGTTTAGTTTTTATCTCTATGTTTAGCTCTGTGTTTGTCTGTAAAGCATCCTTTCATGCTCTGTGGTGTATTGTGGTTGTATGAGTCTGTCACTGAACGTGCTCCTCAGACTGACCAGCATGTTATGGAGTGGATGGAAGGAGTTGCCCAAGATGGAACATACTTTGGTCAGCATCCTCCTTTCGGACACTATCATCAGAGAGTCCAGCTACTCCCCAACAGCATCGCTGGCCTAGCAGTCTGTTGAGGCTGTTGGTGTCTGCCCCTGCCATAGCACACAGGAGAGCACTGGCCCCCACAGACTCATAAAGCGTCCTCAGCATCATCCAGCAGATGTTGAAGGGCCTCAGCCTCCTCAGAAAATAGAGGTGGCACTAGTCTATTCTGTAGAGTACTTTGGTGTTCTCAGTCCAGTCAAGTTTGTCTATGTATACCCCCAGGTATTTGTAGTTCTACATTATGTACACAATGACACCTGGAATGGAGACAGGTGTCACAAGTGACTTCCTCCTTCTCAGGTCCACAACAAGCTCCTTTCTCTTTGTCACATTTAGCTGCAAAAAATTGTCCTCACACCATGTTACAAAATTCTCCACCACTGTCCTTTACTCACTCATCACTGTCACTGATACATCACCCACTACCGCAGAGTCATCTGAGAACTTCTGTAGATGGCAAGACTCTTCACTATTATCACTTCGTAAAATATCACCAATTTAAAAATCCTTGTGTGCAATATTACAGTTCTACACTATTATTTGTACAGTATTTGTATTTACTTATTCCATTTTATGGTTTATTTTTACTTGTTTTTTTCTTCTCGTATAGAGTATATATTTCTTTCTCTCTTCCATCTTTATTAGAGCATGGCAAAGAAATATCCCCCTGGGATTAATAAAGTTCTTTGAATCTTGAATCTTAGCTCAAGTGTTGCGGTTGTCCGCCAGAAGCGGAAGCGGCCGGATCCATGAGCAGGGGGGCAAGCTAAAGGCGTAGTAGAAGACAGGCAGAAAAGTTGAAACCGGAAAAATCAGACAAACGGGCAGATAATCCAAAGGGGAAAAGGCAAAGTCACTAATGAGAAAACAGTCCAGGGTCAGAATAACTAGAACAAGCAATATCAGAGTCTAGGCAGAAAATCGTAACGAGAAACAGTCCGGGTAATCCACAAAAAGTAATCCACAATGAATGAACACAATGCTTAGTAAGTCCATCAGAGACAATACCTCGCGTCATACCAGGTGTGTATTGTCCTTTTATGTCTGAGCGGAAAAGGAAGTGGATTAGAATTTGGGTGAGGGCTCCCTCTCATGACCAGCCCTAGGAGGTGATGTGATAGAGCCCCCCCCTCTAGGAACCCCTCCCGGGGTTCTACGACATGGACGCCCCCTAGTGCGTGGAGCGGGTCTATCCGGGTGGGAGCAGTGGAAGTCCTTCATAAGCGATGGGTCCAGTATGTCAGCCGTGTCCACCCAGGAGCGTTCCTGAGCGGTCTGTATCCCTCCCAGTTCACCAGGTACTGAAGATGACACCTGACAGGTCTGGAGTTCAAGAGAGCACTCACTCTATAGGCAGGAGACCCATCAACATCCAGAGGAGGAGGAGGTTCGCAAGCCGGCGGGGCCCCACGGTGAGAATAAGCAGGCTTGAGAAGAGACACATGGAAGGTGGGACATATATGGTAAGATGCAGGGAGCTGTAGCCAAAAGCAGACAGGGTTGATCTGATGGATGATAGTAAAAGGTCCAATGAACTTGGGACAAAGCTTATGGCACAGCAGTTTAAGCTTCAGATTTCGGGTGGAGAGCCAAGCACTTTGCCCCACTGTAAATGAAGGGTGAGGACATCGGCACCGATCAGCCAATCAGTCTCCTGATAACCCTCTGCAGGCACACATGCGCACGTTCCCAAACCTCCTGACTAAGCCGAGACCACTCTGCCACTGCTGGGACGTCAGCGGGTTGACTGGACCATGGGAACAGCGGAGGCTGGTACCCCAACACACACTGGAATGTGGTCAGGCCCATGGAGGAGTGGGTCAATGAGTTCTGGGCATACTCAGCCCATGGTAGAAATTCACTCCACCGTTGTTGTTCCCAGCTGCAATAGGGCCTGAGGAACCGGCCGATGTCCTGATTCAAGCGTTTGGCCTGGCCGTTGGACTGGGGGTGATAGCCCAAACTCAAGTTCACCTTGATGCCCAGATGGTCACAGAAAGCCCGCCATACCCTGGAAGTAAACTGAGGGCCTCTGTTGGACACGATCTCTTCCGGTAACCCAAAATTACGAAACACATGCTGAAACAGGGCATTAGCTGCAGGGCCGTGGTTAGCCCTTTCAGAGGTATAAGCTTACAGGCTTTGGAAAACCAGTCGATAATCACTAAGATGGTCGTGAATCCGTCAGAACTGGGCAGGTCCGTAAAGAAATCCATGGAAAGGTGGGACCAGGGCCGTTGGGAAACTGGTAAAGGTTTGAGTAATCCTTCAGGGAGCTGGCGATTGACATGAGCCTGGGCACACGTCGGGCATGACCTCACATAATCCTCACATATCCTGTCTCAGAGCGGGCCACCAGAAACTACAGTGGAGAAGCTGCATCGAGCGAATAATTCCAGGGTGCCCTGAGCTTGGGGATTCATGAACCCACTGAATGACTCACTGACGAAAAGTGGTAGGGACATACACTGTGGCAGAGGGGCAGTTCACTGGTGAGGGCTCGACTGGTGTGGGCCTGTTGGATCTCCTCCACCAGATTCCATAGAACCGGAGCTAATATGGCAGTCTGAGTCTGGCAGAGGTTTCGTGGTCTCGAACCATGTTGAGAGGGCATCCGCCTTACCATTCCTGGAGCTGGGACGATAGGTCACCAAGAAATTAAACCTGGTGAAGAATAATGCCCACCTGGCTTGACGTGAGTTCAGGTGTTTGGCTCCTCTGAGGTACTCCAGATTGCGGTGGTCAGTAAGTACTAAAAATGGATGACGTGCTCCCTCAAGCCAGTGTCACCACTCCTCCAATGCGACTTTTATGGACAAAAGTTCTCTATTGCCAACGTCATAGTTTGCTTTAGCTGCCGTGAGCTTTCTGGAATAAATGGCACACGGATGAAGTTTGTTGGAAACTCCATGTCGCTGGGAGAGCACCGCTCCGATACCACAGCTGGACGCATCCACCTCCACCACGAACGGCAGATCGGGGTCAGGGTGTAGCAGTATAGGGGCTGTGGTGAAGCTAATTTTTAGTCCGGCGAACGCAGCCTGAGCTTGATCTGTCCATGCCAGTTTCTTAGGTTTGTCCCTCAATAGGGTCATAAGCGGGCTAGCTACGGAGCTTTAATTTCTAACGAATCTCCGGTATAAGCTGGCAAAGCCCAGGAAGCCGCAGTTCCTTAACTGTGGCGGGCTCAGGCCATTCAGTGATGGCACGAACTTTCGCCTGATCCATCTCTACCCCCTGTTGTGAAATCACATATCCGAGAAACGTTATGGTGGTGCGGTGAAACTAACATTTTTCCAGCTTTATATACAGACAATTGCGGTGTAGGCAGGTGAGCATGGCTCGAACATGACGTACGTGCTCGTCAAATGAGGAGTAGATTAGTATGTTGTCGATATATGCAATGACATATTTGTCGAGCATGTCTTGAAACACATTATTAATGAGACACTGAAATACCGTCGGGGCGTTAGTTAGTCCGAAGGGCATCACTAAATACTCATAGTGTCCACAAGTGGTATGAAAGGCAGTCTTCCACTCATCCCCCTCCTGAATTCGGATCAAATTATAGGCACTACACAAGTCCAGCTTCGTGAAGAACTTTGCCCCTCTTAGCTGTTCCAAGGCCACAGGTACAAATAGCAGATCGTGATGGCATTAAGGCCCCGGTAATCAATACACGGACAAAGACCCCCACCCCCAACTCACCGCTGCCGGAGACATTGACAGTTGAATATGACCCGCGGCGAGAGCTTCATCAATATACTCATCCATGTCTCTCGATTCTGGTAACGAGAGAGGATAGATCCGGCCTTTGGGTGGCATGGTGTTGGGAAGGAGGTCAATGGCACAATCCCATGGTCGATGCACAGGGAGGCGGGTGGCCTTCTCCTTACTAAAAACCTTGTGGAGGTCCAAATAGCAGTGAGGTATGTGAGTGGGTGTAACATCGTCATGACTTTCAGAAGTCATGGTCATACATGTGCATGGAGGAAGGCCGTGGAAACACTTATTAACACAGTGCGGAACTAGCTCTCCCTGATTCCATGAAATTTGAGGGTCATGCTGCCGGAGCCAAGGAAATCCCAGTATAATAGGGTTAGCAGGAGAAGAAGTAACATAAAAAGCCAGGGTTTCACTGTGAAATAATCCCACTCGTAACTCCAGCAGCACAGCTGGTGTTCTTGTTCAGACACCCGTGACCCGCCATTTCCGCCTGGAGAGCAGGATTAAGTTCTGCTCAAAACACGGCCCACAGTGCTGTATCATTCCATCCAGACTGAGCCGCCAAGGTGCAAAACTTAATAGTGTAGTTAGCAGCCGTATCAGAACCCCGACGTAACTCCATTAGCTGAATGGAAATGTCCTTACCTCTGGCCAGGTATTCAAAAACTTCACACACTGTTCTTGTGAAGTAGGTGAATGAAGTGCAAATCTTGGGATCCACGTCCCACACCGCAGAAGCCCAATCTAGCGATTTACCTGTAAGTAGCGAGAACATGAACGCGCATTTTACGTGCTCTCCTCACAATATACATTGGGCTGATGAGCAAAGAAGATTTCACACTGGCGCAGGAAGCCACGGCAGTGATCAGCTGAGCCATCATATTTTTCTGGTAGTGCCATTCTCTGTGACTCACCGCGAGATGCGGGCGGGGCTACAGGTGGAGCGGGCGGGACGACCGGCGTTGCCAAGGCAGCCTGGCTTTGTAGCTCCTCAACTTGATCCTGAAGGGAGCGAATGAGAGCTCCTTGTTGTATGATGATGGTACGCAACTCTGCTGGATCCATAGGAGGCGAGGTATTCTGTTGCAGTTGTCCGCCGGAAGCGGAAGCAGCCAAATAAGCAGAGAAGAGGGGGGCAAGCTAAAGGTGTAGTAGAAGACAAGCAGAAAAGTCAAAACTGGGAAATCAGACAAATGGGCAGATAATCCAAAGGGGAAAAGGCAAAGTCACTAACGATAAAACAGTCCAGGGTCAGAATAACAAGAACGAGCAATATCAGAGGCTAGGCAGAAAATCGTAATGAGAAACAGTCCGGGTAATCCACAAAAAGTAATCCACAATAAATGAGAACAATGCTTAGTAAGTCCATCAGAGACAAATACCTCACGTCATACCAGGTGTGCGTTGTCCTTTTTATGTCTGAGCAGAAACGGAAGTGGATTAGAATTCGGGCAAGGGCTCCCTCTCATGACCAGCCCTAGGAAGTGATGTGACATCAAGGCAGACAGTACAATTTGGAACACCAATCCCATTTTTACTGTTTTCATTCTTTAAGTTCATCTGCAGAGAAGCTCACATTCAGAATGACCCTAGCTTCATTCTTAGCTCATCTTAGGGGTAGCAGCTGAAGCAGTGCACTCCCAAAAACTCCCAAAGAGGCTCATCGTCTCACAACAGAGCTTTCTCCATCAATTTTCTACCACTGTAGGGTTTGCCAGCAACAAGCCATATGCTAATAGTCTGCTCAAGTAGAACTATTTTTATCTTTCTAATGTTTTCATACTAATGTTACTAATGTAACTTTTATCTTAATAACAATTTCTGATTCTCTAACCACCTCTGACAATGTTTTTTTTTTTTTTTTAACAACACTGCAACATTAAAGCGCACATTTATAGTCTGACATTAATCTGCTATTTTAATATCAAAGGTGACAAGACATGAACCAAATCAAAATGTACATGGCTATATATAGAACACAAAAAACCTGGAAGCATTGCCATTCCAACTGACAGCACACTGAGATTTGAAGGATGCAGTGAGATGCACAGTGTGTGCTGAAAAGAGTAAAACAGTTTGCAAAGCACCAAACAGCTGGGACCTTTAAAATGACAGTTTAACATTTTCTTTTTTTCATCAGTAAGAGACCATTTACTCATTGACAAATCCCTGCTATTGTGAAGACATTGTTTGATGCCTCTTGTAATTCACATTACTATCCAAAGAAATTTAGTGAGCTTACTAATTATTGTTTTCCAACTGCCTCTAAATGTTGGTTTACTAGTTAATAAAATACATATTAACATCTATTGAGTATAGAGTAGTTTTAATGAAAAGTGCTTCAAGGCACAGCAACAGAGTCATGGGTGCCCAAGGCTCCTTGATGCATGTGGGGAGTGAAGGCTAGCCTGTCTGCTCTGAAAAAGTGTTACTGTGTCACAAATTTATGAGAAAATGGTGTCTGTGATATATAGGCTGCACATGGGTCTGCAGAGCCACAGACCAGTCAGAGTCATGATCCCTGTCCATAGCTAAAAGTACCCACAATAATGGGCATGTGAGCATCAGAAAAGGACCATGGAACAATGGAACAATGAATCCTGGTCTGATAAATCACATTTTCTTTTACAACATGTGACTGGTCATGTCTTTTAGCTGGGGAAAAGATGGCAGCACGACACATGTTGGAAGAACACCGGTCGGATGAGAGAAATGTTCTGCTGGTAAACCTTGGCTCCTGGCATTCTTGTGGATGTTTGATTGACATGTATCACTGACCTAATTATTATAAATTTGCAGTTGACTCTGTTGCTGATGTGTGTTTTCATGTGTTTGTCATCTCATTTATTATTGTAGTCTGGTGGTGGCTTTCTGGACCAGCAATTACCATAATATGGGTTTTACAATTAGATAACAATTTTAGATAATGTTTTGTCGAGTGAACAGATGAATGCTATTCAAACATGAGCGCTTGACGTGAATGCTGCTCTATTAGTGTTCTCTCAAAGGATTATTAAACTCTTTCACTGAGTTTAATTATTCTCCAGCTCCCCATGGTCCTAATTAACTAGCATTAAAATGAAGAATATTTGATGTGCTCTTGCTTTCTCTCTCACTTCTAGCATTTCCATTGCTTTCTTTTTATATAAAAAATAAATAAATAAATATCCACTCTCCTTCCTAAGATGGTGGATGACCTTGTTCCTGAGGTTTTTGCACACCATGAAATTTGCGAATTACCATGAAATGCATGATATATAAAAGATAGAAATTTGCAGCAAGGGTTTTCTACTGCTCCTTCAAGTCACTTGTGTATGAAAAAGTTAATTTAATCCCAGTGGGTAAGAGCTGCACACATGCTGGTAGTAAATGAAGCATGAGAGATATTCTATGCAATGATCATATGTGTTGAGCTCATATAAATATAAATGCTCCCTGAATGCCTTCTCATGAGAGCAACAATGAATCATTTATTAAAATAGATCTTCAAAGCTCTCCAGTAATCTGAAATCCAGACTGCATTTTTACCTCAGACACCCTTAAATCACAACAAAACATCTTCCATTAAAAATAAGATAGAAACAAGGTCTAAAAAGCAAGGTCTAAAACATACATGCACACACACACACACACAAAATGAAATTAAAAAATAAATAAATAACATTATACAAAATGGGGATCTCCTACCAGACCTGGTTTAGGGCATCAGTGAGCTCCCGGACAGTCTGTGGTACTACTTGGTGGTTTCACATGCTCTGAAACATAATGTACCCAGTTGGATTCAGGTCTAAGGTGCCATCATGGAGGAGCTGGGCTACCTGTGCAACCTCATACTACAAGTAGTAACAAGAACCCTAGCAAAACACAAAACTGCCTGCTACAAAACCATTTGCTTTTGGGAGGTTGTCTTGCTGTTGCCTCTCCAGTGCATCTGTGGTCATGTTCATTAGCACCAAAGCAGGTGAAACTAATTCATAATCATAAGTCAAAATCTAACTGAAAGATTGCTATCCCTGAAGAGTAAATGACTTGGTGTTTTACTGTGTTTGCTCCAATGAGCAAACACAATGAACAAAAGTGCCACTGTGCTATGAAAAAATTGTGTTTTTATTTTATTATATTTTATTTTATTTTACACTTTCTACAGCTGTGTCTCCCATGGTAACATGCTAAAAATGGAACTCTGTTGTTGATCTACAGTACACCTGCTAGACTTCTGATCAGTATTTGCAGTATACCATCCTGTCCTAAATTCACTAGCTGACAGTGAGTTAAATGTTTTATTATTTGTTTTTAAAGCAAATTGTATGGTATCAAGTGTTAATTCTTATTGTATCTCTTCCAAATTTATTCTGTTTTGTCCTGTCTTGTAATCTGTATTTTTTGTTTCCCTTTTATTGTTTTGTTCTTGAATTAGTTATTTCATTTTTAGACTTTTTTTAATTGTGCAGCACTTTGGCTGACACTCGCCTTATAAATGTCCTGTGAGAGATACTGGTTCTACTAGAATCATACTAATGTGTTCTACAGAAATAAGTTATTCTTGCCTTAATTTACAATGCATGATACATGATATGCTTGTCAGAAATGGGTCTTCAATTCAATTGTTATTTAATGTTTTGTTATGTGAATGTTATTTGTATAGCAATTTTTACAGATATTTTACACTGTCAGGTTTCGTTTTCAAAATCTTTACTTGCATACTGCAGTTAATTGTTCTTTTGTTTTCTCTCGGGAGAAGCTTTATTTTCCCGGTTTTCAAACAGCAATTGGAGGAAAATCCTCAGGATCTCTTTATTATCCGGGATAAATTCACTCAAATGTATGTAATCATACAGTATGACTAACTTTCAGCATGTACAGTGTGTGAGCTGCAGGATGTTTAGTAATTCTTCCTCCATCATTAGTGTTAATTTTACTTGTGATAAGTGTATGCTAGTTAGCTCTCTGTCTGAGAAGATATTAGCTTTAGAGGTGCGCATCCAGACACTAGAGAGGGTTATTGATAGTGAGAGCAGTGTAGTATTTGTGGGGGGAAGTCTGGATGCCTTATGTGGAGTTAGTAATCCCCCAACTCCTGCATTAGAGCCCTCACAGCGGGGTGAATGGGTGACGACTCGGCGGCATAGTCGCAAAGCCAACGCTAACACTAAGGCTTGCCCACGGATGCACCACTCCTCTCCGCTTCACATGACCAACAGGTTTGCTATCCTCAGTGAAGCACTGGCTGAGAAACCTGAAAGAGCTCTGGTTATAGGAGACTCCATTTTAAGGCATGTGAAATTAGCTAGGCCTTTAGTGGCTCCAGCAGCACAAGTTAGGTGTATACCAGAAGCCAGGGCCCCAGACATAACAGGTAATCTTAGGGTCCTAGGCAAGCACAGGTTCTCAAAGATAGTCTTCCATGTAGGAGCTAACGATATACACCTTTGTCAGTCTGAGGTTACTAAGAGTAATATTTTAGAGGCGTGTAAATTAGCGAAGGCGATGTCCGATGCTGGATGTCCAACTGCTTGATGTCCAAGTGGTGTTCCGAAAACAATGTGGGCTTCATAGACTCTTTTGCTCTTTAGCTCTTTTGAGGGCAAGGCTGGCCTGTTAGGACGGGACGGTGTCCATCCCACTTGGGAAGGTGCTGCCCTCGTTTCTTGCAGCATAGCACATAGTCTTAGAGCAGGTCTAGTTAATTGGTGACAATCTAGGGCCAGGGAGCAGACAAGCAGGTTAATCCAACCATCTGCTAGCTGCAGTGAGTCGTCACCCAGGATTCATAACATTGAGACTGTGTCTGTTCCCCGAGCCAAATAAGGTTGTTTTAGTAACCTTATTAACATAAAACTAGATCATAGTGAATGCACAGCCAGCACCTTTGATCTGAAGCTAGGACTGTTAAATATAAGATCTCTTTCAACTATAGCACTTATTATTAATAAACTGATTACTGATCAGGAGTCCAGTGTCCTTTGTTTAACAGACACATGGATGAAATGAAACGAGTACGTAGCATTAAATATAGCTTGTCCGCTTGGTTTTAGCTATATACATCAACTGTGTCTAACAGGCATGGGTATTGCAGTAATTCATGATAATAAGCTAAGTGCCACACAAAAACCCAAACATCAATTCAACACTTTTGAAGTTCTTTATACTAACCTAACTACAAATAATAAGTTCACAGAGTCAATTCCACTAATTGTTACAGACCCCCAGGGCCAAATTCTGAATTCCTCAGTGAATTTGGAGATTTTACTTCAAACCTTGTTGTTTCTTTAGACAAAGCATTCATAGAAGGAGACTTCAACATTCATTTTGATAAGCTAGAAGACCCTCTGAGAACAGCAGTTGTGTCCATCTTAGATTCATTAGGTGTTAATCAAAATGTAGGACCCACTCATAATGGAGGTCACACTCTGGATCTCATTTTTACATTCGGATTAAATATAGAAAACGTAGTCACTCTTCCACAGTCAGAAGCTATCTCTGATCACTATCTTGTTTCATTTTAAATGCGTCTTAGACACGAGATGTGCAATTTGCCACTGTATTAAGTGTACATTTACGTCTGCTACTGCAGAGAGATTTACCAATAGTCCCCCAGAATTATCACGCATGATTGGTTCACCGTCTGACCCCACAGAACTTGATCGGGCGACTGATTACCTGGAGTCAATGTAATTGACACACCCTAGACACTGTAGCTCCACTTAAAAGGAAAATAATTAAAGAGAAGAAACTAGCAACCTGGTACAATGACCACACACGAGCTTTAAAACAATCAGCTAGGAAACTAGAACATAAATGGTGTCAAACTAAATTGGCAGTATTTCAGTTAGCGTGTAAGGAAAGCCTTCTGAGATACAAAAATTCTCTTAGTGCTGCTAGATCAGCATATCTCTCTGCCCTAATTGAAGATAACATAAACAATCCTAAATTTTTATTTAGTACTGTAGCAAAACTAACTTGCAGTAAAACCACTGTTGAAAAGCGCAAACCATCTATATGTAGCAGCAATGACTTCATGAATTTTTTCAATGACAAAATTGACAATATCAGGCAAAAAATTCAGGCTATTAATTTAAAATCAAATTATTTGATAGATAATTGTTTAGATAATATAACTATTTCTGATCAGAGCTTAGAATCCTTTACTCCACTTCAAGAGCCTGATCTAATTTCACTAATTTCCTCTTCAAAACTTTCAACCTGCATTCTAGATCCTCTACCCATGTCTTTCCTTAAACAGATATTACCAGTAGCTACCGAACCCCTTCTAAAAATCATTAATTCTTCCCTTAGCACTGGCTATGTGCCTAAATCTTTTAAGCTAGGAGTTATCAAACCCTTGATTAAAAAAACGGACCTTTGACCAATATCAAACCTGCCCTTTATTTCCAAGATCCTAGAACAATTTCATTGCCACTTATTTTAAGCTAGTGCGCCTGCACTATTGATTCTGAAGGCCTTAAGGCAGATTTTCACTCTGGCAACACATGATGTCAGCCACTGGCTGAATTATGATTGGATAAATACTCTTATCTTAAATATTCACTACTGGAAGCAGCGCAACCAAGAGTAAAGCTATGAAATGTAGAGAATAGACTATTGGGAGTAATTTAATACACATTCATGGATGAAATATATTAAATATATTAAAATGCAAGTCAGTGATTCTGATCACTGCTGTTTAGGCCAGCAGAGAAGGCCTTGCTGGCCCTGATGGCCCACCACTGCCCAAATGAGGATGCGTTCCCTTCTGAGCCTGGTTCCTCTCAAGGTTTCTTATTCATATCATCCCAGGGAGTTTTTCCTTGCCATCATCGCCACAGGCTTGCTCATTAGGGATAAAAGAGTTTAATAATTTAATTTAATAATTTACTTTTATTTCTAGTTATTTAGTTATTTTTTATTTTCATTTTTTCCCCTCCCCTTTCTCCATTTCTCTTCTTTTGTAAAGCTGCTTTGAGACAATGTTCACTGTAAAAGGTGCTATACAAAATAAATTGACTTGAATTGAATTGAATTGAATTTTAATAATATACTTTGGCACAGGACAGCTTTACAAAAATTCAAATGTAGATTTATCAGGAAGAGATAAAACATTAGTCATTTTAAATCTGCAGTGTCCAGGTGTGATTAGCCTCTGTACAAAGTTAGGGGCCAGTATTTATTGTGTGTGATCCATGTGATTTACATTTAGGGTAAGTGGAAAATTCTGGTGGGTATTTCTTTTTTTTCTTTTTTTTTTTTACTGTAGCTTTAAATCATTGTTGTTTGAAAAATACAGTCCCAAATAGGTAAAAATAGCTAAATTCCAGTTGAACATCAGTTGATTTTACAACCATGTTTACAGAAAATAACAGAAAGCTTATTAATTATTTTCTGGAAGATGGTTTTAAAGAATTTGGATAATATTAAAACAAAGCAACCAAGGTATGCTAAATGGCTCACCATATTTTTCCATCTTTTCTCATCTCAAATATGCTAGATTTTGCAGTCCAGCACAGATAATACTAGTGTTAAATTGTTATTGTCTCAATAGAATGTCCTCAGGAGTTGTCAAGTTTAAATGGTTGTACCAAACCTCACCATTTCTTTTTGTGGTACCATAAAGAGTACTATATACATTACACCATTTAATATGTTTATTTTACATGTGAGCAAAGCTTTGAACATTCATCAGTGAGCTTTAAGGTGTAATTATTTACCCTGAATTAATTTCAGAATCAGAATGTGCTTTATTGCCAAGTATGTTCACACATAAAAGGAATTTTCTTTGGTGCTGGAGAATACATAGACATAAATTATAGAAAAATATAGAAATACAGATATAAGCAGGGTGAAAATATAAATAGGGTACTCATGTACAGGATACATATACATGTGCAAAATGGGCAGCTCAGGACTAAGGTATGAAGTGTGGTTCAATGAAATAAGATGTAACAGTATTGCACTTGTGCCTATATACATACATGTATATATAGATTATTATATTGCACTGGGGGAGATGGCAGACAGATTAATTGTTCAGGAGATGAATGGCTTGAGGGAAGAAGCTGTTCTTGTGTCTGGATGTCCTGGCGTTTACTGCTCTGTAGCACCGGCCAGAGGGCAAAAGTTCAAAGAGGGGGTGGGCCGGGTGTGTGGGGTCCAGAGTAATTCTACCTGCACGTTTACTCATTCTGGATGTACAAAGCTCTTGGAGAGTGGGCAGGTGGGCACCAATAATCCTCTCAGCTGTCCTGACTATCCATTGTAGTCTTCTTATATCTGATTTGGTGGCTGAGCTGCACCAAAAAGTAATAGACATACACAGGACAGACTCCATGACAGCTGAGTAGAACTGTGTTAAAAGCTCCTGTGGCAGGTTGAACTTACTCAGCTGGCGAAGAAAGAACAACCTCTGCTCCACTTTTTTGACAATGAAGTCAATGTGTGTTTCCCACCTCAGGTCCTGGGAGATGGTAGAGCCCAGGAATCTGAATGACTCCACAGTAGCCACAGTACTGTCCATGATGGTGAGGGGGGGTAATGCTGGAGGGTTCCTCCTGAAGTCCACTACCATCTCTACTGTTCTGAGCGTGTTCAGCTCAAGGTTGTTGAGACTGCACCAGACAGCCAACTGTTCAACCTCCTGTCTATACGCAGACTCGTCACCATCGCTGATAAGGCAGATGACCGTGGTGTCATCTGCAAACTTAAGGAGCTTGACAGAGGGGACTGTAGCAGTGAAGTCATTCGCATACAGTGAGAAGAGTAGTGGGGATCCCTGAGGAGTGCCAGTGCTAATGGTGAGGGAACCAGATGTAAGCTTCCCCAAACTTGCTTGTTGCCTGTCTGTCAGGAAGTTGGTAATCCACTGACAGATGGGGTGGGCACAGAAATCTGCATCAGTTTGGTCTGGAGAAGATCAGGGCTGATGGTGTTGAAGGCCAACCTGAAGTCCACAAACAGTGCCCTTGCATAATTTCCTGATCTGTTGAGGTGTTGCAGAATATAGTGCATTTCCATATTGACTGCATCATCCACAGACCTGTTTGCTCGATAAGTAAACTGATGGGGGTCCAACAGGGGTCCCATGGTGTCCTTCAGGTTTGCCAGAACCAAATGACTTCATGACCACTGATGTGAGGGCGACAGGTCTGTAGTCATTGAGTCCTGAGATTTTGGGTTTCTTGGGGACCGGAATGATAGCGGGGCATTTGAAGCAGCAGGGGACTTCACACTGCTCAAGTGATCTGTTGAAGATCTGTGTGAAGATGGGGGCCAGCTGGAAAGCGCAGACTTTCAGACAGGCAGGTGAGACACTGTCTGGGCCTGAAGCTTTCCTTGTCTTCTGTTTCTTGAAGACCTGACACACATCCTCCTCACAGAACTTAAGAATAGGCTGTGTAGCAGGAGGGAGGCAGATGGGGTTTGCAGGAGGTGTTAATGGATGTGAAGGGTGTAGATCTGGGTGGGTGAGAGGTGTGATACTGGGCTTTTCAAACCTACAGTAAAACACATTTAGCAAGGTGCTGATGTCTTGTGGTTGGTGATGTTCTTCAGTCCACTCCACACAGCTGCCAGATCATTAGCTGAAAACAGTTTTTTCAGCTTTTCAGTATACTTTCTTTTAGCCACTCTGATCTCCTTATTCAGTGATTTTCTGGCGTGATTTTACAAGATTTTGGAATGTCCTGGTAGGGATGCACATATCCTCACAGAAGCTGATGTATGATGTTACTGTATCTGTGAGCTCATCCAAATCTGTATCTGCAGCTTCAAAACCATCCTAATTAGTGCATCAAAGCAGGCTTGTAGTTCCCACTCTGCTATGTTGGTCCATCTTTTAACAGATTTAACAACAGGCTTAGCTGTTTTAAGTTTCTGTCTGTAGGTTGGAAGGAGATGAACCATGCAGTGATCAGAGAGTCCTAAAGCTGCACATGGGACAGCACGATATGCGTCCTTTACAGTGGTGTAACAGTGGTCCACTGTAATAGTTGTCCAGTGTAATAGTGTCTTTGGTTGCACATGAGATGTGCTGTCTGTATTTTGGAAGTTCACGGGTGAGGTTAGCTTTATTAAAGTATCACATAATAATAATAAGTGAATCTGGGGGTTGTTGATCCGAGTCTGCGATGTGATCATCAAGCTGTTGCAGCATAGTGTTTAGGCATGCTTGTGTTGGGATGTAAACACTCACCAGAATAATTGAGGAAAACTCCCGCAGCAAGTAGAAAGGCCTGCAGTTAATGAAGAGCGTTTCTAAGTTTGGACAGCACTTCTTCATCAACGTTGTTACATCAGTAAACCAACTTGATGTAAAAACACGTTGCAATGCCTCTCGTTTTCCCCAATGATTCAGCGTCGCGGTCCGCTCTGAACAGCTGGAAACTCAGCAGATGTAGTGCGCTGTCTGGAATGGCTTTGTGCAGCCAAGTTTCCGTGAAACATAAAGCAGCGGAGTTAGAAAAGTCCTTGTTAAACTGTGTCATGACAAGTAGTTCGTCAGTTTTGTTAGAAAGAGAGCAGACATTCGCCAGATGTATGCTCGGCAGCGGAGATCTAAAGCCACGTTGATGGAAGCTGCGCCTCCAATTAAGATGTCCAACAAAACATCTGAATAGTCAAAAACCGGTGTAAAATCATCAGGTATGCTCTGCTGAAGGTACAGCAGTTCTGTAACTGATCGGGAAAGAGAGACATGCCATCCGCCATCAGCCATCTCGGAAAGATTTTAATGTTATAAAGATACATACTAATGGTACAAAAATATACTATTGATAGAAAGAACACAGAAAAAATGACTGTTCGGTACCTTTATTTCTGAGTCTAATTCCAAATTTCAATTTTTTCTGTTCACTATCAACCTTTCACAGTGACCTCGTTTAACTTACTTATAAATGTAGCAGAATAAATGTCTGCAGTCTCAAATGTCAGAGGGACATGTAAATGAATTAATATATTTCCAGACACAAAAGTCTGACTGAACATGGAGGAACTTGTAGAAGCTTATAAAGAGACAACAGAAAAATGTGACAAATTTGAACAAAAACCACAGAGGCCTGTCGAATGGTTTCACTGTTTAAAAGCAGTACATTTGAAAATCAAAACCAAAAAGTCTGTAAGTAGATGCTCCATTCCCACACATCTTTGATTCACTCACACTTCCACACAGACCCCTGCTTGCAGGAGGAACATGAGCATGGTAAAGACTTTTGGACCTCCAGTTCCAGCAATATTGTTGTAAATGGGGTACAGACATGGAAAAATATCATGACCTGGAAAATGTCATACATATATCACATCAATATAAACTGCAATAGAATGCAGTCAAATATTCCAGACTAGTCTGATTATGCAAAAGAAAGGAAGCACATTTTCCCCTCTTTGTTCAGAAGCTTGATTTTGTAGCTGCTCCAGCATTATTTACAAGTCATAATTAAAGGATTTGCACCATGTGACAAATGCCAAGGTAGTTTTTCAGCCTTTCAGTTGAAACGCCTTGCTGTCAGTACAGAGAAATAAATTAACTCAGAGCAAAAGCTAATGGCCACTGTGTCGCAATAGATCATGCCTATAAATGTCAAGTTTCATCCAATATCCAATTGGTGTTGTATTGTCATATAATAATTTAGTGGCGTTATAGTAACTGTTGTTAGGGTGATATTGAGTGAGACTACTGGAGGCATGATGCTGTCTATTGTTAGTGCAAGTAATCAGCATGGCAAGGACTCACAAATACAAAATCAACCATGAACTGGAAATGTTGCCAAACAAGGTGATGAAATATTGTCTTATGCAAATGTTTTTATCTGCCCTGAAAAAAGTGGGTTTGGATAAATAAAAAAAAACTGATATATTCCTGGAAAACAGCAGCAGTCTGGGAAAGAAGAATGAATCTGTCAAAGTATCCAATTAGTCTAAGTGATGCAGCATGCTGGACTGAACTGAACTGATTGTTTACTCCTGAAGGTTTTTTTTGTTTGTTTTTTTTTACTGCATAACCTACCAGGCCTAATGGAAAACTAAATGAGAGATGATAACAGCCCAAAATTGCATTCATGCTTTCAATACGGACTTTCGTGTTCAGTAAGATTTTTTTTCGTAGCACTGTCAGCTTTTCTTTTTCTGATCAGGAAGAGTTAACTGAGCAGTCTTCCTGTCTCCCCTTGAATTTCAATTACTTCCTGTAGTTTCTTGTCCTGCCACAATGGGATCCATTATCAATGCTGTAGGGACCTGCAGGACGTTTAATGACGCTTAACAATCCTTCTCACACACCAACATACCAAAGTTGGGAAGATGGCGAAAGGGTGTATCAGTAATTGTACTGCTATGAGGAAAACTGCAATAAAGAGCTCTAATTACTAGGTATACAAGGACTTTCTCTAGGAACAGTTATTTAAGAAATTTAAATATATGTAATAATAATATTCATAGATTAATCACAGATGAATAAAGATGGTATAAAACAAAAGAATAAAGGCATAACAGATTTTTAAAACCAGAGCTACATATGGTTGATTAGGTCAAGTCAAGTGACTTTTATTGTCATTTCAACTGTATTTAGGTGAGGCAGTACATAGTGAAATGAAAGCAGGTTTCTCCAGGACTATGCTGCTACATAAAACAACACAGAGCTATGGACTAAAGTAAGTTATCTTATTCACATAAAGTGCATAGTGTGCAACCTAGTTGCTTCTTCCTGATGAGACTGACTGTGTTCATGTCATTTGCGATCACTGCACCTCTGCAGCAAATGCAGGACCCAAACCATAAGGCACAGATGCCCGAATCACTTCAGATTCATTTTGCAAGAACAAAGCCATGCGGAAACAAAGCTTTTTTAAAGAAAAGCTTGCAATGCACGCATCAGCCCCTTCAAGGAATGACCATCTGTGCTCCACTCCCAAATAAACAACACAAAAATTATGTGAGTCATCCCCAAAAGAAAGTAGGGACATGGGAGCACACATCTTCTAAATCGTTTGCTTGCCGTAGTAGTGATAAATCGCACAAGATAGATGGAAAAACACTAAATAAACTAATAATTCACAGAGACAGACAAATGGCATAATAAAGACAAAGAAGCTGGGGACGTAGATTCCATTTTAAAGTCTCACTGACATGCACCACTTTGAATTGTTGTGTTTTCACACAAGCTTTAGACACCAGTCCCTTGAAATGGAACCATTAGATAACATTTGCCGCAGCTAGAAGATGGCAGGGCTTTGCTTAGTTTACATGGATGGATTTTAAAAAAACTATTACTGTGGGTATATCTACTTAAGGTAAACTTATAGTTTAAATCATTTAAATCAACAAGAAAACTGGCAATTGGTGGTATGAATATGGTATAAACTTTTTCACTGTACTGAACATCATATGGTGACTGTGTGAAACACAGTAGATATTACTTATATGCCTTTAGTGTGAACTTAAATATTTTTTATATCAATGCATGTTTATTGAAACCAGGTACCGCCAGCAACCTCGAAGTGCAATATGAATGCCCTAACCCGTGCTGAAAAAATATGCACAGCTTCTGCACTGCTAATGTGACCAGTGTTAATCAGTAATGCCGGGTTCATACTGCACGACTTTTCAGTCAGCGACTAGTTTTGCAAATCAAGGCAAAGCGGAGCGCGTGCACACCAGAGACAGTTGCGCAGTGTGAAGGACCAAAAACTCGATCTGACTGAGTCACCGATGCACTGCTGATGAGTCCTGTGAAATATTTGGCATGCTAAATATCTGGACCTGTCAATGACTCAAAGTCATGCAGTGTGAAAGGAGCTCAGACTGAAAAATACAGTGAGGGAAAAAATTATTTGATCCCCTGCTGATTTTGTATGTTTGCCCACTGACAAAGAAATGATCAGTCTGTAATTTTAATGGTAGGTGTATTTGAACAGTGAGAGACAGAATAACAACAACAAAAAAATCCAGAAAAAAGCATTTCAGAAAAGTTATACATTGATTTTTATATTAATGAGTGAAATAAGTATTTGATCCCCTATCAATCAGAAAGATTTCTGGCTCCCAGGTGTCTTTTATACAGGTAATGAGCTGAGATTACAGTAGGAGCACTCTCGGGGAGTGCTCTTAATCTCAGCTCGCTAACTGTATGAAAGACACCTGTCCACAGAAGGAAGCAATCAATCAGATTCCAAACTCTCCATTATGGCCAAGACCAAAGAGCTGTCCATGGATGTCAGGGACAAGATTGTAGACCTAAACAAGGCTGGAATGAGCTACAAGACCATCGCCAAGCAGCTTGGTGAGAAGGTGACAACAGTTGGTGCGATTATTCCCAAATGGAAGAAACACAAAAGGACTGTCAATCTTCCTCGGTCTGGGGCTCCATGCAAGATCTCACCTCATGGAGTTTCAATGATCATGAGAACGGCGAGGAATCAGCCCAGAATTACACTGGAGGATTTTGTCAATGATCTCAAGGCAGCTGGGACCATAGTCACCAAGAAAACAATTGGTAACACACTACACCGTGAAAGACTGAAATCCAGTAGCGCCCGCAAGGTCTCCCTGCTAAAGAAAGCATATGTACAGGCTCATCTGAAGTTTGCCAGTGAACATCTGAATGATTCAGAGGAGAACTGGATGAAAGTGTTGTGGTCAAATGAGACCAAAATCAACTTTGGCATCAACTCAACTCACCGTGTTTGGAGGAGGAGGAATGCTGCCTATGACACCAAGAAGACCATCCACACCATCAAACATGGAGGTGGAAACATTATGCTTTGGGGGTGTTTTTCTGCTAAGGGCACAGGACAACCACACCACATCAAAGGGACGATGGACGGAGCCATGTACCGTCAAATCTTGAGTGAGAACCTCCTTCCCTCAGCCAGGGCATTGAAAATGGGTTATGGATGCAAAGAGGAGTGGGCCCAAATTCCTTGAGATGTGAGATGTGTGCAAACCTGGTGGCCAACTACAAGAAATGTCTGACGCCTGTGATTGCCAACAAGGGTCTGCCACCCTTGTACTAAGTCATGTTTTGCAAAGGGGTCAAATACTTATTTCACTCAATAAAATGCAAATCAATGTATAACTTTTTTGAAATGTGTTTTTCTGATTTTTTTTTGTTGTTATTCTGTCTCTCACTGTTCAGATAAACCTACCATTAAAATTACAGACTGATCATTTCTTTGTCAGTGGGCAAACGTACAAAATCAGCAGGGGATCAAATAATTTTTTCCTTCACTGTACCTCAGCAATGACCAACAGCCAATGAGAGAGCGAGATACAGGGCAGTGGGCAGTTCGGGGAGGAGTTATAGACCACAATATTAGCAAGCATGGCTTCGGTTGGAGCATAATATTATAGTTTAACAGAGTTTATAGGTTTTTATTTTTGTGGGATAACATTTCCAGTCCTGGCATAAGTTATACCAAAATACAATACAAATTTGAAAAATAGTTACAATTTTACAATGTAAAATTATTTTTGGGGAGTTCAGGATGATAAGGAAATTAAAATCCAAAGAGGAATAATTAATAAAACACAAAAGAATCTGATTAATGTATCGTTTTAATACCTATCAAAGCACTCAGAGAAAAAAAAGATACCTTCTGGTCTACTGGCACTTTAGAGTGTTAAAATTTGCATGACATGGTACAATACATTAATATAAAAGCAATATTATCAAATACAAATATGTGATTCACTGAGCTATGGATACATCAATAGCTAACAATAGAGTCCTGAGTAAAGAGATTAATAATTCTAGAGAAGTTATGGCATACAGAAATGTCACTTTTATGTGCTTTTCAGGTTTAAAAGAAAAAGCAAAAAGTTTAATTGTTCTAATTTTGCATTCTGAATTCTGTATAACATTAACAAATACATTTAGAGTTCAAAGAGAATAGTTAAGAAGTTCACTATAGACTGAGGTTATGAGATTGTGTTTAGAATCTTAGTGTCTGGTAGTTCTTGTTTTGGTCATTTTGTATTATTATTATCTGTAATATACTGTAACATTGGTAATGAAGCTTGTGATCCAGTTGCAGGTGGATGCTGGTACAGAGAGTTGACTGAGTTTGTAGTGAAAGATGTCTGGACTGATCATATTAAAGGCTGAGCTGAAGCCCACAAAAAGATTTGTGTGTATGTCCATGGTGAATCAAGGTGTTCTAGGATGTAGTGCAAACCCATGTTCACAGCATCTTCCACAGACCTATTTGATCTGTAGACAAACTGGAAGGAGTCCAGCAGTGAGCCTGTGATGATCTTCGAGTGTGCTAGCACCAGTCTATTAGAGGATTTCATTACTACAGAGGTAAGGGAAACTGGTCTATAGTCATTCAATCATTCAGTACTTTTTAATTTATTTTTTTGGGGGGGGAGATTATGGTGGAGTGCTTGAAGCATGATGGGACAATGGTCATTTCCAGTGATCTAATGAAGACCTTTCGACACGGATGCTGGATCATTCGCTGAGACGTTTCAGCTTCTCTGGGTAGTGTTGTTTGGCAGGTTTGATCTCCTTTTTTAGCATGTTTCTGGCTTTGGTGTATAGTGACCTGTCTCCACTCCTATAAGCTGCACCTTTATCCTTCTGGAACATCTCTGCTTCACAGTAAACCATGGTTTGTCAATGTTGAATGTTCTGCAAGTAGTGGTAAGGATGTAAATGTCTTCACAGAAACTTATGTATGTGATAGTCGGTGAAAATACACTGACTAAAAAAAGCCAACTACACTCCAATCTGTGCAGTCAAAGTAGTCCTGTAGTTCAAATTTGGCTTCATCTGTCCAACTCTTCACTGTGTTGACTGTGGGTTTGGCAGGTTTTAGTTTTATGTTTGTATGTAGGAAGTGTGCAAACCAAGCAGTTAATAAATAGTGCATCCAGAGAAGGTTCACACACTGATTTTAAAACAAACACATCTGAAGGCAAATCTATGTACTGATGGACATGATAGGTGTAGATAGGAGGAGATGAGATGAGGAAGAGGAAGAGATGAAATGAGAAATAAAAATGGAACTATAAAAGAATAGAGACTAAATTAAAACAGACATTTCCTAACATCCAAAACACATTAAACAGACTTTTGTGACACTGACAATTGTACAAAGATGGAATGGAATGGAATGCTATTGTCAGTTTAATTCCATACTTTTATAAATTAGATACCTTTACCCATCCATCTTATTTATGAGCTAAGCTATTAATGGTGAAGAGAACCTGCTCCTCCAGTCTGTGGGAGAATATTTTGATAGTATATGGGAACACAAGTCCAAAGAAAAACAGTGGCTAGAGTTCCTACTGTACTGCCTCATGGGCCAAGCCCGCTGCTTTGCAGAGATCCATTATGGAAAGTCCTCGTGTAAGCATGATGTTTGGGAGACAAGGAATGAACCTAGAGAAGTTACTGGGGAGCCAAGTTACAACACCTGTTCCAAGGCAAGGCCAATGTGGCAGCCTCCCAAGCCCTGCTCCCTGCTGAGGTTGACAGGGTGGCATCCCAAATCCTGATTCATGCCCTGCCGTATGTCCTGCTCCTCATCCGGCCCCATGCCCTGCTTCGGCCACCCAATCTTGTCAAGTCTGCCTCTGATTCACCCACTTCTTCTAGACCAGAAACCCCATATGAGCAACTATGTGTGCCTTGTAACATTGAGTTCAGTGAGTACATTCTGCCCACAGAATTGGATTTAATAAGAAAGATAAGCTTTCCTGCACTATACCAGCCTCCACCTTTTTTTACTGCATTATTATGAGCCCCTAGAAGTAATGTATGGCAATTAATTTGAGTGCAATTGGATGGTAGTCATTGAGGCATGACACTGACAGACTTCTTCAGCACAAAGATGATGGTAGTGGTCTTGAGGCATGTTGGAACAGCAGTGCTGCTCAGGGAAATGTTCAGATGTCAGTGAAGACATCCTTTAGTTGGTCTGCACATTCTCTTAGCTCTTTGCCAGGAATGCTGTTTGATCTAGCATCCTTCTGTGGGTTAACACTGTGTAGAGTTTTTCTCATATCAGCCTTAGTACAACAACACACCTGGTTGTTTGGGATGAGGGGTATTCTTCCCATGTCTCAAACCAAGTGTAAAAGTTGTTCAGTGCACCTGGAAGGGAGACATCACTGTCACAGGTAGGTGAAGTTGTCCTGTAGTTAGTGATGACCTGGATGCCCTCCCACACACAGCAGGTGTTGCTGCTGTTTTTGAAGTAGCTGTGGATTTTCCTGGCATGTGTGCACTTTGCCTCTGCCCCACACCCTGATCTACGTCTTGCTTCAATTATCCAACCTTGGCAAGCCTCTAAAAGAGTATGCTTGCCTTGTGTGCTCATTGAGTACATTTTGCCCACAGTTTTGAGCACATTGAGCTACTCTAATAGTCAGTTTGAAGCAGTGATGTGTAGCCTCAAAAGATATGGAATTGGCACTATGCATGAGAAGTGTGTCATTGACTGAAAAAAACTTTTTTAATATTAAATTTAATTTTAATATACATCCACTATCCACTACTTCCAAAGAGAATGGCAATATACTTGTGTGCTCTCAGCAATGTGGTCTAAAGGGGCAGTATATTCCTTGATAGGAGAATGCATGAGGTACACTATATAGCCAAAGGTGGCCATATGTGGACACCTGAGAATCAGACCCATATGTGGGCCTTCCCCAGACTGTTGTCACAAAGGTGTAAGTACACAGTTGTGAATGTATTTGTATGCTATAGCTTTAAGCTTTCAGAAGACAGGGATTGCCAAAGTGGCCATAGCTGAAGTGGCCGAGCCCCCAATCTCAGCTCCAGTAAACAACATTAGAAAGTATTGGAACAAAGAATGTGCAGCAGGCCTTCTCATTTGAGAACCAAAAGGATGCGTCTACATTGCCAAGAAGATGCAAGATGTGCAAGTGAAGATAGTACAGGACACTGTTAATAACCATCATTCTTGAGCTTAAGATTGAGCTTAACATCACCCCTCTTGCCACATTTCTTCTTTCTTATGCATTGCTTCTGTCATCCTGTTATCGATCCAAGATGGTGGCATGGCAGTAGCATGTAGTTGCCACTCCAGATCGAAAATGGTGCTATTGTTGTGTTTATCTTGACTTCACAGTATATAAACACAAAGGAAACTAGTGTTCATGTATACATTCACCAGACACTAATACCAGCACAACAATGTCTGAAGGTTGTGTGAACACACACCAATTTTCATTGGCTATATGGGGTCAGGTAATATAGTGACTTGTTCCTGGGAGTTCTAACCAGGGAGCACCAGGACATTGTCTAGCTACTACTAATGGCTTCACACTGACCCACTCGTGTTTGATTTTCAGACCCAATATCCCTTGGGAGAGTCTTGTTCAGTCTCAGTCTCACAGGGTGCCATTACTGACCCCTGACCAGAAATGTGGAATCTTTGGGTCTGGCCCCTGAGGGGCACCAGTTCTTAGATTCCAGTCTCTTGACTAAGGCTATAGACACTATATTGAACAGGAGATCTCCCTCCACTAGGAAACTACATGCTCTAGACTGGAGGCTGTTCTGTTCATGGTGCGAGCAGCACCACTTGGACCCAATTAACTGCCAGATTGGTACAATGATGGATCCCTACAGGAATGCCTCTCAGCAGGTCTGACCCATGTGACTCTTAATGTGTATGTAGCAGCAGTCTTCACTAACCATGCAACCATCCTCAAAGCCTCAAATAAGGATGCATCTGTTTATCTTTCTCTTTTACTGCAGTGCCAGACAGCTTTAGCAAATGTAAATAGATGAATGCAGTTGTATACTTCAGCCAAGCCAGAACAGACAATATCAAGGAGCATGAAAAATATGCAGGAACTAATAGAACAGGAAAAAAAGTATCAGAGCTGTTAAGCATGGTTATACTTATGGTCTATTACCCTGTTGAGCTACATGTTATCTCTGCAAACTAATGAGAGTAGTGACCTGTCCTAAAGGTCTACTCTGCCTGCATCTTTCATCACCTGGGAATTGCTTGCTACTGCTTAGAACTGCCCCACATGTATAGTTGAATGTTTTTCATGAGATTGCTGTGGATGGGATAAGATTACTGTGGATTGTCTAGATCAGGGGTCAGGGGCAAATTTCAGTCACCTTATAAGGCAAGGTATTAAAAGAGGTGGAAAAGGGAGGGAGATTCTGATGCTCAGACATCAAGGATTTATTTCTCTATTAAAATATATTGTTCCATTATTAACCTTTGATGGTTAGTTTGCAGTGAATATGAAGCATATGTTTATGAATGAATTTATGGATTCATTTAAGATAATTGGGCATAATATTGATGAACTATGTCAGTAAAAATAAGTTCACAAAATCATTCATTTGTATAGCACTTACAGTTCTCAAATTTTTTTTTTTTTTTTTACATTTTATTTACATTTTACTTATTTTTTTATTTTTAATTTCAGACATAGTTCACACAATAGTTACTAGGTTAGTAAGTGTTATAAAGTTTGCATGTGTTTTTGCACATGGTATTTAGTTAGTCAAGAGCATACTTTTTGGGCCTAGTATTAAAAAAGTAGAGAAAGTATCTCTTTTTGGTGCCAGTGTTACTGAATGTCTGTCCTACAGGTAAAATTGGCAGGATTCAATTAAATGGACCGAATTACAGCTGCCTTTTTGTCGATATTGAATCTTTTCCTGTCGCCTGTGGAAGCCCAGTGGAGTTTTTAATTAGACTTCTTTTTTCCCCATGGCCATGTAGAGTGAAAGTCTGATTGATTTTGTGAAGAAACTTGGCAAGATAGAATCTTTGGATCATCAATGCATCCACTGGGAAGACATTGGGAACAAAGAGGAATGGTGATCAAAAATGATACAAATTAAGTATATTAAATAATCTATCCAATCTGCAGAGGAAAAAAAAACTCAACCCATATAATTTACTTCTTTACTTTGGCATTTAATTGTATGTTTAATTTTAATAATTTAATGAACATGCACCAGTATGTAATTGTAATATAACTATTTGACTTTGATATACTTTTGTATTTCATACAAACTGTCTTTTTATCACTTTATAACGAAGTATATGTGCTAGCTAGTTCTAGTGAAGGAGATGTGGCCTTTGTGTGTTAGTCTCAGTGAGGGGCATGAGGTATGGAATCACCTTGTATCATCTGAATACATTAATGAGCCATGTTGTAGCCTTAAATCAGCCTTAATGCTTTAGGGTAGAAATAAATAACACTTGTGCAATGTAACTGACATAATATATACAAATCTTGAACAATATAGGTCAATGGCTTTAAACTCATAGCACTAGTGCACTATTATACTATTTACTTATAATAATTATATTAGTAGTAAACTAGTTCCAGTAATATGTTAAGAAAATAAGAAAATATTTTATAAAATAATCTTTTGTTGCCTGTCATCTGTTGTCATATAGAAGTCCTATTTTAAATGTAGATACTAAAATGGAGTGCTGTATTAGGGCCCCATCTCTATGGACCACAAATTTTAAACCCATGAAATTTGGCATACAAAATACAGACTGAAGTGTTTCATTGTTTTTCTTTGCTCTTTAGTATAATATAATATAGCTATGAAAACATAAAATCAAAAAAGATAATATATGAATAGAAATAGGGTATATTGCTGCATTTGCACAATTATTGACGCCTCACTGAACATGTGTAACTCTGATTCTGCCCTTTAGAGTGTCTACCTAGCTCATGAAATCTGTTTATACTCTGAGAAAAACATCATAACTGAAAGTTATGACTAAATTTAAATCTTAAATTGTCTGCATATTAATTGGTCTAGCAACAAACCCCACAAACAGGGTTTTTTTATGTTTAGTCATGTCTTTACTCTGACAAATGCTGTTTAGTTTCCATTTTGTCCACTTATCATATCTTCCTTAGTTCCCATTATTTTTATTTTTTTTTAATATTTGGGGGCCTGACCCAATTATAGTTAAGATGGCTGTATAGCACTGCCTACAAAATTGCAAAAATTATTATACATCCATAAAATTTAAAATAAAAACAGTCATACTAAACAATTTTGCTCCACATTTCCTATTGTTCACAATACTGGGCTCTAATCAGTTGAACAGATTTTTGTACTTATTCTGCACCATTTACCTACCCACAAAATACAGTATCCTCATGCTGATTATAGTTACACTAAATTCCAATGTATTTACTTGCTTTTTTATATGTTGTCAGGAACAGCTGGACAGTTCCCTGCCGGGACTGGGGAGGGCGCTGGCACATGAACCCTGGAAGCCTGCTTCTTTGTGTGTCTTTCGTGTTAAGCCTTTCCTATTTTTCTAGTCCTGATTGTGTCGCCTGTATCCCATTAGCCCTAATGTCTATCCCTATAAATAGGGATCCTTGTGTTCGTGCCCTTGTCCATGATTGTTACCTGTACCATGGTTTCTGTTTGTTAAGTTCCATGCCCAAGTTAAGCTCTAGGTTTTGTTCTTGTTTTGTTTTGTAAACCACGCCATGTCTTGTGTAACGTTGGTTTCCCTATGTCGTGTCTTAAATGTAATAAAAGCAGCACTTCACTGAATCCTGCGAATGGGTCTTATTCCACCGTGTGCTGGCGTGTGCACACACACCACGGGTGTCCGGGTTCGAGCCCCACATAGGGCGGGGCTCCCGGATGTTACATATGTATAGTCACTATAGCAGTAAGATAAATATTACTGTATCTTTCAATTTTCAAGGAATTATTTTCATGCTAATAAAAATTTGTTTTAAAGCTTTAAAGCATTTTAGGGAAATTGAAAAACGCAAAAACAAGGTTGTGTATTCTTTTAGTTAAATGAGGAAAGTGAGCACAGAGATTAAGAGATCTCAAACATCCTACAAACTTGTTTAAAGAGGTAAAATCATTTTCAATTCCACAGTGATGTAATTACAGTTATGAGGAGGCAACATGAGAAGCTCTCTCTCTCTCTCTCTCTCTCTCTCTCTCTTGGTTAGGTCTGTGCATATATAGTGTCAAAATTCATTACATCCTATACTAATATTACAGATGTATCATGCCACACTGTCATAGGGCACTGGTGGCTCAGTGGTAGGTTTCTCGCCTACCATGCGGAAGGCCTGGGTTCGCACCCTGGCCACTGGATGTAGTGCCAGTCCCAAGCCTGGATAAAAATGGGAGGGTTGTGTCAGTAAGGGCACCCGGCGTAAAATCTGTGCCAAGTTGTTGTGTGGACCAGTGTGCTGCTGTGGCAACCCCTCACACACATAGGGAGCAGCTGAAAGATCAATATCGTGTTCCCTTCAGGATGTGAATAGCTAAGTGTGTGGCATTTTTTGGCAGTATTTATGTAGAGTCTGTCCTTTTATGGGTCAGTTTAACAATAATTGTGTCATTATTATTATTATTATTAGTAGTAGTAGTAGTAGTAGCAGTAGCAGTAGTACATTTTCTGGTAGCAGCAATGATGTGAGCAGAGGAGTATTGTACTGTTGCGATCTGAAACTGTAAGAAAGAGGTTAGTGTTGAGCTGAGCAATGCATGTCCTTGGTGCATGTTGTGACTTCCAGATGAACCCATTTATTTTATCCCTGAGGAAACATTGCCATCCATTTAGATTTCTCTCAGACAGGGAACTGACACTTATGGGGTCACATGTGAGAAATTGATTTCTGCACCTTCTCTGTGATTTCTGGTCTCTAAATTCATGCTTATTATATTATTGGAGTGGGATTTCAGCATAAGAAGAGCACTGAGTATTTCTGCAAAAACCTTTGGTGGCATTTTTAAATCCAGGTTCATTAGTGAGCTTGATCAATGGTTTTCTAGCGTAGATGCAAGCCAAGTAAAGGTATTCAGACATGCAGACTTAATTCAGAGTACTTCATGAGTGAATCAGTCAAGGTGTGCCTTATGTGACATGTATGATCAGTTGCTGTGTGTGCGTGTGTGTATGTGCATCTGTGTGGATATACTGTCATGTGAAGGGGAACTGAAGGGATTTAGTTGTCATTAGAGAGGAGGGCATCTTGACAATATTTCATCGCATTCTGTTGATGGTGGTTGGATAGTTGTATTAGATTTGTGGCAAATACAAACAAAATTTATTCTAGATATAAATTTTAGATACAAAATCAAACAAAATCAACAAAATATTATATAATAATTTTGTTGAAAATTTGAAGAATAAAAAATAAATTAATTAAATACTACTCTGAAAATATATATGAACTAATGTGTTAAGAAGATAGCATCTATCCTGATTGTTAATTATCTACTGTGTTAGAATATTATACATTATAAACAAAAGCATTTAAATGTAGAAAATGGTCATGAAACAGCAAATAATGTGCATTTTTTTTTTTGTATGAAACGGTAACAACTCCAAATTAACTCCAATCTTGTATCTGTAAAATGTTGGCAAACAATGGGGTCATATTCAAAGCAGAACCTAGAGCATACATTAAAGATCTAATACCAGAATTGTGTACAGCAGTAATCAAACCTCAGTTTGTAACTATAGACTGGCCTAACTTTAGAAAAATAAACACATTAGTCTTTCAACCTTTCAGTGGTAAGATGACAAGAGACTATAGAAAATATAGTGTCTATTGTGAATTTGCATAGCCATAATGCTTGTGCCAGTTAGTTTAGCCCAACAATTTGACAATTGATTTTTTCAATCATTCTAGTAATGGATAGCAAAAGTATAGTATAGTATAGTATAGTATAGTATAGTATAGTATAGTATTTTGTAATAAAGTCATATGCTTGTTTTCCTAACATATATCAAATATATGTGAATTTCTAGTAGCTTTAGGTTGACTGGATGAAGAGGACATGAAATTATCTGATAGGGTGTTAAAGTAAACAACTTGGAATTGCAGCAAGAATGCTTTATTGGCACTTAATAAAATGTCTCTGAAGCCAATTGTTACAGGTTGATCAAAATGTCAAATTGACCCTTTTTAAACAGGAAAATACTAAAACTGACTTTCAAATGAAACATTAATTTGATCATCAACAGTGTCTTTTACAAATTCACCTGTGTAACTTGACTGCTGTGCTCCCTTTACGTTTAAGTATTAGCTTTATAACACTGTGACTTGCTGAAAAATCCCTGTAATTGATCAGGCCCTTTACCTAATGCCAGTACTCAAATCCTGCACTTTGACTCTATCTACCACCCTTCAGGGACTTCTGGCGTTTTTCCTTGCTATTTTCAAATGCAGACTGATGACTGATGCATACGTACTTAGCACTAATAAGGCTCTCATGATCTGTGTCTGTTAATGTAGGCATATAACACTGCTGACACTTGGTTCTGGCAGTGCCTTAGATTGTTGCTATCTTTTAGAATAAATTTCACTCATTAAATTGAACCCGTATTATAATAATTAATTCAAAGTTTTAAAAAATTACATTTATTATTGTAGGTTTTTTGCTAAGTGACCTTTGGCTTTCAACAAAGTGAAGAACACTCCTGCCACTAAATTTAGCTGGAAATCAGGCCAACCACTATATTTTCACCTGAAACTTAAAGTGCCTAAGACATAGCTAGCATCAGGAATATGTGTACTATAAGCAAATGCGTAATAAATAATATGAAACATTATATTATGATCAAATTATAATATATTTTTAAGTTAAAATGAAAGTTATGCCTGTTTTTAGGTTCTCATGTTCTGTGGTATACACTGCACAGAAGTGGCCAATGGCTCTTATGAAAGTAGACATTAAGAATTTGCAATTCTTCAAAATTTGTGGTCCATTTGTATGCTGCATAAAGCTTCAGCTGTGCTGTCCATTTTATCTTGTACCAGTGTTATTGTAGAGAGATGTGAATTGTTTGCCCAGCTCACACCACTCGCATCTCCCATCACCCTGTTCACTAGCAGGTAAACACAGTCATAATACTTTACACACAGAAACATAACAGTGTCCTGGTTAATATTATAACAGCCTTGTGTCAATAAAAATCATTTGTTTAAACTAATATTAAAATATCTGATAAGTCAACTTTCATTCCATAGATGGAACTCCAATGATCTTCAAGAAAGGGTTAAAAGAAGGTGGTTCAGTGATACCATCTCACAGCCCCAAGGTCCCCATTTTGGTCCATGTTTGATCCTTGCCATGAATATTCTGGTAAATACAGGTACTGCCCATTTGCAATCCATCAAACACTACCTTTGATGTTTTTTTGTTTTGTTTTGTTTTTGACCAAAACAAAAATCCATGGGGTCAAACCACTATACAATAAAGTGTGTAGTCAGGAGGGCTGCTCTACACCATGTCATTATCCATCCTTATTAGTTTATGTAAGATCAAAGCTGAATCTAACATTTGAAAGTAACTGTACAAATAAGATAGAGAGAAAGAAAGGAGACAGATAGGAAGTGATGAAAGCGAACGAATGAGAGATGAAGTCAGATATACACTATATTGCCAAAAGTATTCGCTCACCCATCCAAATAATCAGAATCAGGTGTTCCAATCACTTCCATGGCCACAGGTGTATAAAATCAAGCACCTAGGCATGCAGACTGTTTTTACAAACATTTGTGAAAGAATGGGTCGCTCTCAGGAGCTCAGTGAATTCCAGCGTGGAACTGTGATAGGATGCCACCTGTGCAACAAATCCAGTCGTGAAATTTCCTCGCTCCTAAATATTCCACAGTCAACTGTCAGCTGTATTATAAGAACGTGGAAGTGTTTGGGAACGACAGCAACTCAGCCACGAAGTGGTAGGCCACGTAAACTGACGGAGCGGGGTCAGCGGATGCTGAGGCGCATAGTGCGAAGAGGTCGACAACTTTCTGCAGAGTCAATCGCTACAGACCTCCAAACTTCATGTGGCCTTCAGATTAGCTCAAGAACAGTGCGCAGAGAGCTTCATGGAATGGGTTTCCATGGCCGAGCAGCTGCATCCAAGCCATACATCACCAAGTGCAATGCAAAGCGTCGGATGCAGTGGTGTAAAGCACGCCGCCACTGGACTCTAGAGCAGTGGAGACGCGTTCTCTGGAGTGACGAATCGCGCTTCTCCATCTGGCAATCTGATGGACGAGTCTGGGTTTGGCGGTTGCCAGGAGAACGGTACTTGTCTGACTGCACTGTGCCAAGTGGAGTGGAGGGGGGATTATGGTGTGGGGTTGTTTTTCAGGAGCTGGGCTTGGCCCCTTAGTTCCAGTGAAAGGAACTCTGAATGCTTCAGCATACCAAGACATTTTGGACAATTCCATGCTCCCAACTTTGTGGGAACAGTTTGGAGCTGGCCCCTTCCTCTTCCAACATGACTGTGCACCAGTGCACAAAGCAAGGTCCATAAAGACATGGATGACAGAGTCTGGTGTGGATGAACTTGACTGGCCTGCACAGAGTCCTGACCTCAACCCGACAGAACACCTTTGGGATGAATTAGAGCGGAGACTGAGAGCCAGGCCTTCTCGTCCAACATCAGTGTGTGACCTCACAAATGCGCTTCTGGAAGAATGGTCAAAAATTCCCATAAACACACTCCTAAACCTTGTGGACAGCCTTCCCAGAAGAGTTGAAGCTGTTATAGCTGCAAAGGGTGGACCGACGTCATATTGAACCCTATGGATTAGGAATGGGATGTCACTTAAGTTCATATGCGAGTCAAGGCAGGTGAGCGAATACTTTTGGCAATATAGTGTATTTTTCCCATTTCATAGTATTACATCTTGGGAAAGAATATTGACTTAGATTAAATTATTAAATCCAAAACAAGGGACAGAAAGGGAAGTGAGTATAGTTTGCAAAATTATTTATAAATTCTGGTGCAATCAGTTGTCATCAAAAAATCATACTGATTTAAATCAATTAAAGTGATTTAAATATAAATACACCTGTTCTTGGAAGAAGCCAGGGTTTGTTGGAAAATACACCCAAACAACAACATGACGACCAAGCAGCTTTTTAAACAGAGACAGAGACGTTCTTGAAAAAAGCAGTTTCTTTTTGTCCTAGGTATCCAAATTATGATTAAGCTGTTTAGATTCATTCAAATGACAAATTAAGTCATTGTTACTACAGTACAAGTTTAAGGGGTGTTAACTGTGTTATACAAAGTACTGAACAATCTGTGAACCTGACACATATGAAAAGAGAAACAAGACACAAAGTAAAAAGGAGTATAGATGAGATGAATGTGATGAGATCTATAATTGTTTTTAGAAATATAAGGATTGAATTGGAATAAAAGTAATCATTAGTGTAATTCGTTAAATTCCATAGTGAATCTAAGCTCTTGAAAATAGTGCTTTTAAAATTATTTGCTTGTATTTCTAAATTGTAACGTATACAGTTCTATTTTAGATATGAAAATGCTACATTTAAAAGTAAGCTAGTTACAGTGGCTGGTGACCTAAAATGTTCATTTTAAAGCCCTGGCTCTTACATTTGCTGTTTTTTAAACTGGCTGATGCACTAGTCTGGAACAAAAAAAAATCACATGATTTAGGGATAGAGCCCATGATGATATGAGGATGAGCCCATGATGATGTGAGGATGTTGTTCCAACAATCAATAGCACATGCTCTTTTACAGTGTTTTAAACATTGCATAAGCATTTACAAAACAATAAGTTGGAAGAGTCTGAAAGATTATTTCCAAGAAATTCAAAGAAAATCAGGCATGATAGCAAAAAACATCCATGGAAGATAAGGGATGTAAATGATGAGTTATTGAATTTAGGAGGCCAGAAACAAGTTATTGATGGACTCAGACATGTCAATCTATCTGCAATGAAGGATTTTCTCCAATCCTGTTTAGGAAGCTTAGACATGCTAATGTCTTTTGACTTTTCACATATCTGATGTTTCACCAGGTTGTCAATATAGAGAACCAGCAAATCAAATTAAAAAAAATGAAGTGAACATTATGTGAACAGGATAGTTATATAGATTTTTGTTTATTTCAGGATTTCTCCAAGGAGCAGAACTTTTATAGACGTTTTACAGAAATTAGGGCCATAAACATAAATATTTGAGACCTACTGTCAACACCAGAATTATTGCTACCCTTGGTGAAAATGAGCATAAATTAATATGCAGTATAAAATGGAAAACAAATGCAATGAGTCACATTTTCATCTGATAAGTATGCAGATACTGTATAGCTTTATTTCACTAAATGACTAAATGGCTGCAAAAAAAATTATTTACTTTTTCAAAAATACTTAAAATTCCCCATTAGTCTTAAAGTTTGTATTTATTTACAGTAAGTATATACAGTGTTTATTTATACTGGGTATATTTATCAAACATTGAAAAAAAAGCATGTATAACACATTTAACAATGGACATTAAGAATAGAAATTACAGTTTAATATTAAATTTTCATTTAACCTAATGCAATGAGCAATGTTGGCAAGGAAAAACTCACTGAGATGATATGAGGTTGGTGTGAGAAGCCTGGGACCACTGAAAAAATAGTGCATTAATGTTTGATGACAGCATAAATAAGTCATGTTTTTTACTAGTGGACAGAGCCTATTGTTTTTTGTTTAATTTCATGTTTGTGTTTGTTTGCATGTTAAAGGAAAGGTTCATTAAAAGAATTTTTTTTTTACAAATCTCCTCTAAACCCAAATGTATTCAATCAGCTAAGGCTTGTGTCCTTCAAATTTTTTTCCATATATTTTTTTTTTTTTTTACATTTCTGGACAATACCTAAATGATGTTGGAAAAAGGCAATCTAATCTGAGAATGGTGCAGGTGTTTATCAGCACTTACATGGAATATAGCATTGAGAAAGGCAGCAGAATTTTCTTTTTGAGTCCTGCAGGTTCCTCACAGTCTTTCACCCCCAATGACAGACTGATTGGTGTAATCATGTACATGGTAGCAATTAAGCAATTAACATGGTAAAGCAATTAAGTTCACAGAACATTATTATATATAATTATTTATCATTTTAAGTTAAATATTAATATTATATTATAAATATTTAGTAACATTAAACCTGCAATGATGCAAGTTTTCTATCATCAAGTTGTAGTGTATTAGTATTCTTCTAAAGACATGGATCAGTAAAGCACTAATAGCCAGACAATGAATTGAACAATCAGGTTAATGGGTTTAAGTCAAATGTGTACTGTGCCATGTGTTTGATTGTGAGAAAAATTCACATCCAGAGTAGCTATATTTACCTAACACAGGATACAATCTTCTCTGTAGCATGAGGTTTAACAAAGGGCAAAAACCTGATTAATGACTCAAGGCTGGCTGAGAGAGGGGGGGCATTAATATTTAAGCATTATTATTTAATGTTCAGATCCAACCAGGTCAGATGAAAATGAACAGGGACTTCTGCTCATAACTCAGTCTGGTACACCAGAACATCACCTTTTCAGTCTGTATTACCCATGGTTTTCTTTTCCTTTTCGACACAAATTATGTTCTGTGTTAGGAAAAAAATTAATGCTTAACTATGCAAAGTTATGTTAAATTTTCACTATTTTAAAAATAAAACACAGCAACCTATAAAGCTAAATTCAACGAGTGAAATGTATACCAGTTTATGAATGTAACCCAGTTCCCTGAGAAGGGAAAGTGGCATCATGGCTGATGCTATGGGAACGCTTTCTTGCCATTTCCAGGGTCAGAAACTCCTCAGAGTCTGACTCCATTAGCTCAAAAAGGGCTTGGAGCAACCCCTGCTGGACCACTGAGGGGTCCCAGGAGAACAGACAAGTGACTCGCAAAAATGGCTGTCACATGACTAATGCTAATGGGAACACTTTCTTGCCATTTCCAGGGTCAGAAAATCCTCAGAATCTGACTCCATTAACTCAAAAAACGCTTGGAGCAGCCCCTGTCGGACCACTGAGGGGTCCTAGGAGAATAGGCAAGTGACTCGCAAAAATGGCTGGCCCTTGAAGAGACATGTCTGCAGGAATTCTAGCACTGTACTAACAGGGCAGTGAACTGGATCCTGAGGACGGCCATTGTACTAGAGGCAAAAGATGCTCTACTGCAGGGTGTACTATCTAATTATGGAAGGCACCTTAGCATTCAACATAGTCTCCAAAACCTAGGAACTGACTTAGAGGCCAGATACAGAGGTTCCAAATCTTGGGGCAGAGGTGGAAAATCTGCCCATGTTTCTGAGATAGAAGGTTCCTCCTGACTGGAATCTCCCTAGGAGCACCATTCAGAAGGGAAATTAGGTCTGAAAACCAGACTAGGGGGACAGGAGTAACAGGCAGACTCAGTAGTGGCATACCATCGCCAGGACCCTCATGAGCATAGCTACTGGGGAAGCCACAAGAGACAGTTAGTCAACTTCTCAGAGGCAAACAGAGCCACTTCTGCCTGGCCAAATATTGCCATATGTGTTCCATGACATGTGAGTGGAGACACCATTCTCAGCAAGAGAAATCTGGTCTCTGCCCAGGGCAAGATGTGGTGTGCCAACCTGAACAGAGGACACAAACACAGACCACCATGATGAATGATGTAGGGGACCACCAAAGGTAGCCCCTGAGCTTTGGGAGAAAGTGTTTCAGCACTAGAAACATGGCCCCCATCTTTATGCAGTCTTTGTGGCACAAGAGACAAGAGCCCTCCCAAATGCCATGGGTGGGGCAGCCACCTAGGACCTCTTAATCACTTCCTGAAGGGGCAGGCACCTTAGACTAAAAAGAGACTAAAGACTAAAAAGAGTCTTGCAATGGTGACACACCCTAAGAATGGGACCCAAGGTGAGAAACCAGGGTCTGTACACATAAGAAATGTACAAAGCTCATGAGGCATAACTCTTGTGAGCCTGAAAGGGTGCCTGTGGGGGTGAAAACCCCTGCTCCTGAGACAGAGTGTAGCTGTGTGTAGCATTATGTGTAGCAGACCCAAAGGAATACCTTTAGCTGTTACTACCATGTGCTGGGTAGCAAAGAGCATGCATCTTGAGCATGCAGGTCCAAAACTGGACATAGCACCCATTCCTTATTGATACCCAGCAAATACTGGCTGTAAAGCTGGAGCTTCAATCTGGGAGGGGAATATGCTCTAAGGCCCCTGAAGTTCATCCTGGAGGAACAAGGTTTGGTCTGTGCTAACAAAATGGGCAGCACACCTTGAAAGACAGAGGACTGAAAGAGATTCTGTATTCTGTAGTATCTTCCCACAGTATCCAGAACTTACTACGATACACCTGGCAGAAGCTTCCACACTGCCAGATGGTCTGAGAGAGGCGTTAAGCTCTCTCTGTTCTCACTTCGCAGGGTGCCCAGAAACATGACGCTAAAAGGAGAGCACTAGAAACCCTAGACCTTGGGCATTAGAATTCCTTTCTGGACAGTCTGGCTAAGATGATGAATACTAAGGTCCACTCTCATCTGCTTGGCCTGCCCCTAAGTGCTGCCTGGCCTCCCTGGTTTTACACAGGAGGGTCGTGGGCTGCAACACTAACCTTCTTTTCTTGCCTTAACAGGCTAGGCTGGGACTGGTGGCTACTGGTGCGGCAAGGAGGTGGAATGCGACATGATGTTAGGCAGCGGTCATCAAGCTTAGAGCGGATAATGCTAACCTTTTCATCAAGCCAATCTAAGATAAGCTTAGCAACAGCATATATATATATATATATATATATATATATATATATATATATATATATATATATATATATATATATATATATATATATATATATATTTATATATATATAAAATACACCAAACTGACTGAGCCTGTGATCAAATTTGTTAAAATCAATAATGATTTTTTTAATAGTATAAAACATTTGGCAATGATATTTATTAATTTAAAGGCACTATATGAAAAGAGTACATTAAGATAATCATTTGTTTCTGTGCTGGCAACTCTGTATACTGTGGCCAATCATGTATATAAAATTTAAGCAAAAATATTTTATAGAGGACTAATCCTGTCCTTTATTAGTTAAACTCCTGTGTCTATTGTCAGAATATCAGGGTCCATATTTGATTTTGATACTGCATATTATGGTGCATTTTTTTCCTCTTCGCATTCCAGTGTCTCCCTCATATACATGACTCAATACAGAACAGTTAATAGTGAAGTGAGTAAGGACACCATTTTAGACAAGTGTCCATCAGGCACACATACATACAGTGCACTGAGCTAAACATGTTTTTGAATACATGAAGAGCCACACAAAACTATTCATAGAAACTATTCATTAATTTTTTTATGGCACCATGATCTCTGGCAAAACTTTAAGTTTTTAGAGTTGCTTCTTTTCTTCCCCAACATTTCACAACTCATTTTCTCCTGCTCTTTAGCACACAGTAATGAAAGGCACCTGTTAGGTACCCTAATTAGAAATCTTTTCTTCAGGGCCCATTAGGGTAGGATGGGAAATTTGCTCATCAGAATTTTGCCATGCTTCATTAGCTCTCACTGTGGCACATTATTTGACAAAGAGTGGACTAGATCTTCCTATAAACACGATGTAGATAATAAGGGACACGGCTGCTCATCTACCTAGCAGATAAATGGATTATTTTGTTTGTTTACATGACCACAATAATCATAAATGTATTTCTCACATCATTAATTTGAATCTATTTTTCTAGGTAGGACTGACATGCTCAGAAAAATTGATGATATTAAAGGACTTGTTTAGGAGAAAATTTCATTTATTTAAATGTTCCACTCAAATGTGTTCAAACACCCAAAACATGATTGGTGTACAAATTCTGCTTTTTTGTTTCTACTCTGGAGATGTGAGGCTCATGAAATTAACCAGTAACTGAAACCTATATTAAATTACATAGCAACATCAGAATCTTGTTTTTATTTATGCAGCTAGAGCTATGCACACACATACCATGCACTGATCAACACTTTGGAAATTGTGTATCATGTTCAAACATTTCAATTACCTTATCTCAATTAACATTGAGAATTTCAATTAACCTGAATTCATAACACTCTACTTTCTGACTGATGTTATAATCATATGCAACATGAAAAAATATGGTTCAATATTCCTAATAAATACAACTAAAAATGGGGCATTGACATAGCTAAGTTTGTATAACTTCATACACTAAATTGTTAAAAAAAAAAGTGAATTCTGCAAGCTCAACATTATAACTTGAATGGATCCTCCAGGGTCCTAGGTGAGCAATTAGTGCTGATAAATGTAATGAGACCCATTAACATTACTGATACTATTTTAAATCAACATGTGATCATGCTAAATAACCTGTTTGGCTTCATATTTTCATTTGTAAATTGCATTTACAGTATTTATATATTTACCAAAATCCAGTGGCGGGCCATGCTTTTCACACCTAGGCCTTCACTGGTGTCCTTCCTGAATTAATCCACCTCTATAGCATCATTATGATGCCACGGCAATAGATACTAATCAACTGTTAAATAACAAAGTAAAAAAGAAATTAGGCTACAGTATTTCACACCTCACAAGGAATAGTCAATTTTATTACGGTTACTTTTCTCAAAAAAGACATTCTTGATGACGTATGCAGCAAAATGCAATCTCCGGAGGATGCAGCATCCGAAATGAGACGTAGCGAATATAAAAACAATGTGTAATAGTGTGTTGTGTCACAGACTCTTGTAGCGAACATGAATAAAATTACATTACATATAGCCCAAAAAAAAAACAAATTTACAAAATTTAGTCTCACAAGTCTCCTTTCACTGCAGCAAAAAAAAAACCCACAGTCCACCCCGGGGATCTGGAATGAAGGCAAACTGTTTGTTTTGTGCAAAAGAAACCACCCAAAAGCATAAATGGTTCTTGAAAAAGCTTACCAACTATTTTGAAGAATCAAAAGATTTTCTTGAAAAAACCGCCTTGAAAATGTATTTGTAAGGATGTCTGCGACCAAATCAATTTCTTCTGCTCTGTCAGCCATTGTAAGTTAAAATATATATATTATTTAGTTTGTGTGGTTCGCTAGATGGCCCCAGTGACGCCAACTCGCAATCTGATTGGTTAATGGAACAGTTTCATTGCCACTTATTTTAAGTTATGGGCGCCTGCACTATTGATTCTGAAGGCCTTAAAGCCGGGCAACACATGATGTCAGCCACTAGCTGAAATATGATTGGATAAATACTCTTACAATAAATTTACACTACTGGAAGCAGCACAACCAAGAGAAAAGCTATGAAATGTAGAGAATAGACTATTGGGAATAATTTAATACACATTCATGGAACAATATATTAAATATATTAAAATGTCAGTGATTCAGATCACTGCTGTTTAGGCCAGCAGAGAAGGCCTTGCTGGCCCTGACGACCCACCACTGTTAAAATCTGTAAACCTGCTGTTAACCCAGTTAAAGCGTTATGTGATTTCATCATCAACGTATGCTACTAATTGATGTAAATACATTTACTTCTATAGAACAGTTTCACTTATCCTAACTATTACAAGCAGTTTGATAACTTTGGTTGACCTTTGAATTAGATTTTATCAAAGCGAGTGACTTTGGCAGTGCCTCTTCTGAGAAATAAGGTAGCAAGGCTTAGTAGTTTTCTTAATGGTAACAAGTAGTGTTAAGTTTTAAATGTTGTGCTTTCAAATAATGTGTTCTTATTATTTGAAAATGATAGGGATAATAAACCAATAACACATATTGGCCAAAATGGATTCCTGCTCACTATTATCATGGATATTTGGTACAAGACCAACAAATTTAGTTAAACCCTTCATCTTTTGTGTCATATATTTCCTCTGTTGATTGTGCTCAACTGTTCTGTGGTTGTTTATTTAAGCTCCTGTTTTTCCTCCGGTTTTCCCACTATCTTTGTCTAGCTTCTGTTGATGTTTGCTGTTCTACAGTCCTTTTCTAGGCTTTGTGTTTGCAGCCTTGATTCTAGTTGTCACAGTTTAGTTGTTTCTGTTTCAGAAATTCTGCACTTGCACCCACCTTCACCTTCGGCACGTGACAGCTATAACCTACAAGAAAGTATATTATGGGAGTGACAACATTTGGACACCACCCTACTACAATGCAGATGTAAATAAATCATAATTCATCATTCATTAGTTGGCCACTAGCAGGTAAAAGCTCTAGTATCCTCCCATGTTTTGGTTGCCTAAAAACTTAACTGAATAATTAAAGAAGTTAAAGAAGTGTTAAAGAAGTGATAAAATAATAATAAAATAATACAATATAGTTACAGTTACCTAGACAAACAATACACACATACTGAACAGTGTACTCAATTTTTGTTACATCTTGGTACCAGATGATCTCCTTTGTTAATTTGTTTTAGTTCCAAAGAGATCATTTCAAAAATAATAATGAAAACCACTGATATTTGACCTAAATAACATTATTTTGTTGCGGTGGCACCTGTCATTGGGTGGGATATACTGTATTAGGCAGCAAGTGTTGGTAGCAGGAAAGATGGGTAAGCACAAAGATGTGAGCATTTTTGACAAGGGCAAAATTATAAAGGGCAAAATAACAGGTTTTGTGGGGTGTTTCTGGTAGGTAGCAGTTAGTACCTACCTAACTGTGGCACAAGGCTTATATTAGGCTTATGGTTTTAATGTTCTGTTTGTTCAGTGTATATATTACCACCAGCCTCCATTTGTCACAATTGTATCAAGGTGCTGCCCCCACTCAATTTCAGTGACTATATAAATATATTACTACATGTTTGCAGTAATGGAATGGAATTCCATGTTTCCATGACTGTAGAAAGACTGTATTTGCTTTTCCTCGCATCATTGCTGTAGACATATTTCAGATTTGGCTAACAGGGTTTGTAGGAGTGTTGTTTTATTCTGTCAGCCTCAAGGAGCTTCACTAGATTCATGCAAGTGGTGGAACAAGATGTTGCTCTCTAACACATAAGCACAAGAAAAAAAAAAATCTTAGCTTTTTGATCTCTTCACTCTGTATGCCCATTGCACTGAGCATTTTATGGACTGGAGGACATATGCTGAAAGTCAAACAAATGTGCAAGCTCAGCCCTGACAAACTTAGGCCAATTGTCTGAAACCACCTCATCGGAGCTTGCACATATAGCAAGCACTGCTTTTAATTTAACAGCAACTTGTGAGAAGGTCAAGACCTTACACCAATGTAAGTATGTTTGTTGCATTCACACAAGTCAATTGGCTGTATCTTCCATGGTCTAAAGGGGTGATGAAATCTTTTGTCTGTCTCTGTCTGTCTGTCTGTGTGTGTATGTGTGTGTGTGTGTGATATCTTGTGGCAGAACTGAAAATACTCAACTTTCTGTATTATTGCAGAAGAAACCCCAGGCCACCACACTAATGTTTGCATAGTCTTGACATTTGGCCAAACCCTGTGGTCAATCATGTATCTTGACAAGCTTCTTCTAGCCCACAGCTGCTATCATCGGCTGTCACTGCAGTAGCCTGCTTCACATAGTAGACTTTCAGCACTGAAAAAGTGGACAGATCTGTTTGATGTATTGAAAAACTGCCTGTTGAGAATGTTCCAATGTGCAAGCTGTATTTGACTGAAGTAGCTCAAACAATTGCTAGCACACTGTTGACAGATTAGAAATGTACTTCCCAACATAAGTGACCATGCCAAGAATACTTCTCTTTGACATTCTGTGGTGGTATGAGTACATGGATAGCTCATTTCTTTTCTAGGTCTGGTCTCAACTCCACAACTCACTACGATTAAGGATCTGGAGTCATTGCACAATTTTCTGTGTTCAGCTTCAATGGCTTTTAATGCTAAATGAAAGTTGCTTAAAGGTATGTGTTCAAAAGGGTGTTGTGAACATTATTAGTCTATTTCTTGCTGCATCTAGTGATATAAACAGTGACATACCTTTTGGTTTTTTGCAGGTAGACATTGTTGAATACCTTTTCTGTAGCTTATTTTTCATTTTTCCACATCTTCCTCTTTTAAGTTTTGTTTTTGCATCTGTTTTTTTTTTAGATTAACTGATCTGGTTTGCTGCTGGCTTCATGGTGAGTGCATAAAATGACACAATTATTACAAGGTCTAGTAGTAGCTGATAACTGATTGCTGCAGATGACCTAATAATAACAGATTTTAGGAATGTTTGTATCTGTTTGTTTGTATCTGTCATAAACAAGATAGCTACCTTTGAAAGATACTTGATTTTTTATTTTTTTTTTTAAATCTTTTTCTCAGTCACTCTGTTTTCAATCAGACACTGTCTGATTGCTCTGGGATTACCAGACATTACACATACACACACACACACACACACACACTACCAAGTCATTAACAAACTCCTAAATAAAACACTTTTATAGCTTGCAGTAAGTAATTGTACATCAAACACCTTGGAAAAATAGATGTCTCACACATGCACACAAAATACTTATAAAAATACACACATCTAACACAGACAGAAACAGACATGATTTCCACCATGTATGTTCAATACATACTAACATCTTAGAATCCCTTTATTCCCGTTGGAAGATAGCATTCTGGCTGCTTTCTTATGCTACTAATATTAAGGCATTTTAAAGGACATGACATTAAATGTATCCATGTTAGTAAAGCCAATCCCATAATTCTATTCATCAGGGCTGCTGTCAGATGTCGATGTTGCTTATATGACAATCCTATATCAGTTCACTTTTGTTGTATACACAACTTGTGTAGTCAATATTAACAGTGGCAAATGACGTACAGACAGAGCACCACTTTACAACACTTGCAGCTATGCTCTGAAATCTAGTGGAAAGCCTTCCTTCAGGTCAGGTGTCCAAATACCTTCACATAGCTTTGGTAATAGGTAATACAGTGTATATAAAAAGTTATGCCTTCTGCATGTGTAGAAGTGTACGATAGGCACCGTTGTGTCTGCAAGTTGCCAAAAGGGCAAGACAGTGTGTGTGTGTGTGTACGTGTGTGCCTGTGTGCGTGCCAGGCTGAAATGAGCTTAGCACACCACGAGAAACAAAGCAGCAGGTGAAAGGAGGGGAACACAAATCTGGTAAACACACAAACACACACAAACTATGCATGCCTGCACACTCACACAGGTGATAAACATAAACCCAGGAGGAGGTTTTATCAGCGCGAGAGCAGCCTTGTTCTTCCTGCTGCCATAAACACAATTTATCACCTGCATAAAAATATGCCTTCACACTGGCTACATCTAATTAAGAAGGAAAATTTGATGACAACAGAGAAACAGACTGAGCATGAGACTCCTGAGGATGAGGCTGGCAATAATATAATGACTGACATCCCAACCAATGTCCGTCTCTCCATTCCTTTTAGCTCATCCCCCTTTCCTATGATAATATATTTACATTGGCAGCAACATGCTGCGCTAAAAAGTCTGGTAGTCATTTGTTTCTAATAATCCTAGTCAATTTCCATCAAGTGTTTGCATGACAGTGAAAACATAACTTTGCATGACAGTGAAAACGTGACAGATAGTAGTAAAGATGATTTACTTTCTCCTGTTAAAAGACAGCACAAGACAGCAAAGGCATACAATATGCTTTTGTTTACTGACACACTTACAGGATAGACACGATGTGTGAAAAGGCATGTGGTCTCATGCGCTATATTCTTACACTTTAATTTAATATCTGGATTTATCTACGATGATAATGTCTCAAATCAAACACTAATATTTTAACTGAAAACTAAACTGAAATTATGTTAAAATGTACTTATAACTTTAATGAAACCTTTTTTTTGTAAAGCTGCTTTGTGTTGTAGATTTTTCACAACAGACTTGATTTTGAAAGAATTCTTTGGCCATGAGTTAAAATCTTTGGTCTTAGATTGCTTGTTTCGATGTGCTCACTGGCAAATGATCATGTAGTGTATGAAATATAGGTTCAATCTATATATATATGAAATATATTAATATATACAGTATATATGTCTGTATATTTTTTCAGTTGTATTTTTTTTTGTTGCTGCACCATAGGACTGAGTGAAACACAATTTCAATCCTCGGTATGTCCTGTACATAAGAACATGAGAAATTCTGGTGTGACCTCTAAAGAACCTGATATTGATACATTTAGTACACTCCTCTACAATAGGTGTTGTGTTTTGCCATCTATACTTCTTTCAGTCAGTAAGAACACACTGTACTGTACACTGCAATTCATCAATAAACAGGATGTGAGCTATCAACAAAACACTGGTGGTCAAAAGCAAAGTTCAGAGATCACATCTGATGCATCATTCTTAAAAAAACAAGCTCAAGCAGAGGTGGTGTAATACGAGACCATTATTTTCTTATAAGACAAGCCTAGGCAAGCAGCAATAGCCCTCTAGTGAACAGAGAGTGGACACTTCTGAGGCAACAAAATATTCTTAGAGATGGAGATAAAAAGATTAAAAAATAGAGAAATATGGGGGAATATGTGGAGCGGGGCATACAATTAGGGGCAAATTAATTTTTTTCTTAACAAAAGCCTTAAATCAAATTATTTTGGATTTTTATGGAACAGCACTACAGATGGTCATACACAGGCTGGGGTTGATGGCTTTCTAGCCCAGATTGCAGATCATGCAGTTGTGCAGATTCAAGTGATTACACAGAGTAAAATTCCTCCTAGATTTGTCATAATTTTTGATTTATATTTGATATAGCAGGGACTGATAAAGTGAATATGAAATAGTTGCAGAGGTAATGATTGAGAAAAAGATAGAGTATTTACTCTAATATCCTTTTTTCCTTAAAATGTCTTTTGAGAAAGAAAACTAAAAGTAGACAGACAAAGCAAAATGTATTTAATTACACATACTCTACAGGGTAAATGTACAAATTCAAAATGTGCCTCTGTCCCAACCATTATAGAGGGCACACTATTACGACATTGATGTTGAGCTTGTGATATAATTCAATGTTCAGTGCTAATACATTTACTGAGCAACTGATATTAGATTTTAGCCAAGTCTTCACGGATGTTGAGATAGAATGAAAAGAAAATAAGAGATAACAATCCCAAAAAACACAGCAGAGTATGTTAGTAAACTAAAAATAATTTTTAAACATGAACCAGTTCCATTCAGCAGACAGACAGACAGGTAGGTAGGTAGGTAGGTAGGTAGGTAGGTAGGTAGGTAGATAGATAGATAGATAGATAGATAGATAGATAGATAGATAGATAGATAGATAGATCCAGTTCTTGGCTGACAGGAGGGGAACCTGATGTATTGTAGCTAGCGAGTGTAAGTATAAATCATTGAATCATTGAGAAAGAAAGAAAGAAAGAAAGAAAGAAAGAAAGAAAGAAAGAAAGAAAGAAAGAAAGAAAGAAAGAAAGAAAGAAAGAAAGAAAGAAAGAAAGAAAGAAAGTGTTTGGTGTAGCATAGCCTGTTGGAAGAGCACAGACTGGCACACTCTTGTTACACATCATACAGCAAAACTAATACAGCAAAAGAGACACACTTCAGATCACATGCCTCAAGCACAGATTTGGCCCTATCATTACACACACATACTAGAAGACACCAAATTATTTAGGCTTGCTTACATTTTATACCAAGTTACACACATAATTTGGGACACACGCACACACACACACACACACACAATAGCCCTAAGCCTATGCACATGAAAATGCTCAATGCTATTATACTTAACTTGTCATGGTAAAGGGATTTACAAGCATGTATTCAACTTGAGCTGAGAGAGGATATGCAGAACATGAAGAAAGAGAAAAGGATAAAGACAGGGAATGGGAAGAGACACAGGGACATAATCAGGGGACTACTGACATTTCAAAGCAGCATCATGTTCATTATTTATGTGTCTTCAGTTTATGGATTTAGCATTTTGTTATTTTTATTGCTAATTTCTTGTTAAATTAGTCAAATTTTGTTAGATTCCAGGAAATGCGGTCTTGTATTAACTTAACGTATTAACTTAGCAAATGACTAAAGCAATATATATTTAGCTATCTATCATGGAGTCACATGGACAACTAAAATCATAATATAATAAATATTATAGTATTCTAGTATGGTATAGACAGAACCACAATTAAATATATAAATAACATTCTATTAATCCCTGTCAGGGGTTGTAAATATCACATTAATAGTACATGCCCTAGGACTAACAGAAAATAGCATATTTAGTGCAGACATCCTGGAGCAGCATACCTCTATGTAATGCACCTGAAGAGTGTGACACATCAGAATTGTGGCCAAGCATCTGGCTCACATGTAGACCATGGTGATGATGGTGATGATGAAAATACCATAGGGTGTGTACCTGGCATGACAAGGAACTGTGACTCCAGCACAAGGAAAACACCCCATGCTGGGATCTTGCATGACCATAGGGGACGAAGGTGCCTTATCCCTTCATCGACTTGAACATCAACTCAGATAAGTTCAGGAGCCCTCAGTGATACACCAAATATGATTCTGCAAAACATGTGATGTAGACCGGAACCTTTCACTGTCTATCAGTCCCTGCAGGCAGGCTAATAAACTGTGCAGTGCAATGGATCCAAATAATGGACTGAAAACCATTTGCAGAAGTTTTCACCTGAAGTCATACAAGCCATTAAAAAAAAAAGATTTGGGAAGTTTCCACATCCAAAAGTAGTCTTGTCTATTGGCTAATGGCCATCATACCCATGTACTATGGGCTAGTTTAAGATTATTGCTTGTTCTGCAAAATCAGTGGTGCAGGTAAGCTGAACAAGGGTGCTTAATCTGTCCATTTAGGACACCACATCTACCTGAGGAAGAATCTGCCAGGGTGTTCCAACCATTACTAAGAGCATCCATGGAAACAGCAGGACTCTGCTGACTAATGGCTAAATTCTGTGCGATGTTGGCAGAAACAGCAATGAAGGCAGAAGTGTTCTGCTGCACAATTGTGCCATTCTGGGTCATGTTCCAAAATCTAGTAGAAAGCTATGAGGTTTATATGTTAACTGACAATGTATAGTAAACCCCTACTACATACTCACTTCTACAGCTTTTTGTTTAACTAACAAGGTACATTTTTCCAGTCATGCTAAGATGAACTAAAGACTAGTTTTTGCTAGCAGTTGCAGGCATATTTTATAGTGCAAATAATAGTTACATTAGGGTTGAGCATATGAATTCATATCTGCACATGAAAAATTTATTCCTCTTTTATCATTAAGGCTAATTATGTTGCAGAAAAAGCTACTACAACTATATGGTTGCAAAATTTTAAAATATGTTTAAAAAATTAGCTGTCTTCAGTTCCATCTAATATAAATAAATTTGGCTCAGTGTTCATCTGTTTGAACTCTTCTTCCAAACAGGTGATGGTGAGCAGATCCTCCTCATCCTGTTTGAAGTGTGTGATCTCAGCTTGCTCCACACTCTGAACCTCCAGGATCTCCAGAGCGGCACGAGAAATGGGACGAGATGCACACAAAGGACGAGAAACACTCTGAGTCACTGGAGCAGAGAGACCTAAAGGGAATGAGAAGATAAACACACATGATTTAACATGATTTAAGGACTAAGAATGTGAAAAAGCAGACAAGAGTGAAAGTAGGTGAGATTAGAAAAGAAAATCAAATACTGGATATGACAACGATAAAAAAAAAAAGAGAAGGCAGGTTAAAAATAAATAAGGAAACATAGAAGCGACACCCTGAAAAGGAAAAAAAAGACAAGAAAATGGAAAAAGACATTAAACACAAAAGAGGTGATGGAAAGAAAAGGAGTAGAGTAGTGGTAGGATAAGAAAGAGAAACAGAGAACAATGTGGTATGACAAAAATATAGAGAACAGTATAAGAAACTGAGAAAAATTATATATATATATATATATATATATATATATATATATATATATATAATTTTTATTTATTTATTTATTTATTTTTAATGGAAAAAAAGAGAAACCTGGATTGAAAGAGTAAAGAGAGGGGAATAAAGGCTTGAATAGAGGGGATAGGGCTCTGCTGTGAAGGAAGTAATAGTAAGTAGAGTGTCAGGGAGACAAAGAGATAGACAGACAGTATGGAGTAGGAGGTAAACGAGTGACAGAGGGTCAGCTGTGTTTTTGCCCCTTAGATCTAATCAAATAGAGCAGCAGGAGACTTCTGCCCCCCTCAGGCAATCACACACACACACACACATGCACGCACACACACACACACACACACTGTACTACAGTACAAACTTATTAAAAAGAGAGAGAGCAATGAAGGATACACTGCACACACATGTACTATGTTGAACATGTTCTAGATACACATAATATATAGGGCTTGCACTGTGATCAAGTTGTCTCTTATTAACTGTAGGACTATTAACTTTAGGTCTATTTATTTATTTAATTTTTAAGCTTGTGACTGTCTGCATCTGCACTCTTGACTAAACATAGATATACAACCACACATAGAATTTTATTTGAATTTTTACTTCCTTCTCTTTTTTGTGTGACATTTTACAGCACATGAAAAATAATTAAATTAGCAAATCCAGCACAAAATCCTGCACAGCCAGATGACAGTATGAGTAAAGTGTTTATGAACAAATTTGAGTGCCTGGTGGTTTATTTAGGAAATGACATCTGATGGCTAAAATGAACACTTTTCCTGCCAAATATAAACATATTGTTGAACTTTTTGTTTACTATTGCCTAGTATCTTTGGCCTGGTTTTGAAGTTGAAATTAGTTGCTTTTGACAGATTTGGAAATGTGATCACACATCAGTAAAGATGTATTTTGAAGCACATCAAAAATACCAGGTGTGTATAAATGTAAATAATTTTATGCAGAAGAAAAGTAGTAAAGGATGTAGAGATGCTTTGTTCCATAAATATGACATTTCATTTCACACCTGATAATGTACATTCCTAAACCCAGGCACTGCATATTTGTGCTGTCAGCAGCAAACATGATCAGATAAATACAGTTTATGACCACTTTAAACAATGGCTTGTCTTGCTTTTTTGAATCAGTGAGGAAAAAAGCACAGATCTTCCATTCTGCACCTAAGTAGGTATTATTATCTTTCACAGCATTCTATTTTTTTGGCCTTTTTAAGTTTGTCCCATATTTGACCAGGTGTTTGTTGCCATAATTTTCTCTTCTTGGTCTCTATTCTGCTGCTGATTCAGGATGTGTTCTTGAATCATTGAGCAATAATGCCTCTAAAATGGATGCTCCATGGAGCAATGATGCCTCTTTGTGTGTGTGTGTGTGTGTGTGTGTGTGTGTGTATGTGTGTGTGTGTGTGTGTGTGTGTGTGGTTTGGCTGATGTATTAATCTCATCAGCTCTGCTTTAATCACAAAGTGAGGGCTGTAGAATGTGTTATAGTAAATCACATCTACGGTGAACATTTATGTGTTTCCAGCTGTTGTGTTTGCTGTTATTAATGTCATCGGTGCAGTGATCAACATTCTGCCAGACTAAGTGGATGAAGCATCAGGTAAACAGTGTGTACAGCCTTGGTGAAGAGCTGCTGCATGAAATATTAATCAGATCTTGACACTAAATCCAGATTAAGTATCATAGAGTGTTTAATGTGTCCACTGGAGGAGCATTTTACTTTTCTGTCATACTAAGTTACTTTGGAAAGATGTAATTTTTCTATTTGCCTGGAGAAAGTCATGTGCTTTCCTTGGGCCTCATTTCTCCATCTTTTAGTGCAGTCATGTGTAAATGTTTGCGTAAGCAAAACTGAGCAAAAAAATTCTACTGGATTTAAAAAGTTTCAGAAACGCAGTTTTTCTTGATGTTTTGTTTTTGTAACCAAGTGAATATGTTGATGAATGCCAATTACATGTACAATACCAACCATATGTACAAAACACAGGTGATTTGCATTTGGTGGCATCACAAAAGACAAAGCTCATACAGCTAAAATGAGAAGCAAAAGGCAAAAAAAGAGGTAGACCTTGACGTTATTTTGACTCTCTTCTATGACAATGAAAAATATATATTTTTTAACAGTGTAACAACATTTCAAAGCCAAAATGTATAGCCAAATTATGGAACAGATTAATTACATGTGATTTAAGTGAAGTGAAAAGAAAATGCTTCATATTAAAATAGTTTGAAAATGAAAATAACCTATACTGTACAGTGCTGTGAAAGGGTTTTTGCCTTCCTGTTTTTTTTTTTTTTTTTTTTTTTTTTTTTGCATATTTGTCACACTTAAAAAGATTTTAAATGACGATTTCATTTATTAAGGGAAAAAAAAACTGTCCAAACCCACCTGGCACTACGTGAAAAAGTAATTGCCCGCTCCTGTTAAATCATGAAAGAACTGTGATTAACCACATTATTTTAGAAAGCTGAGTTAAATTTCACTAGACACCCAGGTCTGATTACTGCCTGTTGAATCAAGAAATCACTTAAATAGAACCTGTCTGAAAAAGTGAAGCATGCTTAAAGAGCAACACATCATGCCGCGATCTAAAGAAATTCTGTAATATAAAAATTTGTTTGATGATCTGAATCTTTTAAGTGTGACAAATATGCAAAAAATAATTAAAAAAAAAAAAAACAGGAAGTATTTTCTGTAAAAACCTTTTCACAGCACTGTATATCAACTTTAACCAGGTGGCCCTGGACACCAAGCATCTCACACAGAGAGATTGTCATGTTTAATTGCTTTTTGCATTTTTAGTTTGTTTGTTTGTTTGATTTCAAAGTGACTCTTTGCCAAAAATCCCTTGATAGCAGTAAGCGAATGGTCTGCAGTATGCTTGGGAGTACACAACACGCTGTGGCTTGAGATATACCAGAACAGTCACTTATCAGTCAGAGAAGATGCCTCAGCAAATAAACTTATATACTGCCTTAGCCTATCTACCTTTTATACTGCAGCATTTTTAATTGAATGCCTTGAATTTGCTTTTAGATGCCACTGTGTGGAGTTACAGTTTATTATTTTGCTGAAACTTGAAGAAGATTTTTGAATTGGCCCCGCCCTACTCGCCTCAATTGTCTCTGACATCTCAGCTGTAGGGAATCAATTCAAAATATTTCAGCCAAATGCTGCAATTACATGCTTTGAAAGCATAGTTGTTTTTTGGGGGGTTTTTTTGGTTTGTTTCTTTCAGTTCAATTGCTGATGTTTCCATTAAAGTGTATAGGAAATACATAAGATATATCACACCTGATTGCCTCTGAGATGGCTCCACTTTACTGATTTGTGTAACAGATCTTGAGGTGATGTTGATTGGCTGGTTGTTATCCACTACACCAACAAGCTTTGCCTCTGAGTCATGTTGGAGGCTGCTCTCTGGCCTCCAGATGCTATCAACTACAACGAGAGAGAGAGAGAAAAAGCCATAAAGATACAACACACTCAGATCCGACCCTTAGCAGCTCTGCATGTTACAGCCAAATACTCAAAGTGGAATACTGCAAATTGTGCATAACTTAGATTAACATTTGTTAATTATTTTATTTATATAAGTCATGGACATACTATAGTTTTTCTTGAGTTTTAGAAAGTTGAACACAGAGCCAGACACTACACATTAAAGGAGCAGAACAGTGTACCTTCAGAAGAGGGAGGGAGGGAGGGAGGGAGGGAGGGAGAGAGGGAGGGAGGGAGAGAGAGAGAGAGAGAGAGAGAGAGAGAGAGATGCATGCAGAGAGACATGTCTCTGGGGTTAACACATGTCTCCTTTCTCTGTCTTAAACACTGGCTATAATTAAGCCATTTTCCAGCTCAGTGGTCACTGCCCTTGTCACTGTGCTCAGGGGAATGCGAGCTAGAGTGAAAGACCAATAAAACCCATTAGATCATGGCACTCTGAGGAATAGAAAAGGATGAGGAAAAAGAGTGATTGATATATGCTGAAAAGAAAAAAGAGAGGAGGAAAAAGCCGACACTGCTGACAGGGAAACATCACTCATCTGACCTTTCCTGCCTCTCATTAAGGCTGTGGTTTGATACATAGCATCTAAAAATGAGGCCATTAGAGTTCTGTTTGTCTCCATTGACTTTCTTCATATTGTAATATTGGCAATCGTAGAAAGTACTAATGGAAATATTAGTGTTTACATTCTAACTAATGCTCTCTTAAGAGTAGCTCATTAAGCGTGCGGAGAAAGGAACAGGGGAATAAATGGATATTTGAGAGCAGTATAATCTGCACAGTGGCTGTTACCCTGCAGTATTTTATTGGACAATTCATCTAACCATGGAATAATTAGGGTCTGAATAGCGCAGTGCTATAAAAAAAAAATAAAGGTTTTAATTATTAATTTATTTAAAGAAAAAAAAAGCTTATAAAAAAACATCATCTGAAGGAAAAGTGGCTTGATATCAAATTCAAAGAGCTGATTTAATTTCAGTTATGAAATACTAATATAAATATTGCTTGAATGCTTTATTAAAGTATAAAAGTAGCATGGCATGGAGTGCTGTGGATATAAATTTAGGGTACTTTATTCCAGTTCTCCTCATACATATATCAAAACATTAGGCAGTAGGTGGACTGGCTATTCTACAGTGCCTTTAGGTATGAATGTGTGCATGCCTGGTTGCATTAGTTTGCTGCTTTAGTATGTGTTTATTTAGTTTAGTTTGTACAAAAGCATACTGCTGCAAAAACAGTCACTGTTGTAACTAAATTTACAACTCTTTCAATAAACTGGCATGGCAGATGCACGCAGATGGTTAATTCCACAAAATGAAAAATATATTTTGAGTCTGCCATATGCCTAAAAGGAAAGGCTTTATACATAATCAAAAGTCATTGCAAGTCTTTGTTGGGGGCTTACACCTAGGACGAATGTGTCACTTACAGTCACCTTCTTATTCTCAGTCTCTAAGATTTACAGAATATTTACGATTCACATGGCAGTGAAATGTCAACCTTTTATTGTTCAGTCCACTATGTGATGGCTGCTAGCTGTACCACAGTTGACTTTTCTGTAGGTTTCCCTGGTAACACCTAGTTACAAGATACATAGCTATTTACAAAACCATAAATTTTTTTTATTGTGAATAACAAGTGAGCCAGCAGTGAATAAGCATACAACAACCATAGCATAGGGTGGCCATTTCGTGTCTTAATTTTGTTGCAGCATATGGTTATTTTGTAGAGTTAGGTGCAAAATTGCATCTAACTTTAAGAGATATTTGTTGTAAACTAAATGTTTTGAAAAATGTATAAACATTAAATATAACAGATAGTCAAGGTTAGGTTTCAGTAAAGAATGGTTTCATAAAACTATTGAAAATCTAAAAAAAAAAAAAAAAAAAAAGATTGATACTTTTCATACACTCTAACACTAATGTTTGAGTAAATGGGTGCTGTGGGTATGAAACAAAGTATTAAACAATACAACATGTCACCTGAATCAAGGTCTACTTTGCCTCAGGGCTTTGGGTGAGAGTAATCTTCCTTAAGTTTTATGATTGATGACAGTTATAAACACACAGAATGAACACATTTAAGCACATTTTAAAAGATGAATGAGAATCAGACCAATAACAGGACCTCTGGGTTAAGAGACAGAGTAAATCAGTGATAGGATGATATGTGCTGAGCTTCCTAGACTGAAAAACGTCCATCAATATTGTATTATTGTCTCAAACCTCAAGTCTCAGATGGACATAAATTCTCTATTATCTCATCCTGTACCATTTTGGCCAAAAATAACATAAAGCTTAAGGACAGAAATAGTGTAGTAAGGAGTAAAGAAAATCCAGCTTGTACCAAACTTCACTGAGTTACAATCTGATTTGATTTTGAACATGTACCTACACACACACACACACACAATAACATGAGCACAGGAAGTGTAGAAGTGCTTCCTCAGCTAATGCATCCTCTGTTTATATCACAATATTGCCTACAGTCTCCGGTGGACATTATGTGTCCCACTCGACTGACAATAAATGACTTTTTCTATATTACTTATTAAATGGCTCCACACCATACAGAACAATAACACCAATGAAAATATAACACTATTGGCAAAATGGTAAGATTTTCTACTCAGTATCTATAATATAAACTTATTTAATAAGCTCATTATAAATTAAATGCTCTGTTTTTCTCATACACCAGGTGTGATGAAATACTTTGTACTGACTGATTATTGACATAGAAAAAAATGTAATTCAGCAGAGAAATTTGGACTGGTTGTGATAGTACTGACCTGACATAAAGGCTTCTGTGTTTGTGGAGAGTATCTCTGAAGAAGTGTGTGATGGAGCCGGACTGAGGGGAAAGGACCTGGAATTTAGCCCCAATGTGAAGAAGCCATCTAGGCCTTGGTAGTTTGTGGAAACACTGGTGTGTCTCTGCGCTAATGAGCTTACAGCCTGTAATACATGGAAATATATTAATAATCCTGATCACCTTCATTATTTTTACCGTATATATTTTCTTACACATAAAAGTAACACTAATACCATGATTAGAAAAGTCATTTACTTGCACAGTGTTGAATGTAATGGTACAGAAAAAAATTATATGGGTACAAGATGAAGAAAACGTAAAACCAAGCTGAATAAAAGCTGATGCAGTTGTGTGCATAGTTGTTTTTTGTTCGTTTTTGTTCTTTGTACATAAATAAACTACGATACATAATTTGTACTTAAATGAATCACTTAAAAAAAATTCAAGCTACCAAATTTGGCACTTTCAGAATAGGAGGGATGAAATTTTCTTTCCCTCCCTCTCTCTCCCTCTCTCTCTCTCTCTCTCCCTCTCCCCTATCAATCACAGTTACTCTAGCTTAATCTAACCTAGGTCTAATCTTGTGCATCAGTATCTCATGTTTTCAGAAGAGGGTACGTCCCGGAAGCACATTAGCCCTCACAAAATTGTTAGCTGTCATATCATAGGTTACAGCTGGCTGATGTGTGAGACATGGCAGGATTTTGTGCTCAAAAGCCTTCACCAGCTGGATGTATCAAATAAACCCTTTGGATTAATGCAGGCTATATTAAATTTCTGCTGTCATTGCAATATAGCAGTTTTATACTGACGTGAATTGCTGATTCTTTTAAAAGGCAGATATTGAACTACATACATACTGTAGGTTGGGTTTAAATAATTTTTTGGGGGAATTTTCGTCAACAGAGTGACACTATTGTTTGTCACTGACCTAGGTAATTTATTCAAGATTAACACAGGCAAAAATCAACAGGGTGCTCTATGAGAGTGGTGCCTCATGTCGGTGATTTAAGGAAATGAGAATTGTCTACTTTGTCATTGTTACCAGGCTGTTGTCAATTTGAAACAAAATAGGCTTGGATGAGATAAAAACCTAAAGAACATGAGCTAGACAAAAGAGTAGAAATGAATTGTCCCTGACTAGATATTTAATTATTATTTCAGTTTTCAGTAGAAATAAAGTGATCAAATATCAGTAATATCAAACTGGTAGTTTCACTATATCTAAAATAGTATCACAATGAATCTCTAAAGAAAATGAGATAACATTCGCAAATAACAATTTAAAGCACACTGAAAATTGAACTGGACACACCCTCAATATATCTTAGTAAGCCATGCCCACAATCCATACCTTAAGGGATACCAAAAGTACTTTTGAGTAGTAACCAGAGTTAGACACCAAAGAAAACTATTTATCATTGAGCAAGAGACACCCAAACAACTTTACAGAATCAATGAATGAAAGATTTGAAATGAAATGAAATGAAATGAAAATATTTGCATTAGGCTACATCTAATAGAGTCAGGTAGAGCAAACACAAAAGTTAGAAATAAATCATAAATCCAAGGGTTAGGGTTAGGGTTAGACAGACATCAAAGAAAACTATTTATCATAGACCAAGAGACACCCAAACAACACTAAAAAATCAATGATAATAGTTTCATTAGGCTACATCTAATAGTCAGATAGAGCGAACACAAAAGTCAGAAATAAATCATAAATCCAAGATACAACAACTTAAAGATACCTCAAAAATAAACAATGTTTCTGTCTGCCATTTCAATCCAGTTTCCTATCTGTACATTCTCCATTTCTATAAACATAGGAGATCTAAAGTACATTGCAGTGAAACAAACACATTTGCTTTGCTCACCAGGCACGGTTTGGTAAAGAAGCCTGACTGATCTTCAGTCATGGGGCTCTGAGAGGGAAAAGTAATGGCTGCAGTGGGAAACAAAGATGGAGGGAAAGAGGATGTGTTTCTCTCCTCTTCTAACTCCATGTCATGCAGTGCACATCTCCTCATTTCTTCATCAGAAGTGTCTTTATCAGTGGGTATCATACCAACACTATCACTTGACATATCTGAATCTGAAAAAAAAAAAGTATATATTAACATTTTTAGATTTATACTACGGGGGAACTTTTCACTGAAACAAGAACTGTACACTTTCTTCAGTAAATGTATTCCTTCAGCCAAGAAATGCTTGGTGTTTGAAATTTACTGTAGCAAAGGTTCACTAAACATTTCTAAAATATCCCATACTCAGGTCAAAAAAAATGCTTTGAGAAACAATTGAATAAATGTGTCCCCCTTGTAGTAAGCAACATTAAACTTGTAGATCCAGATCAATTGGCCGATATCTAAAGAACCAACCATGTGTATAATGTAATTTTTGCCAGATTTATCAGTATAATGATGTAAAGATCAGAAAAAGTGGTGTTTCTATATTGTTCTGTGTATTTGTAAAAGGCAGAGTTTCTCTAGCAGTTTCCTCCAGTCAAAACCAAACCTTTACACTCTTTGAATTTTAATGTCATATTCTATCTTAAGGAGTAATCAAATAGGAATAGGAAGCAATCATTAGTATAGAAGAAAATCATTAGTAATTTATGTATCATATATATCATATTTCCAGCTTTAAGTAACTTTCATCAGCGAGGGCTACCACCAGGGAGGATCTAAATAAGAGGTTTATTTAACAAAGCCTGGTTGTATATATATATTAAAGACTATCACTTTACATCAGGCTGCATCACACCACCTTGTTATGAATAATTTTTCAACAGCCTGTCCCATCATTATGTTTTATTCTTTACTTTATTATTTTCATTCACACTTTTACAAGTGTATTCATGCTTCCACATATCACATGACCTGTAAAGCAAACAGCCTATATAGCTAATATAGCAATTACAGTATCACCATTATGAAATTATATGAACTATTATAACACTAAAATATATTTTTAACCTTGTTGTCTTGAAAACCATTTCAGGATGGCATCATCACACAAAAAAATGAAGACAAAGAAGAAGGAAAAATCCTATGGGATTGTGTTGTAAATACTGTTTTGTATTGATTAAAAGCAAAATTGGATTATAGTTATTTTTAGTATATATATTAGGATTAGGATTTTATGTATATATCTTAAAAGCCAGCTGTTGAGATTTTCTCTCTCTCTCTCTCTCTCTCTCTCTCTCTCTCTCTCTTTCTATCTCTCTCATCTTTCTCCCCAATGCTTTAATAACATTTATAATACACAGCTTGATGCCTGCATGGTTCTGCTAGTCAGCAAGTAAAGCTTAAAGTTCCCGCTGTGTGGGAACAATGTAGTGTATGTGTGATTCCTATTCAGAGCATGTTTGAGTATATGTGTGTTTCCTTGCATGTCTCAAGTCAGCAGAGTCCCTGCTGTGCTGTGTGCATATCCGCATTTCAATTCCGATTATTGGGAGCCCCAGGTGATGGTGGTGATTAGGTTCCTGCCTTGTATTCCTGTAGTTTTCCTCAGTGTGTAATTGCCTGGCTTAATGCTATGGTGCACTGGGTATTTATTTAATGCTCTAATCGATATCTAAAGAGAAAGGCCTTTATTGCTCTGTCTAAATTAACTTTGGCAAGCAAGCAGGGGAAGTGAAGAGGGTATGTGGAATCCAGGACACTAATCAAAAATGATGCATAACCTGATTTCACCAAGTAAACAACAGCATCCCAGATAGCTACTTAAATTAGCTCTAGAAATTATATATATATATATATATATATATACTACAGAACTAGCCATATTTTCTATTAAGCTAGCTAATATGAAGTAAGCTATTGTACATCAGGGTTTTTCCAGTGCTTTCCGGTGTTTTGTGGTAGTGGTAGGCTTCATTTTATTTTTATTATTTTTAAAAAAAGAAAATAATAGCCCCAATCTTGTTTAGGCCACACCCACTTTCCCTGTATTTACATCTACATGCAGATACATATAGTGTTATCACATTACACAATTTATATAATCAGAGGTATTTACACACATTTTATTTGCTGTTTTTAGCTCAAGTGTTCCACAATAAAATGCAAAGAGATGGCAATGGTACAGAATGCTAAGTAGTGAACACAACAGGAGGCTAATCATACTCACCTGATGAGCTCAGGCAAAGAGTAGGTGAGATTTGCAGGATTTCTGACTTTGTCGAAGATGATGATGATCCTAAAGGAAGAAAGTATGGTTCCTCGTCATCTGAGGATGGCTGCTGTAAAGGTGGCTGAGACTGTGATGGAGTGTTAACACTTTGGGCTTGAGAGAAAGATTTAGTATACGATGGGGTCAGAGTTTTAGCTCTAATATGATAGAGTTCTGAAGGTGCTGGGCTCAATTTTATCCTGGGGGAAATGGAAACTGCTGGTGAGAGGCATTGAATTGATGTGGAAGGTGATGTGCCATGGGAGGAATCAAAGCTCGGTGTTGATGTGGCTTTCAGAGAAGATCTTGGAGTTTGAGGTTTTTGGTCAGTAGTTCTTGGTGATTGAAATAACTGAGTAAATATTTTTTGATCCTCTTCTACTTGAATAGATGTGCACAATGATGGGTTGGGAAGTTTGGCAAATACATTGGTACACTCGTCTTCTGGAGATATGGGGCTTAGTTTTGGCATGAAGGAAGCATCAAATGCTGCTGATGAGGAAAGCAATTGACAATGGGGTTGCAGAGAATGAGATAGGGAGGGATCCCAGTCCACTGCTGATTTGGATATTGCTGAAGATGGCTCTTTGGGGGAATGTGGATTGTGAAAATCATTGTGTCTTTGAAGAGTGTGTTTCCCCTGATGATGTGACCTTACTGAGGCAGGTGCTGAGCTGTTTAAAATAGCTGAAGTAGCTGTTTTTTGACATTCATGAGGAGTGAGGGATGAAACTTTGTCCAATGGTGGTGATTGTAAGAACTGAATTAGCATTGTTTCATTATCAGATTTAAAAAATCTTTGTGAGAAACCAGGTGACTTTTTTTGACACTCAACCACTTCTTCTGACTGGACAGGCATTGTGAGATTTAGAGTGTTAGATTTCATTTGATAGCATTCAGGATGAGTGAGACTCAGTTGTGGGCTGCAGGAAACAGGGAACGCTGGTTGCTGACACTGAACTGATGTGGAAATTAATGGACTATAGGTTTGAGGAGAAGTAGAAGAGCAGGAATCCGAAACCTGTGTTGTACAGTTGAGTGCTGACTTGGACTTTGACGGATATTTTGATACCTGTGGTTTTAGAAGTTTTGGTAATTGTGGTTCGTGAAGTGCATGTTCCTTACAATGTTCAATGGTTTTAGAGTATTTTAAAGTGGAGATATCCCCAGATTTGTGAAGATTATGGTAAGCGAGTGATGGCAAGAGCTGTTCAGATGGTATTGATTGTGGGAATGATTCTACTGACGCATTCAGTTTTTCTTCATCAGCCAGTGTTTGAGTTGTTAGTGAGTAATCCAGTGGCTTTGCTGGATGCAGAACTTCTGCATGGGAAGGCATCGCTAAAGCATCTACTTCTCTGCTCTCTCTGTGGGAGAATGTGAACCCAGAACACAATTAGGAAATGTAGGAAAATAATATTACATTTATTTATTTTGGCTCACTGGCTTATCCACTTTTTGAATGACCCATTTTGTTTCCACTGTGTTATAAGTACATTTTTCATCTCCTTGCCACTTATTTATTTTCAATTAATTATTGTTAATTGAATGTATTATTATCTCCAACTGATTTGTTTACCACACATCATTGCCCAAACTGCATCCACTGTGCCATTACCCAAACTTTGCCACACATGTCATTACCTGATCTGGGTCCCAGTGTCATAAATCTGATCTGCAGCCTCAGTATCATTACCCTTTTGCATTCTTAATGTTATTTTTTATTCACCATTTCAGTAGCTAAACAAGCTACGTTACCCAATCTGTATCCTTTGTCATGGTCTGATCTTTATCCCATGTGTTTTTACCTGATTTTCATCCTTGTGTGGTTACCTGATATCTGTACTGTGTGTCATGTTCATGCATGCAAGCATACACATTTTTTGTGAATCAATATTTAAAAATAAATAAATAATTGTCCACTGTATACAGTATATTTTCATTAATCATTTCATTTTTTCATTACATTATTAGTTTGTTTCATTTGTTTGTTTCATTATTTGTAAGTTTGCATTAAGAAGTATTCAGAGAAAGATAAGTAAATTAATACATCAACATAATTAATAAAACAAATTAATAAAACAAAATTCCTGCACAGGTTTCCTGTTTTAGTTTTTTTGTTAAGTGTGTTTGGGTTTTCATTGTGGTGAACTGCTATTTCATTTACAAAATAAAAAATTAAACAATACCACTAAAATAGAATTTTATGACACATACTGAAATGAGACATACTGAGAAGTTGTTTCTGCTTTTGGATATCTCTTTTCTATATGTAGCATGACTCACTTTTTATCTCTCTGCTTGACTCCAAAGAAAGCATCTACCAGAGGGTCTCCTGCTGTCTGGATAAAATGTAAACCACAAAACAACTGCTGGAAAAAATCTGGACTTCAGAAAAGAGATTAAAATGTAAATGCACAGCTTAAAGCCATACACTAGTTAGATAGCGGATATCTCAATGCCTACAGGTGATATGGGCAGTAGCCGCAGAGAGCACAGAATTACCTCATCTATCTCTGTGATACTCAGGCATGGTTTGAAAATGTTATTCACTACTTTTGCTTCTGCTGAGCTGGAGACAGCGAAAAGAGAGATGCAGTAATGGTGTAGATCCATCTCCTCAGCTGCAGGACATATGAAAGAGAGAAAGAGATTATGTGACAGGTGGAGTCTGAAGGATATTTCATCAAAGTACAAAATGTAATCAGTGTAAAACAAAAGTAAGAGCATGTTTCAGAAAATGCATTTGAGATAGCAAGGATTTAATTATGCAAAAACTTGTAGTCAACTATATTTACAGTGCATAAGTGTTCACCCCCTTGAACCTTTTCACAATTTGAAGTGTTAGAATTGTTCAAATTGATATTGATTTAATTAGAATTTTTACCTTTTGATTTATAAAATGTGTCTGAAATTTGAGGGTGGAGCATAGTTTTTACTTTTTCCAGCCAGACATTTGATGGTTGCATATGTCTTTACTTATTGTTCATCTGGATCCTCATATTTTTGCTGATTCATTTTGGTAAAATTGCAGGTCTTACCACAGATGTAACTGGGCAGTTCTAACACATGGTCTTGGTTTTAAACCACTTCATCAGTGTAGCTTAGACAGTAAGCTTAGGTACAACATTTGGTGACTCTGCTTAGGTCTCAAGTCTCTTGCTGACTAGAACAGGTGTTCTAGTATTGCCTTGTGTTTGGGTTCATCAATTGTGCCCTCAAACCTGTACATCTGAGCTTTAGATCTTTACAACTCTTTTAAAGTTACTCTTAGCCGGTTTCTTGTTTCTCTGATTAATGTCCTCTATGCCCACTCTATGACTACATCCTCTAGTTATATTCTTTATTTTTTTAATATTGGCTTTATAAGGTGCTTTATGGGATATTTGGGATTTTCTAATCATTAAACCCTCACTGATACCGATCCAGCATTGTTTTAGAATGTATGCAAGTATGCATTCAACAAGTCTACTTTTTGATGGGTATTGGTAATTAACCAATGTTTATCAGCATAAACTGACTAAAGCAGTATGAAATATTTTTTAGTGGAAAAGCCAAAGAATTGCAACTTTACAACACTATTTGACATAGTATCAAATTGACGTTTTCAATCAGTTAATAGTGCATGATAATGGTCAGATGAAGAAAAGAGTTTAGCATACACATACATCATATGAGGAAGCATTGGGGGTGATACTGAAACCCAAAATGAAGGAGTTCAGGAGTGATGCAAGCTCAATCACTCTTTTCTCCACACCTTTCTTTCTCTTAACCTGCAGAATCTCAACATTCACTTGTTCCTGAGCTGTCAGAGGCCTCAGACAAGCCATCAGACACCCTCTTCACCGTAATAAAAGCCCTGTGAGTAGCCTTCAGTGGTGTAAGTGTGATGGATTGGCAGCACATGTTAAAGGAATTCCAAAGGCCTGAGCAGCGTGGGGGTGAAAAACAAACTTTTTTGAAGTGTGTTTGAAAGTCTATGCGAGGATATCCAGGCATGGTATGTAGGATTTTTTTTATTTATTGACTAAATCACAGCCTGTGGTTAACACATGTATACAGTCTCCTTCAAAACTATTGGCACAACAATGTCAATTCTTTTGTTTTTGCTGTAGAGAGTTTTGTAGATTTGCACATTTTGTATCAAACCTCCAGATCTTAAGAAAATGTAAGGAATGTATTGGAACGTAAATATTGGAACATATTGTGACTGACAGGTTTTTACTTTTCTTTAGATGTGTCCTGTTAGATTAATGGTTTGAACAATAAATAGCTTTCAGATCTGGAAGCCAGATTAACCTCTACTAAAGTGATGGAAAGGCCAAAGTATAGAAAAAGAAAGGACATGCTTATGATCCAGAACAGCTTATCTGTGAAACATAGTAAAGGTAGTGTCATGGTTTCAGCTTGCATGGCTACTACAAGAACAGGCTCACTAATCTTTATTAATGATGTTTGTCTGCCAATTTATAGAGAAATGCATCTAAATTATGCATCAAGACAATGAAAACGAAACAAACAACAGCCTGAAAGAGGTAGAAGTAAAAGTTAGGAAGTAAAAGTCTGAAAAACTTTACAAAAACCAGAAACCAACAATTTGGTGATGTCAGTGAGTCATAGACTTGATGCAGTTATGGCAAGCAAGGGATATGCAACAAAATATTAAGTGCTATTAACTTGAATTTAGGTCAAGACTTTTCCTATACACACCTAAAAATTGGGTAGTCCAACGCTTCTAGATATAAATTCCTGAAAATAAAATCTGAAATCCTAAACTTTTGTCTCATATCCTTTTTTTTTTATCTCAAAACCAAATGTCTTTGGCATACAAAACAAACAAATGAATTGGCTTTGCTGTTCCAATGGTTTCAGAGTGGACTGTAACTGTCTCCTTTTCAATCTATGCATTTGTGTGTAGAATTAAACATTGCTGACCAGTTAGTTCACGAGACTCATGAATCTCTTCAACAGGTTGTACACGAGTGTCTGTAATCAGTTCCTGTGTAGATCTTGGGGTGGAAAGCAACTGGAAAGATTCAGTCCGTGTTCTGAAAAGAAAGAATGTGAAAATCAGAATATAATCTGTTTTTAATTATCTTATTATTACTACTGTGTAGAGTCACTGATTGTAGAGTCACCAAAAAGTCATGGTTCTTATGCTACAGTTCATCAACACTAAGAATTTTCTAGTTATTTAAGAATGACATGTTTTATGCATATATAATCCACTTTTATTTGAATACATTTTTAATGTTGTGGAATATCTGCTAAATTTATTTCATGATATCTGCAGTGTAATTAGAAATGACACATATTTTTCAAATCTACCCCCTCTTCTTTAAAAAAAGATGTAAAAATGCAGCTTGTCTTGTTTACAAGAAACCGGAAAGGCCTCCCTAGAGATTTCCCCATTTTTTAACTGTTAGAGGTAGCTTTAAAGCTGTCACTGGAGAAACACTGGAGAAACAGGAATGCTACTCATAGAAAACATCACCAAGAATTACACATATTTTAAATCCATTTACTTAGAGATAAAACTAGACTTAGATAAAATTAAACTTAGAGATAAGACTCTCAGCAATAATGATAGCAGTGAACTCCTCTCATGCCAATGTCAGTGAATGTGGTATACTAAGATTTGTATTATACTATGACCTAGTCGGACAACTATAATGTTGCTTGGTAATTAACTTGAACAAACAGGAGGGATTTAGGTTAGCTAACTGTCTGTATGTACACCAAGTTCACATAATTAGCCAAATTGAACACTGAATTATAAAATTGCAGCCAACTGCAAAATCCTTCAGGTACGCAGCCACACAAATTGCTACAGATAATAGCTAAATAGAAAAATCTGTTATTTGATACACTCATTAGATAGCTTAGGAAACATATTTATCTTCTTCTTTCGGCTTTTCCCTTCAGGGGTCGCCAAAGCGAATCATCTCCCTCCATCTATCCCTATCTTCTGCATCCTCAACACTTGCACCCATTAGCTTCATATCCTCATTTATTACATCCATATACCTCCTCTTTGGCTTTCTTCATTGCCTCCTGCCTGACAGCTCCATGTCCAACATTCTCTTTAGGAATAATGTTATAGAAATCCAAGATAATAAGACTTTCAGTTTTGACTTGATGTCCTTTAGTTCCCAGATTTTAGCCCATACCCTTATGTGAATAAAATGTGTATGTTAAAGGTGGTCATAAAACATACAGTAAACAAGAGCAAGCTTTCCTGAATTCTTCTATATTTTAATGATAGATAAATTAACAAGATCCAAATGCATTGTACTAACTTACCTACAGAGGACTGTTTAGAGGCTACAGACATTGATTTATTCATAGAAGGCACAACTAGTATTTATGAATACACATACTTTAGGTTAGGGAACATAACACATGGTTTATCACTGAGATCCACAACAAAATCAAGGCTTTTAAGTCTGATAGCAAATCACAACAGAGCAGCTTGCTATGTTTTATCAAAGACCTTCAAGAAACTAAAATAGCATCGTTAAGGAAAATTGAAACCCAATACCCGTGCTGTAACAACCACAGCATGTGTCAGGGAATCCAAGCTGTCACAAACTATAGAGCAAAAAATACCACCATCAGAGAAACTGACAGAACTCTCAAATTAAATTCCTTTTACACCCACTTTTTTGCTACCAGTTATGACATTCCCAGCAATCTCCCCAGCAAGCCCAGTGAAGTCAACCCCCAGAAAAGCAGCAGAAGGAAGCAGGACTTGATGATGTTTTACCAAGGTTATTAAAAACCTGTGCTGCAGAGTTGGAGGGAGAAGACACATTTAATATAAGATTCAGACAAGAGACCACTGCACACTTTTTTAAACACTCTTCTATAACCTTGAACAAAGCCAGAAACTATCAGAACCCCCAAAAGCCTCTTGCCAAAACATATCTGTAGATGATACAGCAGATATTGCTCTTCACTCTTCTTCAACTGTTCTTACTATACGCACATGGTTACTCATCACTTCATGACTTTAACCTAATTATTAAATTTGCAAATGACATCAATTCTATTTGGCAGTACACACGAAAATGACTACATGAGTTCATAATTAAAATTAGACACTGACCTAACAGTCTACAGGATGAAGAGAGTGAAATGTCTTCTTTATTTATAAGGCCATATAAGAAAGATTTGCATAAGGAAATCATCTCTTGTTAACTTCTGCCCTGGATTGATCCATATAACAGGATAGTTTGGAAATGCCACACAGAAGAAAAGAAATGTCCTCCAAAAATCATATAAACAGAAGGAAAATCATAGGCACAGCTGTCCATTCCAGACCCTGCAGGAGAGCACACATCAGCATCAGTGACCCTAATCAGGGTCACCATATGTTTACCTGGAGGGATACCAAACACAGCCTTAGGAGTCATAGATCTGAAAGTGCCAGCACCCACAGAAACCCCTTTACCAACATTTTTTCCCTTTGAAGGAATACAGGAATACAGGGATGTCATATTCCAAGCCATATCCATGACTGTGTGCATACCACACACAGTGTCAAACACACCTGATCATCTCTTATTTAATATACTGAGGGACAGAGTAAAGTAACTTTACATTAACAGTACAGTTTAAAAAAATAATTTTTAATAAATGCTACCTTGCTAATAATCTTTACTTGATCAATGACATTTTGTGCTACCTAAGTAAAAAGCTCACTAGAGTACAAGTTTTCCTCTGATTCCACACACAGTAAACCAGTGTACATGCTATGTTTTCTATTTCAATGTTGCACCAGGATAGATGCATGTTTTAAGTTATAACCTAAGACTAAAACTGTTAAAACTATGCTCCTTGCTGAAAGTCAGACATTGTAGAAATTATACATTCAAACTAAGCCAGGAAAGAGTTTGACTGATTCATCTGTTAAATCTAGTGTGTTAGGGAAATAACATATTGAACACATATCCAATAACATATTGGAAATGCTACATAAGACACAGTGACCAAACAGCCTCTCAAACACACTCTAACCCATTTTACTCTCATGAGGTGTTTGTTAATGAGCTAATGAGTTAAATGAGATATGCTCTGGAATGAAAAATGTGTTTATAGCAAAGTGGATATGAAAAAGTGATATGTGATTCTATTATTATGGAGGAAATGAGAGCTGTAGTGGCTGAGAGTGTTAGAGGCAGAAATCAAAATTTGATTCACTACATCCTCTTCTTACCCTAAAACAATTTTACACACAACTGTGTTCATCCTTCTCGCTCATCTCTCCTTTTTTTTTTCTTTATTTGGCCCTATTTCAAGCTACCCTGGAACTCTTTTTACATGCACACACACACACACACATTTGTGCTTGTGTATGTATAAGAAGAGAAACCAAGGCCAAATAAAGAGCTCTGACCTATCAAAGCATGGACTATACAAGATCTCTGAAGATGTGCTGTGGCAACAACACATTAACAGCAGAACCTTTAAGTCTGTAAGTTTCAAGGTGGGGCCTCGATGGATGTTTTCTCAGACTGATCTGGGGATCTATTAAATTGGCAAGGTGTATATACATTGTGTAATTTGTTGAGAACAAAATGATATGACAGTAGAAACCAAAATCATCAACCCACTGAGGGCTGGATTCAAAATCACACCAAAAATCCAAGTAAAGAAATAAAATTATAGGCAGGTCCAACATGCATGAATTTCATCATGGCAACTAATGAGTAAGTCAGTTGGGTGTATGGCTGGGTGACTGTTTGCACTCCTGACAACGTCTGGGCATGCTCCTGAGGGCCAGTCAATGGTATAAATGCTTTCATCATGTAGAAACTGCCTATACTCTGTCCACAGGGGACTGGGCATTGTCATGCACCAGGAGGAACCCAGAGCCCACTGTATAAGCTATGGCTCTAAGGATTTGTTTTCTTTTCTTTTTTTACAAACACATAAAACCTATTAAATAATATGTATATTTTGAAACAAACACATACATATATACATGCATACATACATACATAAATACATACATACATACATAAATACAAACAAGCATACAGAAAAGAAAAGAAAAGAAAAGAAAAGAAAAGAAAAGAAAAGAAAAGAAAAGAAAAGAAAAGAAAAGAAAAGAAAAGAAAAGAAAAGAAAAGAATATTAAAATAACATTAAAGTAACAAAAACATTTTTTGTCATGGAATTAGCCAAACTCCCCAAAAGGGCAAAACTGTTAGCTATTCCTATCTTTCTGGGGACACACACACATGCATGAGTACTGTGGGAACACAGGGTGTTCTTGTTCTACAGACTATAATATTGAAATAAAAGGCACTTAATGGGCTTACAGCTGAGACCCTTTGAATAGCTGACCTAAAAACCATGGCAACAATAAAACTCTTATGTAACCCTGACACGGCTCAAAGAAATCAGCAGATTTTCCGCCTGGCTTTGGTGTTTGGTTAGACAGTTTTGAAGCAGACAGGCAGCATTGCATCTAACAAATTTTCCATTTGGTAGTGGCATTTGATGGTGTTTGATCTTCCCTAACAAGCAGCTAAACCAAAATGTTAGGTTGGTGTACTTTCCTGAGTTTGGTTTAAAGAAAATTTCCCACTTTTCACACTGGTTCTTTGATTTCTTTATATAAAGCTACACAAAGTCATAGGCCAGTGAAAATTGTTTTAACGAAGAGTACTGCTGTGTTTTGAATGTTGGTGCTTCATAGGTAAGTGTCAATTTTTCCATCTAACAAACATTATCAGAATACTTCCAACTAAATTCTGCAGTTATGTTATGAAAATATTGTTATGTTCTGAAGATATGGTGTAATAATGGTTTGCTAACTGTATTCTTACAGCAAAAAGGACCAAAGAAACATAACATAGACAACATGAAATTTCAGCTTTGCACAGAACATAATTTTGCTCAGTTCCTGAATCTGAAAAGTTATGGAAAACCTTACAATCATCTGTGAAGGTTAATTAATCTGCCTAGTAAAACCCAATAGTACCTCAGACACAGGGCCTCAGTTATCAAGCTGGATACGAACAGATTTATACGTAAAATGTTCATACAAACGTTTAAATTGAAATATGTATTCTACTTATAAACTTATGTGGAAGATTAACTCATGTAAACCTGAACTTGATCAACTTCAAGTCAATATGAATGGAGCGTTGTACTTTTGCATGGAATATATTTATTCTTATAAGCTTAGAATTCCTTCTGATTTTTTTTTCCAAAAACGCATCCTCTTGCTAGTTCACTAGGACAGGGGCAAATAACACAATCAAGAAAATGTTGTAAAAAACAGTCATTTTATACGTTTCATAAAATATAAAACATATAAAAAATAAGGAAAGCAAGCCAATACCAACCCATAAATGTAGAAAAACAAATCATTCAGTTGTGGCAAATGAAGTGACAGTTGAGAAACAGAGGATGGGCTGATGTGTCCGTACGTAGGTGTAAAACATAAACAAGTGCCTCAGCTGATGGAAGATTTAGTACTTGCTAATTATTATCATTTATTATTAATTATTTTATTGGCATACAAGTGAGTCAGAAAATGTACTTCTTATTTTCATTTTTTGCCCTGATATTTCATTTTATGCTTTTAGATGTCTGTGCACTTGAATTCTTGTGGAGTTTTGAGGGCATTGCTACATGCAAATGAGTTTTTTAATAAATGCACTTTGTACATTACAGGGAACATCAACATATAACAGTACTAAAAAAACAGCCTTTCCAAAGGAAAAGTTGTGTTTAGTTTGGCTTATGCAAAAATTTACACATTTTACTAAAATATTTATAAACTAGGCTTACTATGTGGAGTGCAGGGGATTTCAAAATCTAGTTTTGTGACAGTCAATAAAGTAGTAGGTCAAAAGACATAAAGACATGGAATCTGCTTGTCCTGAGCACCGTGGATAGTGAGTTGTCCCCCCTTGTATATCAGGTCAAAAACAACAAAACATTTTAGTACACCAAACCCAGTTATGAGTCTAATGGCCCTCACGCTAACAGGTCCTCTTAATTATATTGTAGTAATAATTCATTTTATTTATCCAATGCCTACCCTACACTATCCAAGGGCACTTTTATCTGAAAAACAGCTAATGACATTCTTAGCATTCTATGGTTCACTCTGCAGTTTGGGTTTTTGGAATTAACTAGGCATCTCCAGTGACGTCGGTGGAAAATTGAGCTATTATTGAACTCAGTAGGGAGATGAGCAAGAGCAAAATCACATTGTCTGTCAAGAAAAGCCTTCATGTTGGAATTACTTTCAGTTCTGCCTTAACTCTTAATATATTAGCATCAATGCAGTATCAAAGAACACTGTTACAGGTTTGATTTCCATTCCCTAAAGGAAAATGCTAAACCATTAACTGGTTTGTTTTAATTAAGGCCCATGAGGTTAAGTGATTCTGTTTAGCTATTATATAATGGCTATTTCCTAGAACAGTAATTTATAGGCTAAAGAGAGCCCTCCTGACCTGCGGTGTTTCTTCAGCAGCAGCCGTTCCATGTAGCTTAATCCATGGTCCTTAAACTCAATACGTATGTGAGTTCCTCCTTGAACCTGAGTCCCCATCACCTCCATGCTTACTATGAGAGAAAAGACAAAAAATGTGTGAACAGTTGTTTTTTTGTTTTTGCTGTTTCATTTTGTGTTGTTTTAACGCAGTGATACCGTTTTACCATGAGTATATGCGTTTTGATCATCTTTGACTCATCTATACCAATGCTGATACTGATACAGAAATGATTTTCCCTAAAATAGGCAATCATGAAAAACATACACATGCATGCCCATGCACCTATAGTATTAGGCTCATTCTTTATAATATAGTTACTTTTAGTTAGTTAGTTAGTTAGTTAGTTAGTCAAATGAAGTGCATTAGCAACTACAGTAGTTAACCTGGACTGAATAGGGTTGCAATTGCTTACTGCAAATACATTTTACCTACATGTGCTGCTTGTAATGAACTCCCCTTGATGAGTTTTACGTTAAAGTCTTCTCAACTTTTTCATGTTGAGTTTCACTTCATGTTGTCTATTCATTATATCACACTGGCCAAACTTTATGGCCAAAAGTATGTGGACACCTTATCATCACACCCATGTGTGGGCATTCTCCAAACTTTTGCCACAAAATTAGAAGCACAAAATTATCTAGAATGTCTTTGTATAAAGTAGCAAAACATCCTGTCTATAATGACAGGGTTACAATGGAAGATCTCAAGTAACCTGCACAGAGCCCTGACCTCAACACCTTTGGGAAAAAATCTGAAATACAAACTGCACCCAAGGCCATATCTCTGAATATCAATACCTGACTAATGCAGTTATAAATGAATAGGCAAATGTCTTCAACCAAGCTCCAAAATGTAGCATATAGCCATCCCAGGACAAACTCTGGGGATGTTCAACAAGCAAATATGGTTGTGCTGTCAGGTGTATGAACAAGTATTGGCTAATAATTATGTTATAGGATTAATCTGAGATACCAATATTGATATTGCTGCATCCCTAAAATTAATGTTTTGTTTGTTTGCTTGTTTGTTTGTTTGGGTTTTTTGGGGGGAGGGGGTGTTTGTATGATTGTGTTTGTTTTTGTATTTTTATTATTACTACAATTTTATTAGTCATGAATGGTTACATACTGTATAAATTAGATTTTGGTAATACAGGTTTATTATTATTTAGGAGGGAAACAAGACATAGGGTGAAAGATGGAATAAGAAAGTTAACAAATTTACCAACAGGGAAAAAACGAGATGACAGAGACACATTAGGCACATTAGTAAAATTAGACACATTAGTAAAACCCTGTTGGCAGGATAGAGAATAGGTGATAAAGTAACAACTGCTATGTGGTGACCAAAGCAGATGATTTATTCAGGAATATGAAGCACACAGGTTCATTAGTGGATTTACATTTGTCTATTTCCCAACAAATTTTTCATTTGTGCATAAGAGAAATGGGAAACTATTACAAAGTGATGTATCAAGGATACCCTAGTCTAGCAAATAATGGCATATGATTTAGCCTAATATGCATAAACATAATATAGCACTGTGGTGTGTGTGTGTGTGTTACCTGGTCGAGCAGTTTGTACATTGTGGTTGGGTTCTTGATGTTCCCTGTCACCATGTGTGTTGCTTGCTCTCCACTCATTCAGAGCTTGCTGAAAACATCTGGAAGATTCCTCTTCATCAAAATTGCCTCTCAGTAAAGAGTCTTCATTCTTCTGATCCAGATCACTCACAGTCAACACCTACAATCAGATGTGGTTAGTAACACACTCTATGGAATTTACTTAATTAACTTTTTAAATTCTGAGCACAGTGGTCCATGGACCAATTAACCAGTTAGGTACATGCAGTATGGATTTAATATCAAAAGTTTGATGAAAACAGAACCACACACAGCCCATCCTTGCTGTCACTGTTGATACAAAATATTTACCTTATTTATGTAGGAAAAAAATGCTAGTTAAAAAAAGTTATTAAGTTATTTACAATGGTTGTGTGATTCCCATTTGTATATTTGAACTATATTTTTACTGCTACATCATATTGCAGTAGCTAGCAAAAGGGAAAAAAACACTCTGCATTGTCTGCATTTTTATCCCCCCGACTTTTTGGGGCTTAAAGCACAGTAGTTGTGTTTAAAAGTGATTGTCTTAAATGATTGTTTTATGAGCTCTCTGCAAGAAAAATTAATTAAGAGTCTGAATAATGTTCCCAAGTCAATACTTATGTAATGCTCAAGCAACTTACATTTTCTGTGGCATTTGGCAGACAACATTATCCAGTGCAACTTACACTTATCTCAAGGCAGTTGAGGGCCCAGAAGCAGCAGCTTGGCAAAGCTGGGATTTGAGCTCATGATCATCTAATCAGTAGTCCAGGCTCTTAACCACTGAGCTACCACTACCCAAGTCATCAAGACTGAATATGTCCCTGTTAGAGTAGCCTAAATATGGGGTAATTATTCTCAAATAACTTTCTGATAACAAAAAGATCCCACCCCTTTTTAATGCAAATTCCAAATATAGTTCACTATGTACTGTATAATGATAATAATGTATTATTTAAGTTTAAGATATTCATTACATTATACTCTGCAGAGTAGAATTGAATCTCTGTGTGTGATTGGATTTTGCCCTAGGGTTAGTGGCTGTGCCCTAACCATTAAGTGGTTTTTTCTTCTTTGTTAGTTTTTATGTGTTTCTTTGTTAGTTTTAAATATGAAGCCTAACACCAGGGACAGACTGGCCATCGAGAGCACCGGGACATTTCCCAGTGGCCTGATGGTTGTTCTGGCCTGCCACCGCTAGGAATGAATCTACGGACCACTCAGTCTACGAATCAGGAAATCGCGGAGTGAAAATGACATCACCACATGACCCAACTTCAGCAACACACTGCCTAATTTGCTATTTCCAGAAGCAGGTAAGAGGTATGTTCAACTTGAAGCAGAGCTGTGCAGACCAATCGGTATATGAAGTCAAAGTACCGCGAGAGTGACTTAAGAGTGTGCACTCGAATATGCGCTAGAGTCGCTTTCGCAATACTTTGGTGTCTTCATTTGGCAGACGGATGCTTTCATCCTAAGCAATTTACAATAGATAAAATCAAACCAACAAGCAACAATATGTAACTGCTGTGCTGTGACAAGTCTCATTTAGTCTAACACAGCACTTGTAGCATTTTTTATTATAATAATAAATAAAAAGAATAAAAAGTAGATAGAATAGAGAGTGTAAGTGTTAAGTGTAAGGGTCAAGATTTTATTTTTTTTAACAAATAAAAATTAATTACCTTCACATGCGCATCTACAGCATGGCTAACTGCAAGCTAATGATGATCACAAAATATATTTTTTTTTAAATAAAAGAGTTTTAAAAGAGCATGTTGCAACATCTTAGAAAATGACAAACTAGCAAACTGTTTTAGAGATAGGGATAGAGTATATTCTAGTGCCAAATTTGACCAGAAATGTCTTTTTTTTTCTTTTTCTTTTTTTTTTAGTTTAAGATAAGCAAAACTAAACATGCAGGCTATACTCTTAGACAAATATGTGCTTTTATGATTTATGAGATAGTACTGTAATATACAATTAATATAAGTATATATTACTGAATGTGTTTATTTCATATTGCAGAGCAACTAGATGTGCAGAGAGAGAGAGAGAGAGAGAAAGAGAGAGAGAGAGAGAGAGAGAGATAGATCGATTGATGAAAGAGACAGTGAAAGCCTTGATAATCCATTTGATTATTTTGCCCATCCTTAGTTCAAGGATTTTGATTTATTTACTAGTGCTAATTACTTACTGTTTGCTTTTATTGGTCTGTTCATATGCCATTGAGTGAACATTGTTATGTTATTTACACTGTCGTAGCTTTTGTTAAGTTTGTGTTTGTGTTTCTGATACTTTTGATATACTGTACTTGATCATTGGAAATACATAAAATATATATTTTAACATTTGAATGTGTATCTGTGTAAAAGTGTAAGCCAATTTTATATTTGCCTGTGGTGTGCTAGTATACACGGTGTATTCCTAGTGAGTTTTTGAGGGTTCCGTTTGGTTTTTTTTAATTCATTTATAATTGGTCTGGTACCTGTTACATCAACTAATAGGGATAGCCTGTTAGATTAGCAGTCTGGTGGATTACATGAATAGGGTGGCGGTGACAGCAGCAGCAAAGGTGGCCTGGGATGGAGTCATATTCCCAGCCTGAATTATTGTCCCAATCTGCCACTGCCTAACACTATGCCACTTATTATTTTGATTGTCCACAACAGCAGCGTTGTCAGTTGGTTCTATTTCCCAAATTCTTAACAAACTAGTTTTTAGCTTATACAAATTTATACTACTCTCACAGCTGCCCCAGCCTCTGATCCAGTCCATTAGTCTCCTATTTCTTGTTCCCCTTCTGCTGCTTTCCAATCTCACACGTTTCTCTCTCCACAGGTAGTCACTCAGGGAGCCAGGGGTGCAGGAGTAAGGCGTGTTGGTGCAGCAAGACATTTCCAAAAACAGTGTTCCATCATTGGAGTGAGAACATTGAGTACATCCCTAATCTCCAATTCTCTGATCACGCTGGGGTGTACAAAATATCTGTAAAGGGAGTACATACCTGAGTACATCATGCACTGGTGGATTCAGGCTGTAATCAAATCTCAATCCACAAACTCCAGAGTCACAGCAAGCGATTGGACAGGGCACTAAGGTTGACGGTGAGGTGTGTGCACAGGTACATTCACAAGTATCTGCAGGTGCCTATTCATATTTATTTCTTGGGTCAAAACCATAGTGTGGAGGAAGAGATTAATCCTCTTCTCATACATCCGCTGATACTTGTATGAATTGGTCAGATTTTTGGATATTAGTAAAAGGACTATTTGTGGACGGGTCCAGCAGTAGCAAAAAACACTATGTGAAACATGTCTCTTTCTGACTAGGGAGGCAGTGCCAGAATCATTAATGTCAGTACCATGTAAGACACCTTGAAGCAAACTGTTGACCAAGTAAAAGTAATTGACAGTCATTCCATCAAGCGTCAAGAGTGATATTCAGCTTAAAACCTGTACCAAATCAAATATATGGATCAGAGGATCTGCTGTAGTGAGCCCTAATAGAAGCAACTGAAGGAAAGCAGTATTTCTGTATGCCTCATCATAACCATATAGCTGGGCATCTAGTTTCTTGAAAATGTTCACCTTCGGACAAGGCTACACTCCAGTGGTTCCACCACATGAAATATGCCAACACACTGATCACACATCATTGGTATCTTGGCCATTTAAGTTCAGTAACAGTCCACAGGTTGGGGGTGCAAATGGTGGTGGCAGATTTCCTCTCTTGCCAGGGAGGGAAGCCCAGATGGATACCCAGCCAAGCTTTAGGCAGTGGGGTTATATGGTGGCAGGGATGTGGATAAATAACATTTTTGTGAATGAATGGGGATGTCCAAGAGAAGAGGTGAGTAATTCCAGGAATCAGCATGCAACTGTGGATTCTTTTTGTTTGGTCCAGGAGGATAGAAAAATTTGAAAGCACATGGAACAAGCAGAACTTGTGTGTTTGTGTGTGTGTGTTTTTCCCTGAATCTGGTGCTGAAAAGACCCCAGTAAACAGAGCGAGATAATAAAAGAAAAAAGTCAAGTCATGCTATCTAAAGCCTGCCTCCTGTGTCCTAATTTATTGACAGACTTACCAAGGGCTTGACAGCATTCATTTACAATTTACTACCTACTGCACAATGAGCATATGTAGTGAAAAGGAAACAATTTGAAATTCAGCAAAATTGTGGGCTTATGAATAATATAGCATGAAGATAAATAAAGGGAGGGAGGCTAGTGATTGTTGGTGAAAAGCCTTTGTGATTAGCCTTTATACCATTTTGTGGTTTATGTGATAGAGATTTATAGTGTAACACTGGCAATGTTTGTCTTTGGCATTAAAAAATACTACTTCATTAATATTCAAATGCAACCTGAAAATGTAGCCTACTTTCTATAGAACATAATACATGTTAATGTGTACAATTCAAATCAAGGAAAAGTGGGTGATATCGCCTCTACTTGTGCATTTGAAAATGATTTTCTCCACTCCACCCACCTCTGTCTTAAACATATGGATTAAACACTTTTAGCTAAGTGCCTCTTTAAGCTAAGTGTATTTATCTCCTTTACTCTGAGTGTTTTATGGCTGTTGCCTTTTTATTTTTCATTGTATTTGAAGCACTCTAAGATTTTACTGCAGATAAAATGTTCATAAACATATTTTCTAGACTTTAAGATGCATAGTGTGTGTGTGTGTGTGTCTCACTTCTGTATTGTGCATCTGGTTATCACAAACAGGCTGGAGAAGTGTAGATGTTGCTCTGCATTCTGGATCTGTTCCCATGTCACAACCATGATTCGACCAACAATCTTCCTCTTCTTCACTGTCACGCTTCTTCTGAAAACGATTCACCACATCCACTGTGCTGATGGAGGTATGTAGCTCAGCCTGGATAGAATTATTTTGTACAGTATTAAGACTCTTTACTAATTTAACCCAATAATGAGGGCTAAATAATGAGAAAATTTCTGGATTGGATTTCTGTTTATGAGTACTTAAACATTTGCATGCAAGCCCTCCTGTAAATTCTGCCCTGATTTTGTCAGTGTTGACCGCTTCACATGTCGCATCATGGTCATAGAAATAATGATTTGCAGTATTATACACTGTTTCAGCACATTATGGTAAACTGCTTTGAGAACATAAAGTCCCATCCAAAAGTATTGGGTTTCTTTTTTTCTTTTTTTTTGGACATATTGTACTCTCCATCACCAGTGCTTTTGCAATGGCTCTGATCAATTGTCACAATATTCCAGCTTGAAAATGGCTTGCTTTTCCCCCATAGACAGCATTTTGGTCTTAATGTTGGTTTATCCTTTTTTAACAACAAATGCAGTCTTCACAGGTAAAACCCAAGAGTAGATATTCAAAGCTATTAATTGTTTAAACAAACAAAATAATAAGGCACACATCCTTGATCACACATAGTTTCTTGGCTGCAAATACAACAGGCATTACAAAGTTGAGATACATTCCAGGCAATTAAAGGACTCAGTTTGTCTGTCACATCTTTCATGACAACAGGAAGAAAAGAATGATATAAGCTAATAGCTATCTAATATAATCTATCTGGCTAACAGGTTACTATATATTTACTCTATATATAGTAAATACCTAAATAGTTACCTTATTATGTAATATTTGTTATTTGTTATTACTAAATAAGACAGGGTTACATAAGATTATCAACCCATTTCAACACTGTCAGTGGACTGTCACTGGGGCACTAAATGACTATAAGGCTGTTAGTTCAAATCTCAGTAGTCCTAAAATGCCATTAATTACCAGTAAATTAAGAATTCATATTCATGGATTGCCACAGAGCCACTAGCAACTGGCAGTTGCATGTTTAAATCCCAGATTGTTAGTGGCCCTGGTTGTGGGGTTGTACACACAGAACTAATAAGAGAGTCTCTGGTGACTGAAAGGTCATGGGTTCAGTTCACAAGACTGGAAAAGAGCCATTAGTCATCAAACGGCTATGAGGTCAAATCCCAGGACTAACAGTTAGTGGTGAAAATGTTGAGAAATATCAGAAATGTCAGAGAGTGAGAAGTGACCAGCAGGCCAATATGACTAAAAGATTGTGAATTTTAAATTTGCCATATAGCCAACTTCCAGTTATAACCAACTATAACTAGAAGGTTATAAGAAGTTTACACCCAGAAAGCTGTAAGTGTGAAGCTTATGAGTTAAAATCATCCACAGTGTCACAAATGGCTGGTAGATGCTAGGTAAATGTCTGTCATAAGGCCACTAGTGATCAGAATGTTGTAAGTTCAAATACTAGGAATACCAAAGTTTATTAGCTTAAATCATAGAACAGTCAGAGAGTCACTGTTTACTCTTTACTGCTCAGCTCTGTGCTTGGACTGGTTTGCATTTTGCCTCAGTTTAAGTGATAAAAGTGTCTGCAAAATATGCTTGAATAAATGCAGCATGTAAATGTAAAACGGCATGCAATCTAAAGAGAAAAAAACTGATGTGAGGAAAAGGCCTGCATCTCTAGAGAAATAGGTCTCACACCACAGGGATCGAACTTGAGAGTAAATCCATGAGTGTTGTGATGATTTTTTTTCCACTTTCCTTTTTCTCATTTTTGATGAAGGCAAATCAAACAGGATTAGGAGCACAGAAACCTGCCTCAGTGGTCACATTCCTCTAATCCAGATTCAATGTGGCCTGCCAAGCATTCACCTTTGATTCTGGCTAAGCTTTCTCTCTCTCTCTCTCTCTCTCTCTCTCTCTTACACACACACACACACACACACACACACACACACACACACACATACACACACACTTTTACTATTCTTGAGAGGATCTTCTATTGACATGCAGTATTAATGCAGCTAATTAATGCTATGCTACACCAAAATATAACCCTAAACCTAAGCTAATGTGGCTATATTTTAAAAGCCTTGTACAACTAAATGTTTGAAAGCTGTTAAGAAAGCCATCCAAGCCAAAATAGTACAGCATCTGCCAATGCCACATTTATTTTTGTAGATAATTTTTTATAACAGTGTTGCACTCATTCTGGCTTTATGTTTGCCTGAAGTGTTGGCTCACTTGCAATAGAATTCTGGTCTCTTATCAGTCCTGATGATATTGTTTTATTATGGATCAGACAGGAGTTCTGGGCAGAGCACACTGATATGGCATTCCAATCTTTGTGATTAGTTGCCATGGTGTGACAATCAAAGCACCAATTCTCCAAAGAGTGCTTCATTTGAACCTTGAATGCTTCTAACAGAATTTTTATTCATTCATTTTCAGTGATTGCTTTACCCTCGTCTGGGTCCCGGTGTATTCAGCACATTTCCCAGGAATACAAAGCAAGACAGGAAAGCAATTCCAAGGCTTCATGCACAGTACACACATGACCACACACTGACATCTAGGGGCATTTTAAAGTAGCCAATCCATCCCACATCAAGAATTCTGTGGTGACAGAAAACAAGGATATCTAGAAAAAAAAACCATACAGACACAGGGAGAACTATACTCTGCACAGACAGTAATGCAAACCCTGTACCCTGGGGCTTTTAGGAAGCAACCTGCAGTATGCATACAGCACATATTTTTATGCATTTTGTATGCATTTCAGTAATTCCCCAAGCCAAGCCTTCCTCAAATGTAGTTTATTTAATGCCTGCTAGCGGCTTATCTAGTTATGCTTGTTTAGTTTGTAAAATGAAGCTGTCACATTGCATACAGTCCCATTATCTTTTACTATAAATTGTTATACACACCCAGTGACTATAGAACTGTTTGCTTTTGAAATTGTGATTGATTTCTATGCACATTTCATTTGAAAGGACACAGGGGTGCTTTATGACAAACTTACGCTACTGTCGAGCATACATATTGGACATGAATAGATAACATATTTAATTTTTGGCTTTGGCTGGAATGTGCTGTATTTTCTGATGCTAAGAAAGTGATCCATTTGGAGTGTGTGTGTGTGTGTGTGTGCCTGTTTACCTGTATGTCTGTTCATGTTTGTATGTGTGAGTTTATCTGGAACACTGAGTATAATAGGAGCTGACGCCTTCCTCCACTGCAAATGTGTGTGTGTGCGTGCGCGTGTGTTCAGTGGCTCTGAACTAGAGCAGCAGGAGGAGAGCAGCTCATTACAGCCACCTCACAACTAGCACAAGCACAGCCTAATCCTTTACACACACACACACACACACACACAAGCCCTGTCATCACCAGCAGCATTTGTGCATTTTTTTGTATTGTTCTTCTAACAATGTCACAAAGCTTTTCAGAAATATACAAATTCAGTATATAAGTTTAAATGTATAATGTAACACTAATAAGCAAGCCAGAGGCTTAGAAAGGAAAAACTCCCTGAGACAATATGTCTCACTAAATTAATTCTAGAAATTCATTCTAGTTTTAACATGAAGTCTATTTTGTTAGACTGTTCACTGATGGAAACCTGTTTAGGGCAATTGTTTTAAGTGCCCATTGTGATCCCACTGGCACAAACCTGTTTAGGGCAATTGTTTTAAATATATCACAGCAACTGTAGTCTTAAGCCATTGTAACTATGTGTCTGAGACTGAGATTTTTTTTAAGAGTCTCTCTCTCTCTCTCTCTCTCTCTCTGTTCTATTTTTCAAATATACAGTTCAACTATCATAGGTCTTCATTATCTCAGTAACTACACACATATTTAAGAACACTGCTGTAAAATAAAACACACACACACACACAGGTAATGGAGATGTAATAAAGGAATATTTTAGCCTCCCCTTAATTACCGTTTTAAGCAAATGTTCTAGCAAAGCAAGTACATCTATTTATAGTGCTGATTTAGCGATTTAAGTCATGTAGTTACTGCAGCAACTGCCTTTTGGCATAATACCAGCTTCTTTAATGCCTTACTTTAATGAACACTTTAATCTTTTGTAGAGTAATCATAGCTTACTACCAAGATAGTTAGGTATTTATAATCAAATACTGCTAATACTAATACTACTAAATTGTATATAATGTATGAAAATGATGTAAATCATGTGATACAGCCTTCATAGTCAGCAGTCCTCAACTCAGCTGAATACCTCTGAGCTATTTTAAAGTGACATGTTAGACAGTGCTCTCCACCAACAGCATCCAAACATCAGCTAAGGGAATATCTTTTGGAAGAATGGGGAACGAACTCTACAGTAGAGTTCCAGACATTTGTAGAATCGCTGCCATGCCAAAATGAAGCTGTTAGTGGAGGCCCAACTTTTTGGAAGTAAACCCTCCCACCCAGACAGCATAACAAATTTTGCTCTCTTGACTAAATTTCATAATAAAGATATGAATAATTACATTTTATGAACTCAAATGATAAACTGAATAAAACCAAAAGATAAGCTAGCTTCAAGTTTAAGATGTCCGATCAGTTTCAGTTCAACAATGCCACCTGGTGATCCCCTTCACAGGGACAAACTAAAGTCTCCACAATGTCAGAATGTTCCTGCATTCATATCAATATTAGGCCATGTGAACCTCACAAAACGCAAAATACATGTTTGTGTCAGGGTTGGACTGTAAACACACACACACAAACACAGTCACAATAACTTGCAAACATATGTCAATAAATGCTTCGGTTCAAATGCTGTGCAGCTTCTGCAATCTCTAAAACAAATGCCTGTGTGTTTGTGTTTGCACTCATCTGTTCCCCTCTGATGGCCATGACTGTCTGTGTGTTTACTCTCCAGGCCCATATACAGGTGTCCGTAATCAAAGCTGGACGCAAAGAGAGAGGCTGCTAATGGCAGAATGAAGAAGGACAAGCACAATTGCTGCTGGTGTCAACACAAAGACGTTAGGACGTGTGTCTATGTGTGTGTGCATGTGCAGTATGTGTGTGCGGTATGTGTGTGTTTTTCTCTGTGTGTAAGAGCTGTTTCTCACCTTCATGGGAATGATGTGATGGAACCTTAGTGCCCCCTTCTGGTGGAATTTAGCAAAGCAGCCGACACAGTAATCCTCAGCGCATTCTGCACACACCTGACCACACACGTGAAAATGTCAAATATGAAAAATGTTTTTAAAACAGCAACATTTACATTGCAATGGTCATCAAAATGTTCACAGATATCAATTTGATCTTTTATACTGTTCGACATATTCTAGAATGAGAAACATATTGCCTTAGTATAAGCCTAATACGAAAAAGATTTTTTTTAAATGTGTTGTATTTTAACAAAGAAAATACATGTAATCATTGGTATGATGAACCTTTCTGATAGGAGACAGAAGACAATTGTTATTTATGCTTGAAGTTTCAGTGCGAGCTTGTTGTAACAGTCAGTAGGTTTTCCACCACAGGAAAGTCTTCAGGATGGAGGATTTTTCTTTTTACTTTCCATTAAGTATAAATAACTGTATTCCATTGTGGATTGTTTTCCTATAACAGTACATCTCATCATGTGCTATTTCTATACATATTCAGTAGTCTCTTCCAGGATGGTTATGCCCCAATCCTCAGTGCAAGATTGGGACTTCATGGTTTGATCAAATAATTTATAAAATGATCAATCATATGCTGTGAAATTCACACAGACCAAAACCTGAAACCAAACAGGAGGGAAACTCAAGCTTGTGATGTGATTAGACAGCAGCAAGCAAGGTGTAAACACATACTGCCAATGAGCCACAACTCTCAGGTGTGTGTGTGTAGGGGGGGTTTGTTTGTGTGTGTGTGTGTGTGTGTGTTGTTATAATGATACATTAAAAATCAAGCTAACAAGCAGCAAAAACTTCATGCAGACTTCATGCAGGGAAATATTTTGCTTTCATTCTGGCTTGGCCTTAATAAATATTGAAATGAGGGGAAACACTAGATGTCTGTATCTTCAGGGAGCTCATTATTTGTTTTGAAATAGGAAACGAGTGAAGAAGACAAGATGAGGAATGTGATTTGCGACAAGGCCGAAATTATTATAAAAGAAGCAAGCCAATACCAAACCACCCACCCACCCCTCTCTCTCACTCTCTCTCTCTCTCTCTCTCTCTCTTCAAAATGAGAAGCTCTGGGCATCTCAAATCACACACACACACACACACACACACACAAACAGATACACACTCAGACATACTTGTACATCCCCCACTAATAAAGCAAACATATTAATAGAGCCATAATAAAAGTCATTTGAACAATTACAGCAGAATATACCAGACCTACAACTGAAGTTATGGTAAGTAAATACAGAACAGTTATAAAAGGTAGATAACTTTCCTATAGAGCCAGAGCATTTAAGCTGATAAAATCATGCAGACTGCAGATTGATGCAATATGCATGGAAGAGTGCCCAGTGTGATCCCAGTCTTTAGATATTGATTAGATACTGCATTGATCTTGTGATCTGTTGACATAAATCAGTATGTGGAGTGTCAGTGATTATTTTCATTCATTCATTCATTCATTCATTCATTCATTCAATCAATCATTCATTCATTCACTTACTCACCCATTCATTCATCTTCAGTAATTACTTTATCCTGATCAGGGTTGTGGTAGATCCTGGGAACACTGGGATGCCAGTCCATCACAAAGCACAATGCATACACACACACATTTAAAAAGGCAAAATTTGCAAGCCAATCCACTGACTGGAGACTGAAAAAGCAAGAGGTAACCAACACAGACATAGGGAGAATGTGCACAAAAACTTCAGTAAGCTATACTTAGAACTAGGGACAACCCTGGAGCTGTAAGGAAACAATGCTTCCCACTGCATCACAATTTCACAGCTTAGATTTTCTCCTAAGATTATTGGATCAGTGGATGGAGTTAAAGGTTTGGTTGCATTCAGAAACCAAGCCTGTGCATTTTGAATGGCAAGTGAGACAGCAAAGAAATGGCATTAGTCTTATCGATATGAGCATCTTTACTGACCTTATAGGCAATCATTAAATTATCAAAGTGGAGCCCATTGATTGCTCCCAAAAAGGCCAGCGATGATAATAGAGTATAGCTTCCACAGGTTTTAGTAGTTGACTGAAGGATGATTTCAACAAGCAAATGAGAGAAATGCTATCTTGGCTCGCAATGAGATACAAAACTAAAGCAATATGTTAAACATCATTTGCTGGACAATGTTTATAAAGGGACTGACAAAGTGTTACTGAGGAGATGGAACTCAAAAGATTGGTACAAATTAGCAATGTTTTCGAAGCACCAGAATTGTTCCAAACAAGCCGTAAAGATGACATTATATTAACCTTGAGTGATCAAACAAGAAAGCAGAAGAAAGAACCTTTAGGGAAAGGTTCAGGGTGTGTGTGTCATAAAATGTCCTCTGGCTGGCTCTATAGGAATAGAATTTACAGGAAATATTTTAGGGATAGCAATAGACATGCATATGTTGTCTTTGTGATAATCATGGATTCAACTGAAGCAATCAATACAGGAGTAGGAAACTGGGTGTAAACTCCAGGATGGTAGTAGGAGGCTATTTGTGTGTGACAGAGCACACAGCGGCTTCTCTGGTGTGTGAAAGCAATGTATACGTGATAGCTTTGGAATGAACAGAAGACATATGCTTAGGAGTATATAGAGTGCAGGATCTTAGAGAGAAAGGACAAAAATTGCTTTTTAAAAGATTAAAAGTTGGCAAAGCAGTAGAGTGGGAGATGTTCTCATGCTGGAGGTGTGATGTAGTGATGATTTAATGGGCTTGTTGCTATGGTGATGTTGGCTATAGGCTGAGCTACATGGCTAAACGTTAAGAGGTAGACTATTAGCATAATGCAGTATATTCTGTTGGCACTCTTGGGACAAGTGAAAGCAAACATACAAACTTTTCAAGCTGTGACATCACTGAAAATATGAACATCAATCATAATATGTAAAATTATACTATGACTACAATTAGCATTTGCTGCAAACCTAACTACTGAGGACCTGCCATAATATCTTGCAATCCTAATTCACTATAGTAAACTAGTGAACACCACAAAACTGCACCATTAATGTGAGACCTTCTAAACAATATAAACTGATTTAATTCTAGCTGGAGGAGGACTAATTGAATTGGATATTATAAGAGTCCTTGCGTAAGAAAAAATAATGGAAATGTTTATTTTTCACATGCATTACATTATTAATATATTTTTAAATGATTCATTAAACTTGTATGTATGTACCTTATATGTGTTCTAATAAAAATAAACATAGTATACTAATTGCAAAAATACCTCAGCGGTGTTAATTCACTATTTAAATTAATCTATATTAAAGCTTTCAAGCTTTACTCCCATCTTTGCTTAATATCCTCCTACTTCTATGGAAGCTTTGGAGTAGTTTTTGGAGCTTGGCTGTAGGGAATTTGTGCCCATTCAGCTACAATAGCTTTATTGATATTAGGCACTGATGTTGGGCTAGGTGGCCTAGTACATAGTGTTTTAGTTCATCCCAAACATGTTCAGCTGACCTTGGCAAACCATGACAGTGCACAGGGGCACATTGGTATGCTGAAACCGGTTTGGGCCTCTTTGTTACAATGAAGAGAAATTGGAATGCTACTGCATACAAAGGCATGCTTCCAACTTTGTGGTTTGAGTTAGACCCACATATGGTTGTAAGGTGTCAGGTGTCCACAAACTTTTAGCCATATTGTGGAGTTAGGGAGTAAATCAGCGCAATTAAGAAACAAATGTTGCCAGTTCTCTCTCTCTTTCTCTGTCTCTCTCTATACCTATCCCTCTCTTTCTCTGTCTACAATGATTCTAAAGCGTCACACTGTACAACATGATGTTGCGCAGCTTAACTTGGCTTTATGTGTCAAATCAAAACTGCACTGCTTGTCTCTCACTCACTCAAACACACACACACACACACACACACAGAGGACCAGTGAAAAAATGTGGTGACAGGTTTTAGACAGAATAGAAAAACTGAGCTCACAAGAGCTATGAGAGAAAGTGACAGGTATTGAATAAGTAGTCTACAGAAGGAGGATGTATTGCGAAAGTATGTGTTTAGAGAAAGATAAAAGAGCCATCATCATGGCTGTGTGTAAGTATGCATGTGGGTGTAGTAGTAGTATTGGAGTAGAGAACACAGGCCTCATAATACCATAATCCAGCATGACGATGAAAAAAAGACAGTGCCATATCTCTCTCTCTCACAGCACACACATCAGTCATCCCATTTCCTCTGAGTCAGACAGTCATAGAGTCCCTGAACTTTGCCAGAGTGACTCACACAAAGACTTATCACTGTTACTTATATATGTGAATTGCATTGGCAGTTGGATGGATGAAGCAAATGGATGGATGGCTGGTCTAGTAAAAGTAAGTCAAGGCAACTCTGGAAACTGTGTCTCTGCTCCTATACAGAAGTTTGTTCTCCTTGCTTTTTTCCTTCTTCTTTGTATACTTGAGAATTCTAAGTAGTTTACTATAGTAAAGTAAATAGGTGAACAGATAAATAAGAACATAAATAGAATTGGATAAAATGGGTTGACATTTTTGGATGGATTTAGAATTATAGTTTAAAAATGCTAAATGTAATCTAAGCCAGTAAACTGGGAAATGTTTGTGACCTTTTATTTTATTGTAAACAGACTAGAGTGAATTAAAAAGGCCTAAGTCATTATCACTCTAATTAAATATTAATAACTCCAATATTTGTTTTGCAAGTTTGCTGTGCATTTATTGGCATTTTACATGAGTCTTTTAGCTATAGCCTTAACTGATTTACTATTCAAGTGTATCTGTCTTTATCTAATGTGAGAGGCTCATTTAAAAGATAAGTGAATATGAATAAGCAAGTAGATGGTTGAAAAGATATCTAGGTGAATATATGGATAGTTTGATGAATGATTAGTAGAATCTACTGTTCCATTTTGTTGACGCTATGGGAATGCACCTGTGAGACCGGTGTCTGAGGCACCTGTGGAAACATGCCAATTCTACTGGCCAACGTGAGGTCAGGTAACATAGCAGGTCACGTCAACGAGACCGTAAAAGGCCTTCTATGTCACAGAATCCCCAGCTTCTTTGTCCTTAGGAAGCCTTTGTCTGTTCAGCGTGAATTGTTTGTCTTTATTGTTCATTTAATCACTCCATATAGGTGCATGGCTAGCAAACAGTACAAAAGATATGTGCCACCATGTCCCCACTTTCTATTCTCCCCTTCATCCACGTCATTGTGGAGGAAACACGCTTTGCCTTCAAATCATATTGAGTTGGTCGGTAAGGATTATGTGCACACTATGGCAGTTCTGCAGGCCTACCAGGCTGACCTGCTGAAGGATCTGGATCAGGGCAAGGGATTGGATCCTGAGGCAGTAAAAGAACTCCAGCAGGCTACAGATTTAGCCCCCTGTAGTTTAAGTAAACTCTTCAAGGCATCTGCCATTCCATGGCTGCAATGGTTGTGACAGAGAAACATCTGTGGTTCAACCTTACAAAAATAAAGGAGAAGCCGTCCACCCCCTGGCTTGTTTGGCAATAAAATTAACAGCATTATTTGGAGGTATCATGGAGCTAAGTGGCAGTCGGTGGTGTTCAAAGAACTGATCCCTTGGCTCATCCAGGAGCTGATGGCCTCCACCAGCTATTCCTGGCCAGGGCCTAGCTGGCACAGTGAGGAGCAGAAAGACAGTGTGACTGATCTCACTGAGTTCTAAATACTGTAAAGAAAGGTTACAGAATTCAGTTCATCTCTCATCCTCCTCATTTCAACAGTGTACTGCTCACCGTAGTACACAGAGCAAGTACCGTTTCTAACACAGCAAACTCTTGGGTGAAGGGGCCATAGAAATTGTAACCCTTCCAAAGTAAGTGAGGCTTCTACAGCTGGTACATTTTAATAGCTAAGAGGGACAGGGGCTGCATCTAATTTTAGATATACATGGCCTGAAACATACCCTGCGGACATACAGGTTCAAGATATCACAGTCATTTGGTTGTCATGATAGATATAAAGATCTAAAGATGTACTTTCATACTGAGATTCTACCAGAACACAGTAAGGTTCTCCGGTTCACTTCAGGGGTAAAGCTTACCAATATCAAGTTCTTCTTTTCAGTTTAGCCTTCACAAAGTGCATAGATGCTTTGGCTCCTCTGTGACTCCAGGGCATCAATGTACTAAATTACTTTGATCAGTGACTCATCCTAGCTCATTCAAGATGTTGTGCCCATTTCAAATGTTAGTGCACAGGTGTGCTATCTCCCACTCATAGAACAATTTTTCTGTGAGTAGTATAGGATTCAACCACAATGCAGGCACAGATGTCTCCTGCTCAGGTAGATCCTTGCTGCTATGATTGACATCAGGCTAGGTCAAGATTTATCAGTCATTTTTCAGAGGCTCAGGGGATGTTGGGTCTGATGGCAGCAGCAGCCAACATTATTCTTTTCGGTCTACTGCACATGAGGCCATTCCAGGTTTGGCTCAAGAGCAGAGATTTTCACATGAACCACCTGCCCAGGGTCAATGAGGGACACACACTGGAGGCTTTATACCCTTAATTTGTGGAAAAGACCCCAGTTTCTGACCATGGGTCCCACTCTTGGAGTGTGTTGCTGTCTCACCAGCCTGTGGCATTTTGGGGAGATCCTCATCTTTCATAGCACATAAACTGCTTAGAGATGAGAGCAGTGTTTTTAGAATTGGAACACTTCCACCCACAACCGAAGGGCTACCACTATGATGATAATGCTCCTGCTCTATGATGTTAGTGCAATTTCTCTGGGAAAAAAAAAACTGCTTTCCCAGAGGGCTACTTACATTCTGGGGCTTGGGGAATGGCAACTCCATCTGCAGGTGGTGGAGTCTATATGACAGATGTATGATCAAGCAGAAGTGGACTTGTTTGCCTTTCAGGATATGACCTATGGTGCCATCTGGTTCGCCCTCATCCTTCCAGCTCCATTAGGGCTGGGCACCATGTAACAGATGCGACCCAGACTTCATCAGTTATAGCAAGGGTTCACCAAGACTGAGTCCACCTATTATTAATGGCTCTGTACTGGCCAGCCAGAGTCTGGTTCTCAGATCTAATGTTTCTCCTGGAAGACACTCCTTGGGAGAGCCCATCCTGAAAGACCTTCTGTCTCAAGTGCTGAGTTCAATCTATCACACCAGCCAAAGATTTGGGAACTTATCTGAGGTTCCTTTTGAGCCCTGAGATTCAGGCTCCAAAAAGTTATAAACTCTAAAATTGGCTTTTCTACTAGCATTAACTTCATTCAAGAAGAGTAGATCTCCTTAAGAGTAGGGGATCTATAGGCCCTATCATTAGCTTCCTCCTGCTTAGATTTACTCCAGGAATGGTCAAGCTGTTTTGCACCACAGAATGGACTACATTCAAAAGGTGCCTCCAGGCTTCCAGGATCTAAGTCCACCTCATCTTGGTGGTCACAACAGAGGTAATGTGGTCACCAAGCAGCACATTTCTAATTGGATGGCTAGGAGTAAGGGCCCACTTCACTAGGAGTGTAACATCTTCCAGAGATATAGCCAGGGGTGCACCCTTGCATGATGTCTGTGCTGCAGCATGCTGGTCCTCTCAGCAAACATTCATCAGGTTTTACCATGTGGATATGGAGTCAATCCCAAGTTCACAGATCCTTCAGGTTTGATCCATTCTTGTCTTCACTTCTCAAATTGCCAGTGCAACACAGGCATTTTTTCGTGTGGCAGCATTGTTAGTAACGTAACCATAGCCCATGGTGTCATTATACAGCAAAGACTTCCCTCAAAAGAGTTCCCTCTATACTCACTCTATTGGCAAAGTTATATTCTCACATGGGTTATTTTACCTCTGCTATGCGATGATACTCAACTTAACTTATCCTTCCCTCCCTCAGATACCATGGCTTCTGCTCAGATCTCAGCATGTCTGGCGGACATATGATAGCTCATCAGCTGCAACTCAATCCAAGCAAAACTGAAATGCTGGTTATCCCAGGTGATTCAACCCTAGACCAGGATCTTGCAATATTCCTGAACAACTCTCTGATCCCCCCTACGTCCACTGCTCGCAACCTTTGGTTAACCATTTACAATAAATTGTCCTTTTCCACCCATGTTGCTAATGTCACATGCTCATGTCGGTTTCTTCTGTAGAACATCTGAAGGGTTCAGCCATTTTTATCCACACAGGCTGCTCAGGTGCTTATTCAATCACTTGTCATTTCAGGACTGGATTACTGCAACTCTCTACTGGCAGGACTACCTCTGAACGCAATTTATTCTCTGCAAATCATCCAAAATGCAGCTGTGTGACTTGTTTTAAACCTGCCTCACACACCACCCTACTGCTGCGCTCCCTCCACTGGCTTCAGGTAGCTGCATGCATCAGATTCAAAACACAGATGCTTGCCTACAAAGCCAAAAATGGACCAGCACCGTCTAACCTCTTCGCACTGCAACACACTCCCTCCAATCTACTAGCACTGGTTGACTGATCTACTAGCTTTACTCATCTAACCAAAAAAGAAAAAAAAATCCTCCAAACACAGTTTAATTAATGGTATCCTAATTCTGTGACCTATTGAACCAGTGTTAATGTATTCCTTGGTAGAGACTTCAAAGCACTTTTGTATGTCACTCTGGATAAAAGCGTCTGCAGAATGGCAGAAATGTAAATGTAAATGGGAACACTGCATTGCTCTGAATGCCTGAAATATTTTCCTTCAGACAATTAGAATCTGGGGATTCTATGAATTAGATGCCCTTTTGTGGTCTCACTGATACTCTACATCACCTGACCTCATGTTGGACAAAAGAATTGGCATATTTCCACAAATGCTTAAGATGCCAGTTTCACAGAAGCGTTCCCATGATGCATGATGCATCTCAGGGAACAAGGTTACATACGGAACCTGAGAAGTTCCATGTGGATGGATGATGGAGGAAATTATCCAACTGTTTCAATATAGATGAATGATGACTCACAAGTCCAGCGGTTTGAGCTTCACATTGGCCACAGGCTTTTCCTTTGAGCCTGGATGTTCTGTTCCATCCATTCTTTGGAGGTGGAGGCACAGGCACCCTTTGAACTAGAATACACACACACATATCTTAAATACTTTAGAACTCTATACATTATTAACATAAATAATAGTACTGACGCAAACAAATTCCAAACACAGACCTTCTTCACAAATTTAATATTCATCACATTACTGATTTATTTTCATACATGGTATCTGATTGGAATGTGACCAATCTGCTGCTTTGTAATTTATCCTACATTAGAATCATAACTGCAAAGAACAAACATCTGGTATTCTATACTCTCCTGCCATGGTCAAAACTAACTGTTTTGAATGTCTGTGGAGTTCCACAATGCTCTCTATCCCAAATTATCAGTTCATATGGGGTATACAGACAGCACATTTCTTTCTTTAGTAATTTTATATTGACTTGAATAAATTAAATAAGTAACTTATTACATACTAAATACAAAAAATACAGACATTTATTAAAAATAAGCAAAATAGATTAATTAAATGACTACATCTGGCTCTATTGACCAAGGTGCTATGATAAAGTCATGGAGTAACTCTGATTGGATATTAATTCATTCAGAATGTTATTGGGAGGTGGTAGGAGAACCTGAAGGAAACCCACATGGACATGGAGAGAACATGTGAACATGTAACTACCCTGTTTACACACACTTACCTGGCAGAGGTTCATCCTTCAGCACCTTTATTTTCATCTTGCTTCGGGAAGTCTGCCCGAAAACACACACGTACACACAATTTATATCAGTAATAATAACATCTAAACTTCTATTGTAAATGAATTTAGTCTTCATTAATTTAATACCTTTTGTGCTTAAAGCTGTCATATATTGAATTCTTAAATGCCCCAGTGCAACACCAAAAATTGTTTTAAGTCAGCCTTCAACTTATCTGATGTTTTCAATCATTAAAAACAAATTAATTACTTCATCGCTACAAGTCTGTTATAAGATTAGTCAGGACTAATCAGGGACTAGTCAGGGTTTCTATATTTAGAGTAATACAGTTTTTTAAGTATTTAAGATTTAAACCAAGTAGGCTAGGTAAAAAAGGTTACTTTTGAAAAACTGCAGATTCTTACAGGCCAGAAAGTCTGCTTTCATCTAAGAAATAAACCACAGTGTGACATAAAAAAATAAATAATAATAAAAAAAAATAAAAAATAAATGGACATGGGCACCTCCAAAAATTCAGAAATACCTTTATAAGTTTGCTTTTACCCCTTTTTCACCCTTTTAACTTATAATTGTGCTTATGTTAAACATGTGTTTCTAGAAAGAAGCAAAATTATCTGCCAATAGAATAAGTAAATACACCTATCAGGCATAACATTATGAGCACTGACAGGTGAAGTGAATAACACTGATTATCTCCTCATCATGGCACCTGTTAGTGGGTGGGATATATTAGGCAGCAAGTGAAAATTTTGTCCTCAAAGTTGATGTGATAAAAGCAGGAAAAATGGGCAAGCGTAAGGGCTAAATTGTGATGGCTAGATGACTGGATCAGTGCATCTCCAAAACTGCAGCTCTTGTGGGGTGTTCCCGGTCTGCAGTGGTCAGTATCTATCAAAAGTGGTCCAAGGAAGGAACAGTGGTGAACCGCTGACAGGATCATGGGCAGCCAAGGCTCACTGATGCGCGTGGGGAATGAAGGCTGGCCCGTGTGATCCGATCCAAAAGACGAGCTACTGTTGCTCAGATTGCTGAAGAAGTTAATGCTGGTTCTGATAGAAAGGTGTCAGGGCTGTTTTGGCAGTAAAATGGGGTCCAACACAATATTAGGCAGGTCCTCATAATGTTATGCCTGGTTGGTGTATATCTTTCAATTTTGAAAATTTAATTTTTTTTACACAACAGGAGTTGCACTATTCCATAAATTCAAGTCAGGGGAAAAAAGTTCAGACAACCAATGTGTTTTAAAACTAGCAGTTGTCCTAACATGAGGCAATCATCTGTTGTTTTCATTTAAGGCACAATCCTACAAAATCCATGAGCTACATAGTCAAGTACATAGAGTAAAAAAATGGCAGTAATTAAAATATCCACTGCCTTGGAAAAAATCTTAATAATGACTTCAGATCTGACTGTAAGAGTGAATCCTTACTTTGTTGTTTAGCTTTTTCTCTTTGTCCCTTGTCCCATATTCGGTCTGAGCAGATTTCCAGTGAAAAGCACCATTCTTCCTGTTTGAAACATATCAAACCATGTGATCATTTAATGTACAGCCACTGAAATATTTATACTCTCATTGCCAGTTAAAAAATCACATTTAAACCAAGCCAAAAAGAAGCAGAGTGCTGGAGATTCTAGAGAGAGAAATCATAGTAAATGCAGAAGCAACAAGCGTCAAGAAATCACAATAACAATCAAAAACATTGACATCAACCGTGAATGAAGACAAAGACAGAGAGTTGCAGAGAGAAGGTAGAGAGAAGAAAGCTAGAAAACGTGCCAAAAATGAGATATAAAGTAGATGTGATGATGAGAGCAAGAAAATTGAGAGACAGGAGAATAAAGGATAAGCAGAGGGAGAGTAGTTGTAGAAAAATGAGGTCAAAAAAAATAATTATAAGAAAAGATGAAAGTGAAAACAAATAAATGAGAAAATGAGAAAGAGCAAGGAATAAGAAAAAGAAGGAGAAAGAGGTAAACTAAAAGAGTGAAAGAAAGTAACAAGAGTGAAAGCAAGAGGTAGAATAGGGAAAGAAAGACAAATGGAGACAGATAGTAGCAAGAGACAGAGAGAAAGAGGGTGAGAGACTTCTGTTTGTGTGTGTGTGTGTGTGTGTGTGTGTGTCCACTCTGCTTATCAGCTGGCCGTCAATGAGTAAGAGACTCATTTAGGGCTGGGGATTAAAGACACTCAGAGTTGAACACAGCAATGTGACAGTGTGCAATCATCAGGCAGATTAACACACACACACACACACCTCAATGTGCAAGTTGACTCAGTTCACCGTGTGTGTGTGTGTTTACTGCAAATGTATCCAATTAGAAAATGTTTGGGGTCTAGCATTTACTTCTTGCATTTACAAATAATGACTGAAGACTAGCACGTGAACACAGTCTAGCATTATTATTATTATTATTATTATTATTATTATTATTATTATTATTATTATTATTGATTCCCCTTTGTCCAAAAATGGTAAGTGCTCAAATGTAATGAACAGGCCACACACAGATCAAGTGAAGCTATATAGTTTAAATAAAAACATAAATTGTTATTGCATAAGTATTCATTCCAACACTGTGAAACCCCTAAATTAGTTAATTTGGGGTGAGACATTGTTTATTGCTCTCTGTTGAAAGAACAAAGCTCTTTTTTCCAATCTGTCATTTAATTAAACACCACAAGATCAAATTAAATTAGAACACATTTTAATTTGGTGTGCTGGATAAGAACCTAAATGAGGTCCATTTATTTGACACCCCTGATCTAAAAGTTCTTTAGGATTGTACAAACATAAACAATACTGTTAAATACAAGGTCATGCTGTGATTTAAACAGGAAGCACATTATGCCCAAAAAGCACCCTGCCTATCTAGCCTCTTTCTTAAAGAATAACAGTGAACAGTAAAATACAGCAGAATACCCATAAAAGCTGCATTTTTTTTTTTTTTTTACAGTTGCTAAGATGATGCATGAGGCCTTAATTGACAGTGTGCAACCAGCGTGAAGTACAACATACAGAAAACATCTTCATTTCATTACCCTATATTAATTTTCCACTGTCATTACACCAGTTTAATTCTTGGATGAGCTGCAAAACACACAGGACGCCAAGATATTAAGACATAGGAAAGTTCATCCCAACCCTCCGTTCACCTCAGCAGTGATTCATCACGATTGAGTGTGTACACCACAAACATACCTCTCCTTCACACCAGATGAGTTATGAGCTCATATATCCTGATTTAAGCTCCTAAAAGGGCCACACAATAATTCCACACCCAGGTCACATCTGAGTGTTATTAATGAAATTTTGCAAGGGGTTACACGGAGGAGCAGGGACCTGCCTAAGTAATAATTGCAGAGTTTTTAGTTGTTTGTTTGTTTATGGAAATCTAATTTTCTGTCTAATTTTTCCTCCATTTAATCACTGTTGCTTTACCAATCCACAAACCCACTGAATTTTTAACGATTTTGTACTTCTGAGAAATCTAGGTGTGAAATCCTGTTGTCTATTTGGTAGACAATGTGACAGTGGTATACATGTGTTACATTTAAATATTCATAAATTCATTCATTTATCTCCATGGACTTCTCCTAGTTATTGTCTCAGTGAAGCTTCAGCCTGGGCACCAGGTAGGATTACAACTTAGAACAGTAGTTCCAGTTCATTGCAGTTCCAATGCAGAACACAAAAATATACACATTTATACATGAATTTCTGACTAGGGCTAAATCAGAGTAGCCAATCCATTCACCAACAGGTTTCTGGGCAGTGAGAGGAAAATGTAATACCCAGAGGAAACCAACATGATGATAAGATTTGAGATGATATGAGGAGATGATAAAATTTCAGGATCGAACCACAGACTATGGAAGATTGAGGCACCAACACTACTTATTATTAAATGGATTGCAGATCATAAAGAAACATCTGAACACACTTTTGCACATGTCCAGATGTTCCAAATTCATGTAGCGATGTATGACGTGGTATAGCATGATACAGCCATTTTACCATTCTTCTTTTTGCCTGTGCATATGTTAAACTAAATATGATGAAATATTCAACTGACGAAGGGCCTTTTTCCAGTTCCTACCATCTAGCAGGTATCAGTTCCAGACTCTAAGGGTTCTACGGCTCTAGGGTTGGAAGATGCATTTTTGAATGCCCTCTCTCATATAACATCTGTTCAAGTTTGCAATGCCACAGTGCAAGAACTTTATTGGCAACCTTCAAGGAGGATTCAGGCAGACCCCAGCTCACCCATCATCTACCAGCTACAACTGCAGCAGTTCAGAATATGTCATGATGACCCGTTATATCAATGGTCAGGGGCAGCACAAGGTCCATGAGAGTCTCAATGAGAGTAACTCAATGGTGTTTCAAAGGCACTGTCAAAGCAGTGCATATATTCAGGGGAATGGCATACATTATCCAGTGGATAGGTGTTTCACATCACCTCTGGCAATTAAAAAGAAGTGAAATAAAACTCTGGGGTTCAATTTTAAACTACCTACGGATAATTTAGAGAATTCCCTGGCATTGTTGTAAATGTTGCATTATGCATCAATACACGGCATTGTTGGAAGATCTTTTGTGTTAAAGTGCTAATGTATCCATCACTGTATTCATGAACTGTGTGTTTTACATTGTCAGCAGCATGCTGGTTGAACAATGGCGTATTAGATATGTTGTGGTTGTATCTTCACAAAAAAAGGAAGCAATATATCAAGCTATGTGTTACTCACTCTCTCTCCTCTTTCTCACGGCTCATGACCTCTCGGAGTTGGTGCAGACGGTTCTCCATGTCCTTGTTGTCCTGGCTGAGCTGCGCCGTCTCAATATGCAGCTCACGCAAATTCCTGCAAAGTACACAACACGCTTTAGACACATAAAAGCCATATCACAGAAGCAATGTGTCAGGCAGTCTCAGGACGAAAAGCATCAAATCTGACAAATTAATTCATGGCAAATTGTTACAGTGGGATGAAGATCTATCTGCCACTTTCCAGTGGCACTTTATCTGCCACTTTAACATAACTGCGACGAACACATCTGGTTCAATACAACATTTTCACAAATAAAAAGGTAAAAACAAAACCAAGGAAGCAAAGGGGAACAAATACTCAACCTGACATTTAGCTTTACTGATTTGGGCGTTTTGGGAAGGACAACAAAGTTGTTCATGGTTGTTGACTTGGTTTCCCAATTTGGCTTTATCCTTGAAAAGAGAAAATAGTAAACATTGTAAAAGTGACCAGCAATGCAAATAGAAGAAGACAAAGAAGAAGATAGGAGAGTACAATATTACGAAACACAGTGCAATATATACTATAATACTATAATACGTTATATAAACACATTAAGATGAATATTGCACCTAATACTCGTTTAGGTTCTAGCCATAACTAGCGACCTACAGTTATAGATAATATAGTATCTAATATATAACGTCTGTAGGTGTTAACTGAAAGATGTGAAACTGAAATATAACAAAAACTTACCAAAAAAAAGCGACAATTGTTTTCTAAAGCGGGTTTCTGACTCACAGCATACTCACCGGTCACTTCGATTAACTGTATACAATAGTACCATGGTAACGGCAGCTGTCGCGAGAGTAGACACGATACTTCCGCTACTCAGAGAAACACTTAAGCATGATTGGCTAATAGGAAACAAGCGGTTAACAGCGATGCATCTGACTAGTTGGATTTGTTCCAAATATATTCCGTTAAGCAGTTTATTAATGTACTGATCGATTTGCATATTAATGAAATGATTGCTTTTTTTCCTGTGCATTTTATCTGTATGGCTTAAGTGTAAGACAAAAAGCACCCTTTACTCTTTATCCTAAAATTGCTGAACATTCGCAGTGCAAATGTCTTAGGTGGATGCCAACAAGTGCAATATAATTAAATTAAATATTAAACATAGAGAAACTGCTGATCTCCTGGGATCTTCACATAAAACAGTCTGAATAGTTCACACACAGAATGATACAAAAAGAAAACAGTGGAAATGCCTGGTTGATGGGAGAGGTCAGAGAAGAATGGTCACATAAAGAAAGAGAATGGGCAGATTACTTCTGACAGGAAAGCTTCGACAACACAAATACTAAGGCCTTTTTTTCAAAGATAAGAAAAAGTCTTCTTATAAATAAAAGAGGGGAGAAAAGACCAGAGATCAAACTTGTAGCTTTGTCTCTCTGTAATATTAACTGGACTCTAGCAGTGTTGCTTTTGTATGCTGATGTAAAACTACACAAATGAGCCATAATTAGGTCTTACTAATTTCCCCAGGCAACAATAAGCCATATTATTGAAGTTTGTACCTAATTAAGAGCCCACTGCTGCTGCAGACAGTGTGCTGGAAATGAGGAAAGAGATTCTAGACTTTTTCAAAGAACGCAAGGACTTTTCCCACAACGTATGGGAATCTTTTACAAAGGAAATGTTAATGGACCCATTCAAAAACCTTTTTTAGAATAAGGTTTAATATCTTGATTTAAAATGAATGAACAGAGCCATAGAGCGATGAGGAGCTGTGCTAATCCTCTCATCTTATATGAAACAGATAATCAAATAGGAGATCATACAATGTAACGCAGTTAATCCTAGCCTTTTTCTTCTTCTTTCATGTTCCACTTAGTCAACTTTATTTCCAAATAGCTAAAGAAACTCTGACTGGGAGATGTGGTGGACATATTTTAAAATAATGCTTTACTTGGCTAATACTTTACTATCCTATGAGAATTGATCACTCAGTGATACTGATCATTTTTAGCCACCTTATTTCAGATAGAGCTGTATTTTCCGTTTAACATACTGTGGTCTCACCCTGTTGACCAACATGTGGAAGGCTGTGATAACAAAAGAATAATGGATTCTGATACAACGTCAGTGCAAACAGATCCATGTGGTTCAGGAAATAAATTGCATTTAAAATGTATTTTAAATATGAAGTTAGTCTCTTTATAAAAAGAAATGCGAACACTAATATTAAGTATTTTAATCTGAAAGTTGATTAAAGCTCTTATTACTCCTCGCACTGCACCATGCTCCCTCTGATATACTAGCACTGCTCGACTGGTCCCACCATCTCTCAGGGTACAAGGTAGGTATACATCTATAATCTTCTGTGTTCTGGCACTGAGGTGGTGGAATAAACTTCCCCTAGAGGTCCAAACAGCTGAGTCACTGTCTGTCATCAAACAACGGATGAAGACCTACCTCTTTCTGAAACATTTAAACTAGCTCTTATTTTTCCTTTTTGTTTTATGTATTGTTGTATGTTGTGTTAAAAAGAAAATTCCTCCCAACACAGTTTTTAGGCTAATGGTATCTTAAGTCTGTGCTCTATTGAACCAGTGTTAATGTATTCATTGATGGAGACTTCATTGAATTATGCTCTAACCTCTGCTTCTCTAGAACTGTCACTCAGTGGAATTTTTTCCCCTCAACATTCTGTATAAACTCTAGAGACCATTGTGTGTAAAAATTCCAGGATATCAGCAGTTTTTGAAATACACAAATCACCCTGTCTGCCATCAGTAACCGTTCTGCAATATTGCAATATCAAATTGAAGCATATTAGAATAAGTTGTATCTATTCCTTTCGAAGTGACTATCTACAAAAATGGAACTAAATGAAGTAATTAGATGGCCTCAGAATTATTTGCAAAAAAAAAAAAATAATCGAAAAATTGCTTAACTGATAAGTATTCACCCCCATTGGAAATTGCCTTTCAAAGCAATTACAGATTTACATTGTCTCAGATGTGTCTGATTTTGGTATTTTATTTCAGTCTTGAATGCAAAGTTTCTCCAACTGTCAAATTAAATTGGTCTGTTGGTAAATAGCAATTTTCAGGGCATGCTACAGATCTTAAATTGGGTTTAAGTCTGAGCTTTGACTTGGCCATTCCAAAGCAAACCATATCCATTCCTTTGTAGTTAATGCACTGTGCTGAGCATATATTATTTTCACCTTAAATGCAGATATCTGACAGATTGGAACAGGTTGTCCTCAACAATTGCTTATACATATTCTGTATGCACTCACTATGCACTTTATTAGGAACACCTTTGCACACATTTGCACATTCATGCAGTTATCTAATCAACCAATAATTTGGTAACAGCAAAATGCCAAAAATCATGCAGATACAGGTCAGTCGTTTCAGTTAATGTTCAAATCATTCATTGAAATAAAGGAAAATTTAAAGGATTTCTGTGACTTTGATCATGGTATGGTTGTTGGTATCAGATAGGCTGGGTTGAGTTTTTCAAAAACAAAAAACATTGAGTGAGCAACAGTCCTGTATGTGGAAAAGCCTTGCTGATAAGGGAATTCAAAGGAAAATGGCCACATTAGTTTAAGTTCCCAGGTTGTATATAGTAATTTAAGTAAAGACTCTGTGCAACTGTGGTGAGCAGAAAAAACATTCAGGATAAACAAAAAATTCAAATTTGAGGTGGATGGGCTAATACAGTAGAAAACTACATTGGATTCCACTCCTGTAAGCCCTGAACCTGGGGCTATCATGGGTACAAACTCACCCAAACAGGGCACCTGTTTTTTTTTTGTTTTTTTGTTTTTTTTACAGTATTCAGCTGTCCAGTTTGTGCCCATGATAGACTCTGATTCTTGTTCTCCAGCTGACAGGTGTAGTACTGATTCATGTTATATCAAATCCATTGGCATGTCATCTGAACACGTGTTTTAATGGAAGGGATAAGATCTGACATTTTGTTAACATAGTCAGTATATATATGTGTGTGTGTGTGTGTGTGTGTGTGTGTGAGAGAGAGAGAGAGAGATTTGCAGTATGCAGTAAAATGTCTAAAATAAAAAAAATACCATTAGTGCATAAAATGCTTATTTTTCTTACTAAAATAGATGGCTGAGACGGAAGTTATGCACTTGCTTTTAATCTCCTCATTATATTTGACATCAAGATGATAAAAAGACTGTGGTCAAGATAAATAATCCATTACCAAAATACATTAAAATACTCATGACGCATAATCCATCTTTGTACATTTATAAATTGGCCTGGTAGCGGAAGCCCTTTCCCGCCTACTATGTCTTACTGATAGCTCATTCCCCATTCATTGAGCGGAAGAGGGGGTGGAATACGCTCCACAATGTCTTCTTCCCTTAGACTATACTGCTATATAAATTTGTATTGTATGTATGTATTTATCGATCTATGTCTAAATGTCTAACTTTTGTTGTTTTTCAGGGTTTGGGCTTGGCCCCTGAGTTCCGGTGAAAGGAATTCTTAATTCTTTAGCATACCAAGACATTTAGGACAATTTCATGCTCCCAACTTTGAGGAAAGAGTTTGGGGTTCGCCCTTTCCTCTTCCAACATGACTGTGCACCAGTGCGCAAAGCAAGGTCTATAAAGATATGGATGAGTGAGTTTGGTGTGGAGGAACTAGACTGGCCTCCACAGAGTCCTCCCTTCAACCCAATAGAACACCTTTGGGATAAATTAGAGCAAAGACTGTGAGCCAGGACAAAACTGGGACATCTGCCTTTACATGCACATGTATTTAATAAGGAGTTGGCCCACCCTTTGCAGCTATAACAACTTCAACTCTTCTGGGAAGGCTTTCCACAAGGTTTAGGAGTGGATACTTTTGGATCCTTGTTGAGCAAGGCCCTTAACCTTATCTGCTTCAGCTTGTATCCTGGCTGACCTTGCACTTGGACCCTAATTACTTAACAAGCTGGGATATGCTAAAAGAATTCCATTATGCAATGTATATATGTGTAAAATAAAGGCTTAGGACTTAAAATAAAGTATAGTTACAATCCTGCATAGTGCGAGCAGTAGTGCAATGATGCAGTTTCTCTTGTCTATGGCTTAAGCAACTATTAAATTTATTGAATATATTATTTACAAATAATTATGAAATAATTTCTGCAACTTAAAAAAAAGACAAAATTACACATCATGATACCTTTTATTTTCCCAAACTGTTGACAAAAATACGACAAAAATAATGAAAATGACAAAAAAAATATGTTGCCTAGCACCCACATCAATGTCCAGACTGAGCTATAACAAAAAATGCTGGATCATTTGTGTACATTTTTACAGGATGGGAAATAGAACTCTCCAAATGTTTCTTTCAGCAGAATGCAATTTCACAACACATGCACAACACAAGTAAAAATCCTATTACTGGTTTTCTAGTCATATGGGTGCAGCTGCACAGAGGCTGTTTTTAGAGTGTTTATTTTTTTCATGTTGTCCTGCACTGAATAAATACAGGCATTTCAGGCTATACTGAAAACATAACACATATTTTGGAGTATTTCTCTCTGTGCAGCAAAAAAAAAAATCTGTTTGTGGCAAAAAAAAAAAAAATTTGTAATTGATAACTATAGTTTCAGTTTGTTTCATTCTGTTCAATTTTGACAAATGTGCACATTGTTGTTCAGTGAAATGTAATTATTTTTATTGATTAAAACAATGCTATGCTGCTCAAAATAAAATGGACTAAAGATTAATCAATATGACGGGAGTAATGATTAATTACATGTCAACAAATATTTTTGTCAAGATTATAATTTATGACAATAAATGTGAAAATTAAAATAGCAGTGAGGGAAGCAAATGAGTTTCATATACACTTTCTGACTTTTACACATGCCGGCAGAGTCAAGGGAGAAAGGGTTCTTTTTAGGGAACTGCAGGTATGAGTGAAGGATTATGAAAGAGAAATATGAACAACATAGAGAGTAGACAAGCATGAAAGGCACTATGATCTAGGACTCAGGTTTATATGGCCTCCAGGATTGACATACTGGAGTCTTTCAGACAGAAGAGGCTGATAGCGAGATGGATTGGTGATATTGGAACCAGCAGGAGGGAAATTACTGCTCCAATACCAAAATCAGAATGAAGAGCAAGGGCAAGAGTAAAGAACGAATAGAGAAAAGAAAAATGAGAAAGAAAGAAAAAGGGAGAGTAAATGGGACTGAATTACATGAAGAATATGTGAAGTTCTTCCTGTGAATAGTTCTTCTTACCACAAAATGATCATGCAAAACTACACCAGGTTACATACAGTGAGGGAAAAAATTATTTGATCCCTTGCTGATTTTGTACGTTTGCCCACTGACAAAGAAATGATCAGTCTGTAATTTTAATGGTAGGTTTATCTGAACAGTGAGAGACAGAATAACAACAACAAAATCCAGAAAAACGCATTTCAGAAAAGTTATACATTGATTTGCATTTTATTGAGTGAAATAAGTATTTGATCCCTTTGCAAAACATGACTTAGTACTTGGTGGCAAACCCTTGTTGGCAATCACAGACGTCAGACATTTCTTGTAGTTGGCCACCAGGTTTGCACACATCTCACATCTCAAGGAATTTGGGCCCACTCCTCTTTACAGATCTTCTCCAAGTCATTAAGGTTTTGTGGCTGACCCTTCAGCTCCCTCCACAGATTTTCTATGGGATTAAGGTCTGGAGACTGGCTAGGCCACTACAGGACCTCAATGTGCTTCTTTTTGAACCACTCCTTTGTTGCCTTGGCCGTGTGTTTTGGGTCATTGTCAGGCTGGAATATCCATCCACGACCCATTTTCAATGCCCTGGCTGAGGGAAGGAGGTTCTCATCCAAGATTTAACGGTACATGGCCCCGTCCATCGTCCCTTTGATGCAGTGCAGTTGTCCTGTCACCTGGGGAGGTTGTACTTAGGGTCATAGGCAGCATTCCTCCTCCTCCAAACACAGCGAGTTGAGTTGATGCCAAAGAGCTGGATTTTGGTCTCATTTGACCACAACACTTTCACCCAGTTCTCCTCTGAATCATTCAGATGTTCACTGGCAAACTTCAGATGAGCCTGTACATGTGCTTTCTTTAGCAGGGGGACCTTGCAGGCGCTACTGGATTTCAGTCTTTCACGGTGTAGTGTGTTACCAATTGTTTTCTTGGTGACTATGGTCCCAGCTGCCTTGAGATCATTGACAAAATCCTCCAGTGTAATTCTGGGCTGATTCCTCGCCGTTCTCATGATCATTGAAACTCCATGAGGTGAGATCTTGCATGGAGCCCCCAACCAAGGAAGATTGACAGTCCTTTTGTGTTTCTTCCATTTGGGAATAATCGCACCGATTGTTGTCACCTTCTCACCAAGCTGCTTGGCGATGGTCTTGTAGCTCATGCCTTGTGTAGGTCTACAATCTTGTCCCTGACATCCATGGACAGCTCTTTGGTCTTGGCCATGATGGAGAGTTTGGAATCTGATTGATTGCTTCCTTCTGTGGACAGGTGTCTTTCATACAGTTAACGAGCTGAGATTAAACCCCCCCCCCGAGAGTGCTCCTACTGTAATCTCAGCTCCTTACCTGTATAAAAGACACCTGGGAGCCAGAAATCTTTCTGATTGATAGGGGATCAAATACTTATTTCACTCATTAAAATGCAAATCAATGTATAACTTTTCTGAAATGCGTTTTTCTGGATTTTTTTGTTGTTATTCTGCCTTTCACTGTTCAAATACACTTACCATTAAAATTACAGACTGATCATTTCTTTGTCAGTGGGCAAACGTACAAAATCAGCAGGGGATCAAATAATTTTTTCCCTCACTGTATGTAACCCGGTTCCCAGAGAAAGGAACGAGACACTGCGTCATGGCTGATGCTATGGGAGCGCTTCTTTGCAGAAATTGTGTCTGAATCTAGTGTATGTCATGTCATGGAGCAGAGCATGCCAGCAAGACCGTAAAATGGCACTAACATCTAGGACTTTTTACACTATGTTTTTTTTGTTTCCTATGTTCTGTAAAGCTGCTTTAAAACAATGTTCATTGTTAAAAGCACTATACAAATAAAATTGAGTTGAATTGAATTGTTTCAGCATACAATTCGGAGCACACAGGTCTAAAATTTGGCATAGCCCCCAACATTCATGGGAACCAAGAAATAAATGCCAGCTGTAAAGCCGGAGGTTTGACATGAGAAGGGAATACGCTCTACAGCCCTTTTCTCAGATGCGAGAGAAATTCCTCCTGGAGGAACGAGATTTGGTCTGGGCCAACAACTGTGGGCAGCACACCCTGAAAGAGGGAGGTTCTGTAGCCTTTTCCCACAGTATCCATAACCCACAAGCTTTTATGCTGCTAGGTGGTCTGTGTTAACCTCTTGCTGTTCTCACCTTGCCTAGTGCCCTGAATTTGGGGAATTTGGGCTACAATGCTAGCCTTCTTTGATAGCCCTAGCTCCTTGCTGCAGCAAGGGAAGAACATGCCATTAGAAGACATCAGGGCATCTAAAAAGAGGTTTTGTCCCTTTCTTTTATCTCTGTCAGATTGCCTCTCTGCCCCATGGCATGGGCCGTCTGCTTTGTGGCATAAAGGGCTAAATATGAGTTCAGACCTCAGTGATGAGCCCCTCACTGCAGACAAGCTCCTAACAGGTTAACTTGGTACGCATGCAAAACTGCTGTTGTGTGCAGCACCGGACTGGTTTAACCTGTGGGATTGTAGGTCTTCCCTATAAGGCCAACATGGCCCAACAAGGCCTTAATGGGAGTGGAGACCCTAGGCATCACCACATATCCATGTTCATCTAGGCCCATGATGGCTGAATAGTCAGCAATGGCTTAGGAGAACAAAAAGGCAGAATAAGGATTATTCCACAACCTCGACACTTCAGTGTGGAGGTCTGGGAAAAATGGAAGAAGTCTGCATGGAGGTGGAAGGCAGCGTGAAGTTAGGTAGCGATTGTCAAGCTCAGAGCGGACAACGCTAACCTTTCATCAGGGTGAGCTTAACAACAGCACATGTGATCACCTCCAGGAGCTTTTCAAACACCACAGAATGCAGTGGCAATTCGAGTGCTGCTTGCTCCTTGTTGCCCACATCGAGATCCTCAGAGTCTGATGCAGACAGCATTGTATCCTCTTCTGGGTCAGGAGAAATCGCAAAGCGTGCTACCAGAGCTGAAGCAGAGGTACAGTATTAGAGTCAGCTGAGTGATCCAAGTCGGTGTGCTGCCTCAGCAGATGCAGGACCTGAGCCACTAGGCGCTTGGCTGGAGAAAATAGCCAAACAAGAGTGGAGTTTACAGAGAGGAAAAGTTTCGCAGTGCATGCAGCCGGCCCCCTCGAGAGCCTCGCATGCACGCTCCTCTACCAAACAAACAACCCAGAAAAAGTGTGAGTCGTCCCCAGTAATGTATTAGGGCACAGAGGCATGCACTTTCTGAACTTGCCATCTTTCGGAATCTTTTATATATATACACAGTATTTTCTTCTTCCCTAGTCTAGGCTGACGGGACAAACAATTGACACAAACATACACAGATCACTTCCTGAAGACAAAAAAGCTGGAGAAATGGGATGTAGATGCCCTTTTACAGTCCTGATGGCACGCTTGACTTTGTCACATGACCTACCAAACCAATAAGATCTTTAGACAGAACTTCTGCAAAGAAGCGTTCCCATAGCAATTTGGTGTCTGAAGTTTACTTCTTAATTGTGGACTGAAGCCAAAAGGCTAGGTAAAGTGAGAAAAGCTTACAGCCACCAGTTTAGTCTTTTGCAAACCACATCCCCAAATCATCACACACTTATCAAAAAAGCACTGATTGGCAAGTTATACCATTTGTTTTTTAACAACCATTTATTCTTTGATTCATTCCTCTGCACTAACTGCTTTATCTTTTCCAGTGTCATGGTGTAATCAGGAGTCTGGATAATGGAAAGCCTGGGAGTGAGGTGGGAACTCATCATGGATGGGATACCAGTCCATCACAGGACACCATGCAGACATGCATTCACACACTAGAAGCAATTTCAGCCAAATCCACCTAGCAGATTCTGGGAGGAAACTGAAGCACACACAAGGGGTTCACGCACAGAAACTCCTAAGAGGCAGTTACCACTCAGGTTCAAACAAGGGATCATGAAGTATTGAGGCCACATTGCTACACACTGCACCACCTTGCTGATTAATATTTATATTTTTTCAGAAAATAGAAAACTGTATATCATAAATAAATTGCACTGTTTTTCCTGAACCTTCTGTCAATTTTTATAATTAACAGTATAACACAGTGTTTAAAACTACATTATGGAAGAATGGATTTTTCATCATACTATGAGTCTAATTTTAGCATAATTGTTATTAAAAACAATGTTTTCTTAAAGAAATGCTTCAATTATTTTCCTCTGATTAATATGTATCTCCTAATACTAATTAGTATGCAAGCCACACAAATATCATCCACTGGTGATGTTCGATTATCTAACAGAATGAAGCCTAATGTGAACACTGCAATGCATCGCTGTAATCTTCTTACAGTAATCTCTTAAATCCCTCATTAAGAATTATGTGCTAATTTACCTAGCAAAAGTAAACTGAAATAACCCAATCATTCCAGAAATATATCAGAGAATGTGTCTGAATAAGTGTACTGAATATAAAGATCCTGTAATTCCAGAGGGACAGTGTGTGTGTGTGTGTGTGTGTGTGTGTGTAGAGAGAGAGAGAGAGAGAGAGAGAGAGAGAGAGATGCTGACAATGCAGCACTTTCTCTATGCTGATTGGACTCAGGCTTAGACAGATTTAATCTCATGGCAGAGAGATGAACCCAAGTGGCAGAGGCCCAGCCTGTATTATTACAACCTGAGGAGAAGAGCAGGAGAAGAAATAGAGCAGGAGAAAGAGAGTAAAAGACACAGAGTTATGAGCTTTGTTTCTTTCAGTCAATAAAATAACAAGAAGACTGATGGAATATTGATTGAAAATCATCATTATAGGGCTCCACAAAGGCTAACATGATCATCCCAATTACTTTGCTCACTACTGAGATTATGGTGATTTATTCTAAATGGGTAAAGTCTATCTCTAGGATGATTTCTACAGTACTGAGAAAAAGGATGGGAAAGCTGTTTACTCGAAGCCAATTTATAACGGAATCCTAATGGCAGTCATTGCAGCACACAAAAGACATAAATCAGTTTTTTTGTGAAATGCCTTAATGAATTTGGCAGTAAACTGTATTCATAAATTAAGTTCTAAATCAGTATAATTGGTCCTTTCTGATGAAGCTCATCTTTCAGAGAGAAGAATATGTAGATATGCATTACAACTGTGTGAAGGTGTATTAATACTGTAGACTGTAGATGTTCTCTCATGTCTGTTGTGTTTTTAAACAAATACCTGGGGTATTTTTTATTTGAATGTAACAGTTGTTGATTCAAATGTGTTGTTTTCAGGGGTTTTCACATTATACATAAGCTAATAATTCTTTGCAAAATGTTAAACGAATGTTAAGCAAATGCAGTACATACATACCTAAATACAGCCAGTGCCTTGCATAAGTATTCACCTCTGAGAATTTCCAGTACTACAACCCAAAACTGAAATAGGCTTAATTGCTATGCATGTCATGAATAAACATAAAATAGCATGTAATATTGGGGAGGAAAAATCAATATAGTTTGCAATATTATTTACAAAAAAATACCTAAAACTACATCCCTGATGCTGTGCTCAAATATACCTCAACATACATAAGAAACCTATGGATTCTTCAAAGAGCTTGAAAATAAAAAGCTTGCTTTGGAGACTGACCTGGCCGCAGCAAATGCTAGAGTCAATGTCTTAATGGAATCTGAATCAGTAAAGGAGTGCAAAGGAAAGGCACAAGGCCAGAAACTAGCAATGTATGTCCATCTATCACTGAAATGTCTACTGAATACAAAGCCATTGCAACGATCCAAAACGCACAATCAAGACAAAAGGTAAACAAAAGTATTGTTCATTAACAATAGGGTATCCTACTCAAATACTGCAAGGGTCACACCAGCTTTTTTGTGAGACCCTGAAGTTTTTGTAATTGTTTTGGTTGTGGTGGTGGTATTATAGTTTTAATTTATTTGGATAGCAATAGGATTTATTTATTTTTTTTTTTAGGAAAAAACAAGGGCTAACAGAAATGCAAATACTAGCACTATTATTACTAGAGTTTACATAAGGCAATAACATTTATTATACTGAATACAATCAATGTTTTTTTTTTAATGAATGCATTCCTTTGGTTAGTTACATTTACCTGCTACCAGCTGCTGTGATGAGAAACAGCATTATGGAATGATGCAATTTTTCCCATTACTGTTTGAAAGCTACTATGCAGGTAACTACACTATAAGCAAGGAGATGTGGAAGTGAGGGCCAGTGAGGTATTCTGTAGTAGGTTTCCTACAAAAGAAACATAGATTTGGTTTATAAAAAATGGCATGTTTTTCCTTTTCATTTTTATACACAATTTTTTTAGGACCTGTCATAAAGGTAGTTGAGGCAGTGTTGTTAATATTGGAAGACTTTCTGATGGCAGACTGTGCCTTGACTTAAATGATTAAATAACACTTTGTGTCATCACTGCTCCCAATGTTGTCTGACATCCACCTGAAAATCATGACAGGGTTAATAATTTAATAATAACAAAATAAAATACCAAAGACGTCATGATCAAAATAACGGTTCTCAGTGATGCCCCTCTAAGAAAGGCAATTTTTTTTTTCAGTAAGATAAATGAAACAAATCATATTAAAGACAGACTGTATTACTGGGAGCAATTTAGAACTGCATATGAGTCCTGAATCAACACAAATGCAGGGGAACAAAGTGAACTAAACATGCCATCTGCTGAGAGATATGAGCTGATGAACTGAGCCACAAGGCACAATTAAATACAACCAGTCCTGCTACTGCACCATCCATTGCGGTAGCTAGCTTGGCCTATATCACTACAAATGCTGAAGCAAATGAGCTAGATGCTAATACACATGATTTACCAGCAACTAGTCTACAGCAGAAACATGCATGTAATTTAGAGGGGAGATTCAGAGCAATTCAGGGAATTAATGGAATTAATGGAAATGAGAACATATCAGCACTACAACAAATTGAGAGGAAACTGCAGTCAATATTTTGGAACGTTGGTGTTAGTTCTCCAATTGTCCCTAATTTTACTGACTACCAGCTCTCTTTTTCAAACTGCCAAAGATTAAACATGAGCTTAGTTCAACAATGGCTCAGAACAGGCTATATTCATAAGCTCATTCTTATATAGAAACTGCCTATATACATAGACAGATATAGACACTCAAAAGTTGGAGTGTATGTTAGTTACATTGCATCATTGATGCTACTGTTGCTGTTTTTGTTGAAGATGGTTATTATTTAAATAATCAAAGGTTTCTACAAATCTCTGTGGGATTATGTGCTAAACAACTCACAATTTCACTTGCCTACAGCCTTCACCTGGTTTCAGTGAAACACTGCACAAAGGCCAATATACTGTAGGTCCTTTCAGGATTAGCACACTAGCACAAATATGTGTTTGTTTCTTGGTTTTTTTTTTCTGAGCATGTCTGTCACCATGATATATAATATTTAGCATACCAAGAATGTGGCAACACGAAAATGTATGATCCATAGCCAGTGTAAAGATTAATTTATATTCCTGTGTTTCTGACTCCACAGCGGTTTTAATGATATTGTGTAGGATGATAAATTTGTTACATTCCTCTTTGCCATAATTGCCATAATCTTCAACTCAGGCATGTGTTTTTTACTTCTGGAAAAGGTCCATTATGTGCCAGTTCAAGCCAGGCATATGTGGTGACGTTTGGCTGCGTAGCCCAATGAGACATTTTGTCTGCAGTCTCTATTCTTGGTCTGAAAGGAAATGGGAACCTCATGATTTGATATCCCACAGTCAATAAAATGTGATACTTAACATTAAAATATTAGCTCAGTGATATCTCAGTTAATTAGATTTAGTTGCTTGAATAAGCCAAGATTCATAATTAATCATAGTAATCATACTTAAAATATGTTTGTATTGTTTGTATTTTTTATAACTGGTGAAATAAATTCGGTTCTCAGTTCTGGATACTGACCTTCGGGACTGACTGCAAATCCTTTCTGTAAAATATGTCAGACAACACACTATCACTTTAAGATCATGTGACAGGTGGTCATCAGCATTATTCTCTGTACGTCAGACCCTCTCCCAGCTGTCAGAGTGATGGAAATACCTGGTGCTAGGTTTTGTGTGTGTGTGTGTGCAGCATCCACTCCATTACCATGTAAAAGGCATGATGGACAGCTGTCAGGAAAGGTAAATGGGCTGATGGAGAAGAAAGGGAGTTTTGTGTGTGTGTGTGTGTGTGTGTCATTATATTGTGTGTTGTTGTAATGAGCCCTCTGAGGCTGACCAGAGGGCTCCTTTTAGAGGCATTGCATCATTAGAAAGCTGTGGATTCCCTGTAGAAAACATGCATATGACAAATAATACACAGTCACATATGCACACACTTTCCATATATATTCATGTTATTATTCTTGTAAAGACCATTGACATAATTAATAACACAAATAATAACAGAATTAATTGAATCCTACACCTAAATCTAACCCTAAGCTCAGTAAACTAAAGAAAACCATTTGGATAGGTTTGTTTTGTTAAAAGCTTATTTTTAGAAATATATATAAAGCAGCTTTCCTTTATGGGGAGCATCCAAATTTACCCACAATGTCAAGAAAATCATATATTTCAATTTTTGTGGGGACATTTGATACAAGATTTAAACACTACACAAACATTAACACAACTTCTGACGGACCATATACACTGATTTCGAAATACCAGCATACTGTGTGTGTGTGTGTGTGTGTGTGTGTGTGCGTGTGTGTCTGTGTATTAGACTACCCATCATTTTCCATTGGAGCAGACACTGAGGAGCAAGAATTTCAGGTATGTGTGACAAAACTGACCAGGTGTTATAGAAAAACATACAATTTTCCATTCCAATATACAATAATCCTCATTTATTAAGCCGGATACAAACAGATTTGTTTGTAAATTGTTTGTACGCACATTTACCTATGAAATTTAGTATTGTTAAAATTCTTGATTTTCTTAATTTTTTTAAAAACTTTCATATCCTACTCATGCTTCTGAGTGGGAGTAAATTTATGCATAACAAAACTAATTAATGTAAACTCTTATTTCCAGTTCATATCGGTCATTTATATTATTGCCATTAATTAAAGAACTTGAAGAAAGAAATGAGTTCTGTTTGCCACATCTTTTTTTAACTCTTTGCAACTTTAGAAATTCAGCTGAAACACTTTCCTGTATGATGTGCTCGGTGTGCATGATCAACTAAGTGCCATGTATTTCTATTTTTCACCTTAACTTACCAACCATGTTATAAGAAACACCTGTATACCTGCCAAGTTTTTTAGTCAGCCAATGTGCCAGCTGCACAATGTATAAAATCATTCAGACACAGGTGGAAGGCATTAGTTTATTTTCACATCAGACTTCAGATTGGGGAAAAATCACTGTGACTTTAACTCTGGCATGGCTGTTGGTGCCAGATTGGTTGGTTTGAGTATTTCTCAAAAACCAATACTACTGACCTCCTAGGAATTTCACACACAACGTCACTTGAATATACAGAGAATGGTGCAAAAAAAACATCAAATCAATTCAAATAAACCTTCTGCATGAGGGCTAATCTGCAGGCTAAACATCTTGTTGCTGAAAGCAAACAGAGGAGAAAGACCAGATCAGTCTGAGCTAAATGGAAGCCTAGTAACTATTGTAACTCAAATAAGCACTCTTTACAAGAGAATCACCTCAGAATTCAGAATATATATCAGACCTTGAGACCACATCAGGATCTACTCCTGTCAGCCAAGAACAATGATCTGAGACTATCAAGGGCACTCACCAAACTGGACAGTTGAAAACTGGAAAAAGTAAAGGCGATATTTTTTCTTATCTCCAACTAGTCTAGTTCATGTGAGCCTGTGCACATTATACCCTCAGTTCATGAGTGTCACCCACAGAACTGACACTCACACATTTTTTGCACCATTCTGAGTAAACTCTAGTGACTGTTGTGTGTGAAATTCCCAGGAGACCAGCAGTTTCTGAAATGCTCACACCATCCCATCTGGCCCTAACAACCATGCCACAGCTATACCAAAATTTTCCCCATTCTGATGATTGATTAACTAAAGCTCTTGGCCTGTATCTGCATGATTGTATGAACTGTGCTTCTGCCACATGATGTTTTAAGAAATACTAAGTATATTAGACTATTCAAAAAATTTCCACTTGATTATTTTACAGTAGAGAGAGGGAGAAAGAGACAATGATAGAGAGAGATTTAATGGTATCTCCTGCACTGAATAAGAGAAGTCTGATTATCACTTGCCCACAAGCACCCACACATACATAAACACATAACCTACAGGAAAAGTCACACTAGTGGACCAAAGAAGTTTGAGAACACTGTTGAATGAGTGAAAGTGGAATGACAGATGAGAAACAAAAAGAAAAGACAGCGCATTAGCAAGGCGTCAGGAGAGACGTGTTGTTCCCACCTCTTGTCATTGCTGCTGAGTGGAAGTAATGAGATCTGAGGGCTTCTCCAGTCCCTCTTTAAGCATTTTTCTCCTCTCTCTCTCTTTATCGGCTGAGATAAATGAAGGATCCTGGTGCTTCAAAGAAATAAACACTCTGAAAGCAAATTGGATCTGAAGAGAAATTCGTTCAGGAGGCTTTAGTGTGGAAGAAGGGGGTATGTCAAGTGCACTCCTGTACTCTCCTGTCTACATCTCAATGCAGAAGAATGAGAGGATTGGGCTGTAGTTACTGGCTATAAGAATAAAACCAAAAGTAAATTACTTCCCCAACGGAGTTTTCAGGATAAATGTGTTCACTATTCTTTTCAGTGCTGTTATGTCCCTTTGCCCGAGGCTCTCTCTTTAAATTTCATAGCATCATACTGCAATATTCATATCAGAATACCAAATCTAGCTGCCCTTTATATTGTTGGAAATTGAGGAAATTAAATTATACTCACATAAGTGGTTCTGATTGTTTACAAATTCCAGTTATTTTTTTGAAGAAACTTTTTTTATTTCATCTTGTTACTTTGAATGAAAGGTTACCTAAGCATTATTCATGCTTCATAAATATGATCTTGATTGTGGTCATAAGAGCCATGCCTCTCAAAGTGGGGTAAAGCATACAGTGTTGGTTGTTGTTGTTGTTGTTGTTGTTGTTGTTTATAGTGGTGGAAATCACAATCTATCATTATCCATTTTATCCCAGCATTGATCATTAATTATACAATATATGGCCAAAAGAATGTGGACAACTAACTATCCAGGCCTTCCTTAAACTGTTGCCTCAAAGATAGAAGCACATAATTGTCTAGTATGTCTTTGTATGTTGTAGATTTCCCTTCACTGGAACAAAGGAAAGAACAAAAGTGCTTGACATCAGTAATGCTCTTTGGTATGAATGGACAAATCCCAACAGCCAGGTTCCAAAATCTTGTGGAAAGCCTTTGCAGAAGAGTACAGGCTGTTATGGCAGCAAAGGTTTATCAGCTCAATATTAATATTCATTAAGGAATGTGATGTTCAGAAAAAACTTATAGATATGATGGTCATGCGTCTGCATACTTATATACTTACAGACCATACAATGTATAGCAGCACTTCTGAACCTAGGGGATGAAACTCTGTGGTGGTTGCAAAGCAGTAGCAGGGAGGGCTCAGGAAAACTTTTATAAAAACGCTCACCTAATGGCAACACTTACCGGCAACATGATATAACTTATTATTTGCTGTTTGAAAGATATCATGTGGACTTAGAAATTCATGGTTTATAGTCATCGTTGCTGGACTGCTCATTTCGTGTCATGATTTCACACTGATTTCAGTGATTTTGTATCAAGAACAAGTTTAGTGCCAGACTCATGGTTGCAAAAAGTTATCCTCAGCTCTACATAGTCACGAATGAACTGCCTCGCATCCTCTCTCCAAGGCCAACAATCCCACTGAGTGAGTATTCCAAAACACTGAAGTTACAGTTATTAATCTATATTTGATTAATGTTTGAAAATATTTGAAAATGAGTCACCAGGAAAAGAATTGATGTTTGAGGATGATTAATAGGCTGTCCTTGAGTTTTCAGTATTTTTACTGAACTGGAGGTAAATTAATAAAGTGAAATAGTACATCTCACTTGTAAAGGACATTTTAAGAACAAACAAGTATATTTATATATCTTGGCATGTGATCACAAATCGCACAAAGGATATTGACAATGTTGCCAGTTTTCTTACTGAGCTGAGCTATTTTTTACTTGTTGCTGTGGGAGTTTTTGTTCCTCCAACTTGTGACATACTGGATACATTGCGTAAATATCTTATTGTTTTGTGCCTTTTGTAAACAGTAAATGTTAATTATACATGTGTGTAGGTTGTGATAAATAAATTGTAGTAAATCCACAAGTAATATAAAAATAATTGCCAATTGGGTGTTCATGTTGTGCATCAGTAAATTGGTTCACTCATTCTCAGGTATCCTAGGCATTCATTTGTGACGGTATATGTAATTTGAGACAATTTGATGAAAGAGGAAATGATTTGGAAAAATTCAGGGTTTGGCAACACTGCTTTGGTAAAAATGTATGATGTTGATTTGTATGTGAATATATCCTAACGAGATAACAGGAGTCTCAAATTCATTCAACAATATGCAGCATAGCATGCTGCCAACTGAAAGGTGCTCCAAAATGCAGGTGTATCACCTAGAGCATTTTCACTGAAGTAAAAATGTGACTCTTCATTTTCAGTAATTCCCTGCAATCTTCACTGATTTACTCCAAAGAAAATATTTCAGCTGTTAGTTCTTAACACAGTTTTCTCTCCATGTGTGAAGGACATGGACAAGGCTGGTTAAGTGGAGGAACTAAGTTGAAAAGAAAGATGAGGAGAAAGTGCCCAGATCATTCATAAAACCACTGAAAGAGTAAATATTACACAAATAAATGATGGCTGGCTTCACTGCTTTTTTAAAAGTGAAGGGCATTCTGTTTCGTGTTTGTTGTTGCTTCTTGCAAACTTTCTCTTAGATGGCACCAAAAGTCTTAAAGTTGTAGCAAATCATAATAGTTGCAACTGATTGTCCTTTGTAATTACAGTTTATAGTAATAATTGCACTATTTTACTGCTGGTGTCTGCAGGAGATCCAAAAGATGAATGTCAGTGATACATAAGAACACTTGCAAAAAAGCCCCTTTTATTAAGCTGGAGAAAAGCATCAAACTGTATGTTATGCCATAAATGCATTACTTTGAATGGTATATGAACAGAAATGGACACCCAAGCAAATGTGTTATAGCCATGAACAGCAAGTAGCCCACTGTGTAGAACACAAAAATAGAATTATTTCTTAGATAACTTTTATATATGATACTTTTAGTATTCTTAAATTACTATTCTTAATTAGTTTCTCAAATACTCTAAATTAAAAGCTTTTGGGAGCATTTGCACTTTGGGGTTTGCTATCAGGGTTAAAATTTGCCCTTGGAAGGTAGAAAGACCATCACATACACTGACTGTCCATTTTATTGGAAGCATCTATACTGCACATTCATGCAGATTTCTTATTTTGTATTAATCGCTATACAAATTTAATTGATTGAATTATGCATTTTCCAGCTGTCACATGATCACATTAGATAACTGCAGAAATAAAAAGTACATGTGTTCCTATTTAAGTGGAAGGTAAGCATGTATATGCATGTGCAGTACAATCTTTACACCATTAGTTTCTTGCAGGGGGAAAATAGCTTTAATCCATTAATCAAGCTGAATGCAGCTTTCCTCTTTTCTGTATGTATGTGTGTGTCTGAGTGTGTTTTTTCTCCAAATGCAATCTGCATAAATTTCAGTCACCCCTGCTTTCCCTTTCTAATTTAAACCAAAATTCAATTAAACTTGTGTAATACCAACAACAATAGCATCATATCTGCCTTTGCTAAGAAGGAGGAGAGAGAGTGAGAGAAAAACAGGGAGAGGGGAATAGAGAAACGGAGAGTGAGGGAATTAAAATCATATTTCATTTCAGCTTCACTTATTAATCTCTGAAAACATGAAATCTCATTTTAGTTTGTGCTAAAATGCAGCAACTCTGTGTGGCTTGCAGAATTAAGGAGCTGCTTGTGTAACACAAAGTTTACATACAGTATTTATCATTGATGATCTAAAATGAGCCATGGCTGTTCATCGCTTCAGGTTGTGAACTGGTGATCAGTTTTTAACCTTTAATCCTGTTCAATTCTGTGTTTATTCTGTTTCATGTCTTAATTATAAATCTCTCTGGATAAACAATATATGAAATTGTTTCAAATGCAAATGTGAACATATTAAAATCTTTAATTGCACATTTCTGTGTTTACCTATTATCAGTATAATTAAAATAGGTTTCTAATAACAGTTTTTAGGAATTAGGCTCAATCAAAATGTTTCAATAATGACAGTGGAAATAACAATGACAGTGTCTCTCATCAAGAAGGTGTATTACATTTATTTATTTCATTTCATGTTATTTCATGTGTATCAAGATACTGTTATTACTTCATATTACATTACATTATATTATAATAAAATTACTATTCCCTTCTCGTATAGTGCACCAACCAAACAAGAAGAGTGAAGCAATTGCATAAATTTGTAAAGCCAGTCACTGCATCTTCTGAGGTGAATACTGACTATTTGGCCTGTCACACAAACACTGATGGTTGGCTAACATGTCTTTAAAACAACAAGAAACAAAAACTGTCATTCATCTAATCCAGACACCCTATGCATCCTTGGAAGTCTTAAAAAGTTGAAAAATGTTTTTCATAATAGCTTAGAATATAAAAACTACTACTGTTTGCTTAATACCTCACAAATATCATAATTAAGTTATGCAGATAGAAGCTTAAGAGAAAATGAGCAATTATAATATTTTGAGAAAGAATGTGAATTTCTATTTCTTTCTTTCTTTCTTTCTTTCTTTCTTTTACATTTTATGATATTTACAGAGCACAAAGTACCTTGTTGAAATTGCATAAACGTATCTTTTTTGAATTATCTTTTAACAAATGAAAATAACACAATGTGTATCACATAACTGTACAAAGAAGTATCTACAATGGAACCAGAAAGTCTATGCATATCTGTTGTCTCCATTTTTCTGATGTAAAAATGATTAAGTAAGATAAATACTGAGATCAAGAGACCTATGGCACCAGTAAAGGAGCTGTAGGAATATCGGGCAGGTACTGTGTCGATCACTAGCTGCTTGAGACAACAATCTCTTGTATTCTTCTCTTGTAATTCTTTACATGACTGGACTATGGGGTAGGGAGGCTAAAATAAAACACCATATACCCACAATGAAGCATGGGGGTGGCAGAATCTGGCTATGGAGCTGCTTTTCTTTAGCTGGGGTTAGGGATTAGTCAAGATAGAGTGAATTATGGATAGGGTTGCAAAATTCCGGGAATTTCACGGCTGGAAACCTTCCATGGGAATTAACAGGAATATATGGGAATTAATGGGAATATATGGGAATTAACGGGAATATATGGGAATTAACGGGAATATATGGGAGTAAACTGTTAATTTGCAAAATTGCAGGTTAGCTTATAACGGAACTTAAATGTAGTTGAAAAAAATATCTTGCAGCATAATCTTGTTTAAAACATCCAGATAAAACAACACTGTAAATTCCTCCATCACATGCACACAGGGCTATTGAGGCCACATCTCCACATGCACTGTGCATTCCTCCATAACATGCACTGATCATTTCTTGAATCCTGCACACAAAATAATTTCAAAACATGTCCATCTTGGTGGGTAGTCATGTTAATTACCTAAATATTACATACATTTATATATAAAACAAAATTTTATTATTATAAAAACAAATACACTGACTGAACAAACATTTAGGTGAGATAATTAAAAAAAACTGTCTAAAAAAGACCATCCTACACACACACACACAAACACCAAATTTCTAAATAATTTAAATAAATTCCCATCAATTCCTGTAAATTCCCATCAATTCCTCTTAAGTTTCCAACTTGGAATATTTTTCCAAAATTCCCAAGATGAAGTTTCCATGGAAATTTTCCAATATTTTCCAGGAAACTTTTCATGCCCCTTTGCAACCCAAAACCCACAAAACCCACAGGCCTCTGTTAGACAGCTGAAGATGAATGAAAATTCTACCAGTATGATTACAACCCAAAGCACAAATAAAAAGTCACAAAGGAATTGCTAAACATTTTTTAAAGAAAACCTGTGGAACAACTGGAAGAGGGCTGTGCACAGATGATCCCTCTGTAAGGAAGAGTGAAATAAAAATTGCAAGAATAGCCAGTAAGGCTCTAAGTTGGTAGATTCTAACCCGAATAGACTATTCCTAATCTAAAGGGTAAACAACAACTACAACAATAATAATTATAATAATAATCATCATCATCATAATCATCATCATCATAATCATCATCATCATAATCATCATCATCATAATCATCATCATCATAATCGTCATCATCATTTCTCACTGTACTTACCTTTTAATGGGGTTTGGTTTCAAGGTATTCTAAGATCCTGACCTTTTCAACTAGCATGAAGCTGTGTTTTTGAGTTAATGGGCTAGCTGAGATGTAAATAGACACAAGTCTACAGAGCAGCATGCTAAGATGCAAGTAGCACAATGTCAATAGAGCAAAAGTGAGGTTTTAAACCTTAACCTTGTATTCCATAACTGTGGCACTCGCATTATTATTCTCACTTCTGTAATACTGATTAAATGACAACAGATAAGTATTCTTTGACTCATGAATACCTGGGGTCATCCCAAACGGCATAGTTAACTGTGTTTGTAACAGTTTGTAAGTACATTGTGGGTGTCAGTACAAATTAGGCACACTACTGTACTTATCATGTATTATGATGTTTGGGACACTGGCCAGAATGAAATGCCCACTATTTGTAAGAGAATACTAGTGAAAGTATTCTCATCAGAAAGCCAAAAATAATTACTGTAAGCTTAGCCTATAAACACATCATAAATAAAAAAAAAAATAGCAGCTGCAGAAGCAATTCTGCTTGTTTAACCATATGCCATAATTTAAAATTTTATTAAAGAACAGAACAGAACAAGCTTAAGGGCACACATGCTACAATAACAAAACAGTCTTTCGACTAAATTAAATTTTTTATTTCTTGTGAAGCAGCGTGCAGCACATTCTACTCAGCAATGCCTAGGAAGAATTTCAAGTAAGGGGTGTATTATTTCATTTATTTATTTATTTGTGTTTCTTGATGAGGATGGCACTGCTATTTGAGGCTCAGCAGGAGGCTCAGCACATCAGATTTTATTAACGATAATCACGTTTCACTCACCCATTAGCATCCATTGATGAGATTAGTTAGGTTGTTTGAGGAGAATTGCAGACAATCTTTAAACAAAATCACCATTTCTTTCCTTCTACGTCATCAGTACACAAAAAAAAAAAACCCAGAGTCAGGATATACACACTACGTCTCTTTATTAGAGTATAGAGTAGATTTTTGTTGTTGCTAATTACTTCATTATTCAATTGTGAACAAAAATAGCAGTGCTTCAGTAGTAAGGAAGAGAGGGGGGACAAAGGATTTACAGTTTCACACATGGCTTCAACTGACATACCAAACTGATTACTTAATTAAATCTTTAACAAAATCTATAGCAGCTGCCCAGTTATTAATTGTTCGAGGCGTTGCTGTGGCACGTTTCAAAATGAAAATATCTAAAAATTAGGAATGCTAGACAGATGACAGGTGAATATGTGGATCGGCATATAATTTTTTTTTAGTATTATTAATGAAATATTTAGCCCATGCAGATTCCTTTTGCATTAAAACTTTCTAACACCCAAATATAACTTTGCAGGTTCTGTAAAACTAATATATTGGTAATATATTTTGTTATAAGCATTTAAATAAATTTAGAGTTACAAAAATTATGGCAGGAGAGATTCAGAAGTAGAGGTTTCTTCATGCAGCATTAGACAAGATGATTGCCATCAGATAATTTAATGTGACATAAAATTGGTTTTCTGCTTTTCATCAGCCTTTCTCTAATTAATCAACCTTTGTGTCTAAAATAACTCCTCCAGCTTCCATGGCAACAAGATTTGCAGGTTTGATAGTAAGCCGTTCAGCACACATGTAAATTCTCATCTCCTGTTTATCAAATTTGATTTCTCTTCTCATAAAGTTAATTTTGAAACATCTTTGATGAAAGAAATAAACATAGCACTTAGGCAGATTATCATGGAGCACATAATGGCCTTATTTTTACGTTTTATATACACTTCAGTTAAGTTGTCAACAAGGTGTGAACAGTTGTGCTTTTCCATCAGCTACTGTTCTGTTGAATACTCTGAAGATTAGTGACAAGATTACATCAAGGAATGTCAACACAACCCGCAGCTGTGGAGAGACTGGAACACATACTCATTAACAGTGACAGCTTGTCGTGATATGAAATGGGAGGGTTAAAATCTAATATGGCTTGACAACAAAACCATTATCACAAGTCAATAATGCCCAACTGGATTATGCTGTGTTGCAGCTGAATACCAACTATATATAAATATACTGAATTCCCTTACATTCAACCTTTCAGTTCTGTTATTTGTCCTTTTGTGTCATTTGTATTCTAATTAGACAGTAAAACCTACTTTTAGTTTCTCCTCTGAAGAGAAACTTTTGGGGGTAAAAGTTTGGGGGTAAAATGGATGATTGACCATGTTCATGTTCATTATACCTACAAAATATTAGTATATTTAGAGACCATGTCACTCCCTGTAATCACTTGACATATGTCACTGATGAACCAGCATTTACACTTTTTATTTTACTTGTTGGTTGCTATATCACAATAAAGGTGGAAAAAGACATGATTTGTGTTGGTTATATTTTTACATTACAAAAACCTGCATTTTTTCATTTGTAGTAATAATAATACACAGTAAGAACCATTAGTGAAAGAATCTTCATTTGGCTTTGTTGACTCCAGAGGTACTGGCTTTGGCTTTCCTGTTATAACAAGAACATGAAAAGGGATCTTAAGCATATTTACTGACAATCTGAGATGGTTAACACTTATGAGCATTTGTTAGAAGAACATATGGGTTATCACTTTATCCTCAAATATGAAATATTGAGTTGCAAACTGCTAAATAATCTCACAGCATATGGCCAATCAACCGAATCCATGCACTTGCATTTGATTAGGGAAAGTACATAGCCCTTCAATGGTTTAACTGGTTATTTACCTGGGTTTGTGGTACATCAGAATCACTGGTGCTAACATCAACATTTTAGCCTTAAAATCTTTGAGCACTTTGATATCGGAGACACCTGAAAAAAGTCTAGTAACATTCACTTTCACTTAATCCTGGATTGGTCTTAGAGGTAAACTGTGAATTAGCAAACACTGGTCTTGTGAGCCTGTAGAAAAGAAGAAGGTGGGACTGTTGTCTCTTTAGTTAGTTAAAAACGGAGGAACTGATAATTATAATATAAGTAGTAAATTATTATGTCACATTTGTGTGTATCTGTATCAGAGTTGGAAAGTAAATATGGAAAGATTTGCACTTATGAACATGAATTCTGTACTAATTGCAATAAGTAAGCATATATACTTAGTTTGCTGCTTATAAATCCAGTCATAAATATCAGTTCTGCAGATTTCAGTAAAATATCAGATTAACCACATAAAGATTTATTATTTATGTTGTTATCATTAAGCTGCTATCATTCTGTCCACTGGCATATGCTAGTGTTTTTGCTCAAAAATTCTTTTGTCCCCCCTCTGTCTGCTAACATTTTCTTTTTAATAAGGTTGGCACCTCTGCAAATTAATTTTGATGCAGAGTAAATTGCATTTGCATGCTGCCTTCCACACATTAAAAATCTGCATCCAGCCTGAAAGAGTAAAGAGAAAGTTAAACACACACCCCATACTTCTGATGGCTCTCCCATAGTTTCTCATCATGGTAACTTTCTGTGTGTAATGCCGGGGCTTGTCCACCTGCTCCAGCACTTCTTTAGGAAACAAACTCTTTTCATCAAATGGTGCTTTTAAACCTGTTAGAGAGGAAGGGAAGTCCAAATCTGATTTTTGTGTGATTTAGTTTTTAAAGGTTTTTTTTTTTTTAGTTCTTTTTCTTTCGTCAACTCTCATAACCCTGCCTCTTTCCCTGCTACAAAGCCTAACAAAGAACTCATGCATCTGTGAGTTGCCATGACTACTCTGGGGCAAATGTACAGCTTTTCTACTTTCATATTTTCATTTACACCATCAAAGTTACTAATCTTTACAGTCTCCTGTCACCCGAGCAGAGACTAGACAACATAAAACAATCAACTGTGCTCAGTTTTGTATACAAACTTTTCAGTTTTAAGTATTCAGTCTGGTTGTTCAATCTAGAAATAAAGGATCAAGAACTGTGTGAAGAAGACATGAACACCATGTAATGTTGAGGTATGTTCATTTTTGCAAATTATGTCACTAATTTGCTAACATTAACTTGCTATATTTAATAATTCTATCTGTTTTCTTTGCTATTGTTCATTTAAACCAGCATCAATTCCAGTAGCTGACATAACTGTCTAGGCAGTAAGTTAAACTGTAGTAAATAGTATTTATGTATTTGGTTTAAAACATAAATCATCTGCAAGACTTCTCATGTTTCACATGAAAACATTAACTTAATTTCATCACATGAAAACGTTTATTATTTTAAATGCTGAATAGATTTAAAAGTAGCTTTATTAGCTTTTTAAGAAACATTCCCTTTTAATTGAGTAAACTTTTGACACGTTATCTATACTTTCACTTTCTCAGTACTTTGTATTGTACTATCTTACAAGTAGTCCCGCTAATCACAGTTGAAATAACAACGTTGAAAAACACTACAAATACAGATTTTGATCAGATCTATCATTTTTCAGATTTCTGGATTAATTGCATCTAAAAATGTCATCTCTGAAATTGTAGTACGTAAATACTAAGTAAATAAAATAAATAAATAAATAAATAAATAGATAGAGAAAAAAAAACCTTAAACTGTTTTAGTCTACTCTTGACTACAGCATTAATGGAAACTATAAGAGAGGAAATGGAAGAAGCTCTGCCTACTTGAGATTTACTGTACTATCATTTACTTCCTGTTATGTACAATTTATGATACCATATAGTGCCATATAGACCTGAGATGCTGATGTGCATGTAATTTTCTTTAGTCAACTTTTCTTTTATAACTTACAAGAGTGGAAATACATTAAGCCACATTATGTTTTAAAAAAGTTTTTTTCTATATTCAAAACCAAAAATCACCTTTTTTAAATGACTTGCATTCAAAAATTATTACATATTCATTTTTCCAAGTGACTGATGTGTTTCCACTTGAGTACTGAATTTATATTGAAAATAAATATTTGATTTTATACTGTAAAACAGCATTAATTATTTTCAATAACAGTACACCATATTTTCTTGATGACACTTCAACTTTTATTTCTCTTGAGAGTGATTTCACATTTAAGTAATTATTTTAATTCTAGCAACAATACGAGATTTGGTTTGTTAAATAAGCTAATTTATTTTAAGCATATTTAATAATATGAAGTCTCATTTGCTAAGATTGGTGCAAATAAATAAAAAAAAAACTGTACTCCAAAAAAACACTTATAATATCAACAATCAAATGGCTAAGATTGATTGTCGTATCTATTGTTTGTTGTTGCCATGTTTTTGCCTAGTTGTTGTTGATTATAATATCATATTCACCAGTAGGATCTTGCCTTAAATAGCTTTGTTTTTGGATTCTGTCTCACTTGTAAGTTGCCATAGATTAAAAAAGTCAGCCAAATAAATAAATAATTTGAATTGAAATGTAGATTAAACAAATTAAAGCACTGGTTAATTGTGTGTGTGTGTGTGTGTGTGTGTCCTACTTTCTCTAATCACAGGAAGAGGTGGAGGAGTTGGAGACGATGAATCCCACATTTTCCCAAAATATAAATGAGGATTGATGATGAAGTCAGGTTTGTTCAGCTCTTCTAGTGAGGCCAGTTCCTCCACTCTTAGTTTGCTGAATATTCCTGCAGATGTACAGAGTAATATTTAGGCAAGTATTACATGAGAAAGAAAGAAAACAATAAATCTCAGTAAATCTTTAAGCTCTCTTAATTAACTCAGTGTAAGAAAGGAAATCATTATCAATGGCCTAATAATAAACATAGATTATTAATTACAGTCTGATTGATGATTAATAGTTTATATTATTTATATTAACTGAATTCTATTTTATATTGCTAATCAAATAAATCTGGTCATCTTTGTGGAAGCAATTGTACTTCAAATGAATCCAACTACTATTTCAGCATTTATACAGTAATGAATGGGAAGTATGCTGAGTGTAACAATGCAAACAGAAAAAAAAAAACTGAGAATAAATTGTGACTGACCAGTACTGCAGACACTGTTAACGTTTTGATGCTGTGTGCTTTCATTGTGGTGCCTCAAAGCTCTGTGAATTCTTCTGGATCTCTGTCTTGTGGTGTCATCATCAAGGGTATGAAGTTGTCTAAAACACAAGATATAAGATGATAAAGAGCTGGTGGTGCATTCCATTAAATTTGACTGCTACTTTGACCATGGACTATTCTGAGCCGCAACTGCCCTCACTGGGATGCCAGTCCATAACAGGGCTCTACAAAACACAATTTCACACACTGATTCACACCTAGGTGCAATTTTTAATAGGTGAAAAGAAACCTGGAGGAATCCCACATGGACATGGGGAGGATATGCACAACTCCAGGATTATAACTGAACACAGTATTGTATTTTAGACTGCGATTTAATATAATTATTTCCTGATACTTTCGTATGCCTGTTAAAGACAAGCAAAAACAAACACACTTTTGAAGGCCATATTTATTATGACTTACATACATCATGTTATAATGCATTTAAAAGAAATTATACACATTATAACTATTTATGAAAAGGCATTACAGTTTGTAGTATTGTTTATTATTTGTTACAAAAAATATATAAGTATTACATGTAACACCTTATGCTTTACGTATTTGTTGCTTGGTGACTTTTAATGCATCCTGTTAAATATTAATAATTGTATAATAAGAAAATAGGCATAATTAATTATAACAATGCATATTATGCCTTATGAATGTATTATAACATGATATTAACATAGCACCACATGTCTGAAGCTACTTTTACTGTAATATTTAGCTCCATTAAGTTATGCAAATTTATGTCTTTCATGACAAGTTCAATTTAAAGTAATCCACAGTCTTGACTATTGTGAGTTTAAAAAGAAAGGTTATTTTCAGGTTGAAATTATTCATATTTTTAGGCAGTACATGACCTTTCATTTTACCATCTTGAAATGTTGTTGGATATGATTATCATCAGGTCAGATGATGCCCAAAATTTAAAGAAGAAACTTTAGAGTTTCATTTTAGAGTTTAGAGTTTTCAAGAAGTTCATTTTCAGGTAGGTTTAAAAGGGTAGGATTGCTATTATAAAATATATAGTATCAGATAAAATGGTTTTCTGTAGTGTAAAAAAAATGATCAAAACATTAGAATGCAAAAGGGGTGTAATAGATGATTAATGTTGAATTATTAAGCAGTAGCCTGGCTGATACATTTTTTATAATGACATGACACTGTGTAGCACTGAAGCCAAATTATCTGGGCTTAATTCTGCCAAAATGGCATGAGGCTACTGAGTTCATGAAACAAAAGATGGGACAAAGTGCTGAATTTCGAATACTTATTAAAGTTCTGAAGCTGAAGTAATACATTTGGCTGGTAATTCTAAACTTAACTTCCAGCTGCTTTATTAAAGAACATGGCAGCTTTCCATCAGAGAGTTTAGCCAATGTGCAGCAAAGAGATTATAGTGATCTTCTGTTTATCGCTAAGAACATGTTATGAAATAGATAATTAATCACACTCAATCAAGTACTTCAAAAGATGGGCGGAAAATTAATGAAACTCCTATTATGTCAATTTTTTTTAGAAAAGCGCATGTTAAAAACATTGACAGTAATGTCAGTTTTGAGCAGATGAGTGTGAAACCGTGAATGGAATTACACACATGCAAACACACAGATTTTTGATTGGATTTTCCATAACCAGCATCAACTCTGCACTAATCAAACCAGAACTGATGCTAACAGTGACAGACAGAGAAGGAAAGACTACTTTATTTCCTTTATCAATCACCCAGATGTGAAAACATTAATGAGCTTGCAGGGGAATCATGGAATAAAAGCTCTCAAGTGGAAATGAGCCATCTGCTGGCATTTACCCAACATCTGTCCTCGTCCAATTTATTCAGTATTAAATAAAAGAAAGGATAGAGTGAGAACTTGCTGGCTGGATAGTAAATGAGATAAAGAGAAATTAAGGTATGAGGGAGGGAGAAAGAAAGGTAGAGGAAACAGAAAAGGAGAAATAGAGCAGAGAGAAGGATAAACATTAAGAAGCAGTGAGGAAAGAGCCAGGAGAGGTAGAAACTAACATCACATAGATAGATGGATAGACTATGTGGAAGACACGATACTGGAAAGAGATAAAAGAGATAAAGGAAAGTATAGAGAGATAAAGAGGTATAGAAAAGAAAAAAAAATTAAAGACAGTAGGAAGAGATGAAATCAGGAGAGATATAGAGCCAGGGTACAAAGAAACAAATGGATAAATGGACAGATTGAAATGAAGGTGAAATGTGACAAGGACAGGAAAAGAAGGAGACAGAGAGAGAAGAGCAAACCACTGAGAAAAGGGATACATGGGGAAAGACAGGAAATAAGGAAGGACACAACTAAAGAAAAAGATGAAACTGAAATGTGAGAGTGCAGAGATGACGAATAAATGGATAGGGAGATGGAAAAAAAAGAAAGAAGGAGGTGCATGAGCAAGAGAAAAACTGGAGGGGTGCAGGGAAGAAAAGAACGGAGAGAAAGACATGGAGAGATGATTATGCTGTTGTTGGATTATACACTTCTTGTCACTACACAATCAACTACAAACACACACACACACACACACCTCACTCACAGTGTGTATTCTTTCTCTTCCTCAGCCTGTGCACTGCTCTCTGATCTCTCAGCATGTTGAGAGCTATGTTCAGGCTGTGTTTCCTGCAGATTTGTTTCTGTCCTGCTCTCTGTGGCAACCTCTGTGCTCACTTCCTGGTCTTTCTTCACAAACACTTCACTGATTCCTGCTAGGTTCCAGTGCACTTCCTGAAAGGAAACATGTCTGCATTAATACAAATTGTATTCATGTCACCAACAGGACTTAATATCCTAACAGTGGTCTCTTTGACCATAGATTATATTATAATGTCTATCTCATCTCTATAAGGTACAATAGAAAGGTACATTTTCAAATACTTGGTTGGTTTGTAAAGATCTTTTCTATTTCTTTTTTTTTTAAAGTACAAATAAACTCAACCAAAAGAAATTGAGCTGGTGGTATTTTCCTGAATGTATAAAAATATTTTAAAATCCATGTTGTTCCTGAACATTTTATTATGAACTGATATGGCAAACCAGTACAGTAGACCTGAACAGTACTTGTTTTGTGCCCTTACCTCTTTTTGTTGCTGGAGCATGCAGTATGTTCATCCTGGGTGATGATTGGCTGACAGATAGTAACTTAGAAAACTCACTTCTGAGTTCTAAGTTAATTTTGAAATTGAACACTTCATGAAAATAATGTCTTCCCCCATGATGAAGTTTATGCGGTTTTTATTTTCAACCAAAATGCTAGACAGAACCTTATTATACAGAATTCACCATAGCAAGAAACCAATAGCTAAGTAACTTAAGTTATTAAGATATTATTAAGATATAAGATTATGTAAATTATTTTAAAATAATTAAGAAGTGCTAGGAAAAGTTTAGTTTGGCAAAGTTCGGACAAGGTGACCCGTTTTTCCCATGCTTTCTGATATTTCCCAAAGTACTTTTCATGTTTCTTTGGTGTTTCAGACCGCAGTCTAAAGCCGTTGTAGGCTGATTGATATCTCTAAATTGTCTGTAGTTTGTGTGTGAGAGAGTGCGTGTCATGCGCCCCATCCAGGTTGTCCCCTGATTTGTGCCTTGAGTCCCCTGGGATGCTCCTGTGACCATGTGTACAATAATCAATAGAGGAAATGGATGAATGGATCTAGTTAATGTTAACTTACAACATGCCCCCTTTACTGGTACTGACAAATACGAAGGCTGTGCTTCTTTCGTACACAGTGAAACTAACCTGTCCAAATGTCCCTATAGTTCCTCCAGGCAGGAAGCTAAGAGCCAGACTGCAATCAGCCGAGGCGCTGAGGAGAAAGAGACGGCCACTGTGGACACATGTTTCCAAGTGAGTGATGCGATCAACATGAGGTTGGAGGCTCGATAGCATCTCTGGTGCCTGATTGATTACACTCTCAGATGGATGGAGACAATATTCCTGAAACAAAAAAAGAACCAGGAGAGATGTTTTTCATTACTGTTTTCAACACAATGTCTTTGACGTTAACTGGGTTCAAGTTAATTTGTATCATCTTTGTCATCCAAATCTGAAGAAGAGTGTGGAGTGCACTCTCAAAATCTGTAGGTAGAACAAATCTGAAGGGATTGCATCTCATGTATACACCCTCAGACTGACAAAAAATGTACACGCTGATTTAACAAGAGCTAAGATTGATTCTTTCATATGAGCAAAAAAAAAACCGTCTGTTTCATGTGTTTGTACTCCTAAATATGCAGTTGGGGTGTGCTACTAAATATGGCGTGTTCTGACCTAAAGGTGCAAAAACCTATGCAGATGGATTAATTTAGCACCTGTGATGTGATGTGAAAATTTGGCAGAAGCCAGTTTCTTTCAGTTGCAGACAAGATTGTACCATTTTAAGGTTTAATCATAAGAAAGACTGTTAGAATTTAATATAAAAAAAATAAATAAATACATTTTTTCTTAAATGTATGAATGGATTTTGGTAAAATTAGGGACTCAGTTTCTTCATGTTCTGCATGTAGCCAGCTCGCTAACCCACAAGCATGATAAAATAATGCAGCTCAATCTCCTGTCATGTATTGATTAATGTACAGTATATGAATTCAAAGACACATCCTACTAATGTGGCTAAGCAGTACCTGATGTTCAAATACATAAAATGATGCTTCAGTTTTTTTCATAGATATCCTGTCAGGTTACTCTTACCCAAGTGGCACATATTATCAGGAAAAATTATGAACAGTTATAAACTTGTCTTTAAAATCCACACTTGTCAACTTGAAACTTGTCAGGTTAGCCTACGTTAGCTATATGCCTAACAATGTATGAAAGCTGAAAACATGAAAGCTCATTATTTATTTTAAGACCAATTATGGACTGAAATTAAAAAAAAAAAAAAAGTGTGGCCTTGGAGGAATAAAAACTAAATCTGAACACAACTCAGAGTTAGAGTTTTGGAATATTACGTTATAAACAGCTTGCCATTTTGAAAAAGCAATTGCATCAGACTAAACCAATGACTTCTGGCAGTCTTGCCATGTGTATGTATTTTCCTGCATAGTTTGTTGTGGGATGGGCATTCTGAATACATTTAATGAATTATATCTGTATATTAAAACATATTTCCTTTGAAGTAGAACATGGCAAATCGTATACTATTACCGGCAATTACATCACATTTTAGATTGCATTTTTGTCTACCATTGTCATACCTATTCTATATTTATTACAATATATAACAAATCTAATCAGAGGTCAGAAGACGTTAATTTATTTCCTTTAACATGACTATGAAAATAGACCTGGATATTAAAAAAAAGCCTGCATATCACTGTTAAAATTGCAGGCTTCTGTGCTTTTCAAAAAAATAATAACAGTTTTTCCACATTCATTACCAGTCTCATTGAAACTCATGTGAAAAGTAATTATCAAGTCACCAGTGAAGCGATTCTGATTAACCCCAATTTAAACTTGTGTAAGATCTTTTTGATTTCACCTAACTGCTGAAGCCATGGTCCACTGGGAGCTTACAAAGCATATAAAGGATCTTAGTGGGGTATCAATCAGGAGAGGGGTACAAAAAATTTCCAAAAGATTATCAATCAACAAGTGGAGAAAATGGAGCACCACACTGAAACAACATAGAACAGGTTTGTCCCCTCCAAAAAAAAAAAAAATCACAGATGCTTCCAAGAGACCTGTGGCAACCTTACAGGAGCTGCAAGAATATCCAGCATGTACTGGTCACTCAATGCATGTAAAAACAATCTCTCATATTCTTCACATGTCTGGGGTATGGGATAGGGGCGGCTAGACAGAAGCTGTTTCTCATTAAAAAATGCCCACCTCAAATTGTGTTATGTACTGAAGAATCAAAGGTAGACCTTTTTCATCATAATTCTAAAAGCTATGTTTGGCACACAAAACAAGAGAGCTTATCAACCAAAGAACACTATACCCATGGTGAAGCATGGTGGTGGCAGTGTTGTCCTATGAGGCTGCTTCCTTTTAGCTAGGACTGAGGCTCTTCTCAAGAAAGAGGGAATCATGAATAGCACCAGATTCTAAATATCTATTTTTGAACAAAATGTGCAGGCTTCTGTTAGACAGCTGAAGATGCACAAAAAGCACAAATCCATGTTAACAACAAAATGGCTTCAGTTGGTTGCTATATCATATCAAAGGTGGACGGAAATCTTACATGATTTATCTTGGTCTAGGTTTTTTGGGGGTTTTTTTTTACATCACAAAAACCTGCAAAGGGTTTGTTGACTTTATCCACTGTGAACAGTTATTTCTGTACACATTTCTGTACCGAATGCAGCTAATAAATAATGTTAATATAAATGAATGAATGATAAAAAATGTGAATTAAAATTCACAAGCATTCTGCAAAGAGGCATTTATTTGACATTTCTAGAAGGAGTTTCCAATGTCAGTATTTTGTTTTCTGCCAAAAGAAAGTCTTCAGGACTTTGTGCTTCCCAGTTTCTCAGTAACATAAGCTGATGATTTGTGTATAAAAACTCACATTGTAACCCTTTAATTCCTTTAAACCCGATTAGCAATCTTCTCACTGAAGGTTTTAGTACATTCACAGTTAAAACAAATCAGTAGTTTGTGTCACAGCCACAGAGACAACATGTCAGCCTGTAAAGCAATTATATCTGACGAGCAGGCCCAAATGTGAGGCTACAAAATATCACGAGCTATTGAAGCAGTAAAATGAAAGCGAACACGTGATTTATCCTCATTGAGAAGAGCTGTTATACTTCATAGAAAGTTATGAGGAGTTGACAAACACCCTGCTCTCCCTTCATCAATCACGCTGGTTCTGCTGACAGGCTCCATTTGTGGCTCAAGGACAGAAACTTGTGTCCTTCAGACATGATGACTAGAGGAGGGAATGTTTCTCCTGCACAAAACATCACTGATGAATGTGCTATTAATATATATGTGTATAAATTTGCTATTAGAGATGTCTGCATGAAAGCTGAATCCGTGATTGCTCTCTAATGAGGTCAGTCTAGGACTTGTGGTTGTAATTTGGAGATACACAGTCTGAATAATTGTTGACTTTGTATCATCAGAATTTCTTCCCTTTCAAGTGGACTGGTTAATCTAGGGTCAGGCTTGTGTAAGCTTTTCTCATACAATTCACAAAGCTGGCATTTCCTGTGCCTCCAACATTGACAGAAAAACATAAATATTTCACCAAATCAATGTGGGAATGTTCTCATTTCATTTTTAATCTTTTCTAGGCCATGTTCTTGTAAAGATCACACTGAGTAAGAAACCAGAGGTGATAAAATGGTCATTCTATCTAAAGATGTGAAAACCCTTGATAGTTAAGTGTGATGTCCTCAGACATTGAACGTTTGGCTTTGATCACATTATTGGAGAGTTACTTGCTACATACATACAAGTTAGTTTGGAATCCTCAAAATGTCCATGATCCTGCACCTCAGTAAGGTTAGGATATTTCCAAATACACATATGCTTTTAATTTCAACCAATTTCTGGCACATTCACCTTGTTGATATAGTTCTTTTGGTAAGGTGTGAACACAGCAATCATACTCAGGTGCCAACCAAAATAATGAGAGAGTCAGTGTTGTCAATTTAGCTACTTTTCCACTAGTTTTGGTGAACTTACTAAGCGACTGTCAGTCCACAGCACAGCTGCTGGTTATACCAGTTATCACTTACCACCATTGTGTAAAGCCAACGGCCAATCACTGATCATCATTGTTCATCTCCTCCACACACTTCTTTGTTCTTCATTTTAAATACCATTCTTGGCTAAATTTATAGTCATAAAAACTTAGAAATGAGTAATAAAAGAGTGCTTCTATTTGTAACTATGTTCCTTCATGTGCATTTCTCATTGAACGAATTATTCATTCCCACTGCTTAATTGTCTGTGTTCTTAATAAAAATAGTAGCATTCTTTAATATTTATTTAATTTGTGATGCTAACTTCTTTCTGTAAAAGTTACAATTTATTATTTGCTATATGGTTAGTCTGTTCACTTTTATTCTAATTTGAGTGCCAGAAAATCTTCCTCAGATAACACGTTTCAATATGCAAATGGTCATGACAAATCAATGAACATGCAAATTAGTTGGCATTAGATGGCATTATCTAGTGACTTCTAGTGACTTTTGAATATAGCTGGGAACACTAATTTTGGTCTGCTTCCAAGTGAACCGTATTTTAATCATTTACTTAGCTCTGACTCCATGTTCTTCATGCCTAGTTGTTTTCCGTGCCAAAGATTTGTTATTTATTGTTATATTTCAAAGTACATTTTCAGTCCCACTCTGTCCAACATGACCCTCAGGAAATGTTATTTTTTGTTTGCTTTTTGTTTAATTAAGGGCCAAATTGCATCAAATCAAATACTGTATAAGCCACCATTTCAATCTGGTTTAAATTAAACAAACTCAGAATGCATGCTTTAATATTGTCATATTGTTCGAGTATGAGAAATGGTGAATACACACCCAGACAATTCATTAAGTTTTTGATTAAAAATGAAATTATACTAAACATACAGAATACATAAATTTTTAATATTTAATGCTATATTTCCTGGGACATTTGAGGTATAGCATATAATTGACTGCTATATTGCTTTCCTCTAAAGTCCAGCTTGACATTTCAGTTCAAAGACATAGGCCATAGGGTCAACTTTCTTGATTGCCACTCAGATAAAACTCATCACCACAGGCATGGTGAAGCAGCAAAGGTCAGAGGTCACCCCAGCTCTGATTTACTTTCAACATTTTGAAGGATTGCTAGAGCTGAGGGAGTTATTGCAAGATATTAAGTTCCATAATCATTCATACATCTTATGTAATGCTGCACTTATTTTATCAGCTATTCATACAATGCATTCTTTGAGAGCAAAGTATTTAAAAATGACAAATCATTTTAGTAGCCTTAATTGTAATGGTTGGGTTATTATTGACTAACACTCAGTATTGATAAACTCATTTGATATCATCCCTCATGCTTTGAGTCTGTAAGAACAAAATATTTTAATCGTTCTAGTGACCTGTATCAGTGTTCAATATCTCACTGAACAAAATTATTTTTGGAAATGCTCTAACCTTGATGTCCCACACTTTCAGCACTCCACCCATATCTGCTGTGATCAGGTAACAACCGGTGCCATCAACAGTCATTATAATGGAGTTTGATCCTTCATGTGCCAGAAACTTGCCAACTAATCGAGCATTTACTGTATTCCAGAAGCAAACAATGCCTGAACCACCACACGACACCACATCAGCTCCACCTCGAAGAAAATACACAACAAACATGTTTATTTATTATAATTATGCACAGGCCTGTTTAATATTTGTCTATTTGTTTGCTTGTTTCACTTTGTATTCATGTTGCATTTTGTAAGACATTCATTCTGTGTATTTAGGAGAGATTACTGCAATAAAAGATTTGTGAAAGATTTCCCTCTCTTTCCATTACCTGATGCAGCAACAATTTTTCGTCCTTCAAGAAAGGCCAGTCCGGTCACATCATAACTCTCCAAGTCATTTTCACTGGAATTTACACTTGCTTGTTTAGTGCTGCTACTAGTGTTATCTGTGACGAAGGACAATGACAGTTCAGTCTTACAGACATGAGAATAACTCATTCATCAGTCTATACATCTTCATATACTTCATATATATATATATATATATATATATATATATATATATATATATATATATATATATATATATAAACAGTTTAGCCAGTAAATGCGTACATTTGTATTTGTATATAATTGTCACATCAGCCAGGGGCATTACGCATCCCTATCAGCAGATATCCCATTCCCTGAGTTCTGAATAGTCTTTTCCAATGACATTTTCTTATTATCTGGACAAAAGACACCTATCTAATGTCTGTACAAAATTGTGTCCATTTGCATTGTACTGCCAATGCATACTATAGTTCCATCTGGACAGCAAATCTCAACAAATGATGAATAACTGCCGCAACCATTTTCTCCCTCAGATGTATGTTGCCGATAATTTTGAGCATTTTGTCCCTGTATTCATAAATCAGATTAATAGTAATGTATTTCAGCAGAAATGCATGTCACTGGATGCTGCTTTTCACACTCAAATGAATGTTCAATGTGCCCTCTTACACATGCAGTACAGTAGACTGAGACAGTGATAGCTCAAGTGGTTAAGTCTCTGAGCTGTTGGGGGGGAGGTCAGGGTTCAAGCCTCAGCCCTTAAGCCAATCCCTTAAATCTCTCTGCTCCAGGGGGGCTGTATCATGGCTGACCCTGTGCTACTTTAGTTCTTTTCTTTGTTGCTTAAATTACACTGCTGTAGTTTGCCCGAGCCTTACCTAATCATTTCATTGTACAAACTGTCACTGACATCTCTACAAATGACAAATAAAACATGAAACTTGATCTCAACCTCTATAGGAAAGAATTCACTGTGCCTTAATGTATATGTGGCAAAATGAAATAGAGGCTTCTTCTTTTACTTAAGCTCACAAATTTGCCCATGATTGTCTATTTACGCTATAATTTGCCATTTCATGTCTTCTGGATGGCTGTGGAATTATCAGGATTTGAGCTCTCAATCTCCAGACAATAGGGTGATAGCTTTTGTGTTGCAGTACTGAAGACAGCAAATTTTCAAAAGAGATGAAATTTTATGATTGACAGGCTTACTCCTACATTGCAGAGAGATACGAAATGATGGATGCTAAACATGTCTCGACTGATGGACAGTGTTTTAGGCAAATTGGTAAATTCCCTAAGAGATGTGTAATAAAACATTCACTTATTAATGCAATCATTTATCTATATTAAGCACTTTATCCCAGTGAGAGTTGTGCTCAATCCAGGGCCTATCTTCAGGACACTATGATCAAGAAGGGAATGCATTATTCGTTAGCAGGGCACACACACACAATTGTTCAGATGATCAATTTAGAATAGTCAATCCACCCACTGGCAGGGGGAGAACTTACAAAACAAAACTCTGCACAGAGTGTAAACCAAGCTCAGATCTGCACCAGAGACTCTGGAGCTGTGAAGTGGCAATGCTTTCTGCTACACTATTATAAAACAAATTGTTTCTATTTATGTTTATGATTTGAAAAAGAAAGACTAACCTGAGCAGTTTGCTTGTTGTGTGTATTTGTATAGTTTGCGTATGGCAGTTTCAGTGCTGTTGTTCCAGACTATGATCTCACCATCACTACCACCTACACAAAACATGATAAAAAATAAAGCAAAATGTCAACATATATTAGTCAAAGCACAGAAAAGCTAGAAAGAGAAGTGTTAAAACAATAATGCTAAAATATCATGGCGCCTGGTTCAGTGCTGATGAGACTATTCTGGATGTTCATTATTTATCCACCCAGCAGCCATGTTTATTCAACACTTCCTAACAACATCAGTTTTCATTTTCTCAGCACTATGATGCAGCCATTTTAAATCAGTGAAATTTTCCAAATGCTTTCTCATTCAGTAACAAAATATTCAAAAACCCAGGTGCTGTAGCAAGAGATATTTTACTTCATTGGTTACTAACACAACCAATACAACAATGTCAAATTATATTTAACAGGCAACATCACCTTATTCCTAAATCTCCTAAAGGCTATCTAATTAAAAAATTATCCTCAAAGACTGTATAATCAAAAGACATGACCTCCTAAAGACTGTCTCATTAAACAAATTATCTACAAAGACTGTCTAATTGGGGAAAAAATGACCTCCTAAAGACTGTCTAATAAATAAATTACCTCCTAAAGACAATATAATTAATTTAGGAAAAAAAACATGAAATCTTAAAGACTGACTAAAAAGGTGTGCTATTAGGTGCTGCCAACAATGAACTCCTTGTCCTTAGATGTTACAGCATTTAAACAGTATCTTTAATAGAGAGCGCAAGGGGCAGCCAGCAGCCAAGCATGCTGAGCAGGATCAGTGAGCATGGTCATTAAAAATGGCCGCAAGGTACCTTGACTTGTACCTTGACTCTTGAGCAAAGACTCAGTAATGTGTCAGTGCTCAAAGAGTTGAAGTGCTCTTATACATGCCAGTTTTTTTTTTTTTTCTGCAGGCCCACTTCATTGCTCCCAGCTCATGTTTCTTTTCATCAATTTTTAATGATCATATTTTAATGATATTGCTGCCACCTTGGCAGTCTCTATTAAAAATAGAGAAAGATGTTTCAATGGCATGCAATTTTTAATCAGGCTGTAGTTGCTTCTCAATTTGTGTCATCAGTTCATTAAGGCAACAACATATACTAGACATATGTCACACAGTATCACCTGATGTTGGTATCAGAGATGTACAAGTATATGTACCAGTAATACCTGATCTGCACACAAGTACACCGGTATCAATACCAGTATCAGTATTGACGCATCTCTAAAAAAAAAAAATTAAAGACTGTCCCAGGAAAGACATTCTGAAGGCTGCTGCCATCTGAAGATCCTTATTTTAGGCATCAATATTAATGGTGCACCAACTGTCAGTTTTTATGATGGGTTTATTAACTGTGGAAACTTGTAGCTAACTGAAGGCAAACAATGCTATTTAGCATACAGTAGACTTGATGTGCTGAACTAAAAAAGTATAGCTGCCACCATTAAATACAGTTCAGGATACATCCTCAGGGAAAGTTGATAAAGATGCTAAAAATGGCATCTTAGCAACTGATAATATTCTGAATCTAGTTAAATGTATCTACTATCTCTTATAATAAGATTTTTCAATTTCTTTTATTCTATTGGCAGAACATTTTGCTTCATTCTAGAAATAAACGCCTAAAATTAGCAAAACAATCTGCCAATAGAATAAGAAAATTAAAAGATAAAAAAAAATAGTAAAGTATATATATAAATGGGTTTAATTGTATTATATTTGGATTATTTTAACGTTATAATAGGAAATACTAGATCATTTTGACAGTATTCAAGATATTTTAACTAAGATGTCATTTTTTCAGTGCATTCATTTAAATGTTATATTAATATCACAATAAAACATTAAGACACTGTCATATGAGCATACTGAAAGGAGTCCAGAGTGCCTTTTTGGGTTAAAATTCTGCCCAATGACAGACGGACCTTGGAAGCAGCTTGAAACCACTAAAGCAGCTGTCTCCACAACCGAACACAGCAAGCATCTGCTAAATTAATAAATATAAATATGACAACCAGAGAATTAGAGGGCATGACAAGGAGGAGAGTACCAGTAACTAAGGTATGAGGGGCGTGAAATGCTGCGCACTTTATGTGCCCGCAATGTTGAACGCCTCCTTTCCACTCTGAAGGTTGTACGAAGAAGCGAGAGAACGAGTTCATCCTGAACACAGTGATCACCCTGCACAGAAAGACAGAGAAAGATTAGAGTGAAGAGAGGCAGAGAACGATGAAGGTCCAGTGATGAGAAATAGATGAGATATGACTGCAGAAGATTAGAAGTTCATCTCTAAATGTCAGAGCTAGTTTGTGTTTGAAAGATGGAAGAAAACAGGATGGCCACAATGTGTGTGCGCACACCCACCCACACACACACACACACACACACACGCACACAGTTTGAAATCTGAACACTTTTCAGGTGCTTTACAGAGGACAAATGAAAAGAAACATGATTACAAGAGACTAGAACTTGAGCCTTATAACAATATAGAATACATCTATAAATTTTAAAAAGAGTAATAAAAATGCAGGCAAAGTGAATAACATTGATTTACTATTTGCAGTGGCACCTGTCAAGGAGTGGGATATATTAGGCAGCAAGTGAATAGTCAGTTCTCAAAGTTGATGTGTTGGAAGTAGGAACAAATATAAGGGGCAAGTATATGGGTCTGAGCGACTTTGACAAGGGACAAATTGTGATGCCTAGATGACTGTGTCAGAGCATTTACAAAATGGCAGGTATTGTAGGGTGTTCTCGATACGCAGTAGTTAGTACCTACCCAAAGTGGCTCAAGGAAGAACAACCAGTGAACAGGACAAAGGGTCATGGGCATTCATGGGGGGAGTGAAGGATAGCCTGTCTGGGCTGATTTCACAGAAGAGCTACTGTAGCACAAATTGGTGCAAAAGTTAATGCTGGCCAGGAAAGAAAAGTGCCAGAACATAAATTGCATTGCAGCTTGCTCTGTATGGGACTGTGTAGCTGCAGAATGGTCACAGTGCCTATGCTGGCCCATGTCCATGCTTTAAGTACCTATAATGGCCATGTGACTATCAGAACTAGACCATGGAGGAATGGAAGAAGGTGGCTTTGTCTTAGGAATCACATTTTCTTTTGCATCATGTGGAAGGCCAAGGGTGTGTGTGTCCCTTATCTGGGGAAGAGATAGCACCAGGATGCACTATTGGAAGAAGACAAGCTGGCAGAGACAGTGTTCTGCTGGGCAACCTTGGGTCCTGGCATTCATGAGGATGTTACTTTGACACGTATCACCTACATAAATATTGCTGCAGAACAAGTACATCCCTTCATGGTATTCCTTAATGGTATTGGCAGGATATCAGCTGGATAATGCTTCCTGCCACACTGCACAAATTGTGCATGAATGCTTTGAGGAACATGACAAAGAGTTCAGGGAGTTATTTTGTCCTTTAAATTTCCAAGAACAAAGATATCTGTGGAAGGTGCTGAACAATAAATTCCGATCCATGGAGGGCCCACCTCGGATCTGCTGCTGAAGTTTGCTAAACGTCTTCATACCTACTTTGTTAGGGGTAGAACTTTGTTTTTTCATTTCATTCATTTTGAAAGACATGAATACTCCACGTGTGAAACAAATAACTGAACCCTGGTCTGCTAAAAAAAAAAAAATTAAATAAAAAAAAATAATAAAAATAAAATTCAGACAGCTCATGCAAGTGTTACCACAGAGAATGATGTAGTCTGGGTGAAATTCAGCATATGAGTCTTTGTTTAATATCAAAATATAAAAAGCACTATATTCCTTCAGAACACCCTGCATTTCAATCCACACTCACAGAAACAAATATTACAAAAAAGGTTATTTATAGTGATTCTGTAGAACTATCATTTGTTCCCTAAACTACCTTTAGCCATTATTTGTGGTTGTCACGGTAAATGGAATAATCATTTCTCACCACAAAGATCGTTCCACATAATTGAACTAATGACAGCCTGGGGAGTACTCATCCCCACTAGAGGACACTGGCTTCAGAGACCAAAACTGTTGTTTTTGTCCCGCTTACTTCTATATAAGCACATGGTTTATATGTTTGCAAAGTCTTTCCAACAGGGATGGAGGAAGGCATAAAAATTTTAGCGACTCATATCTGGCCCACTAATTTGATCATTTTATTGAACACGCAGCATAGTACTGATATTTAGCATACAATTCACAGTTTCATCATTCCACTTTTATTGCAATTCTAGACATAGTTTGGAAGCTAAATAATTAGATTGAAAAGCATTACTACACTCACTACAGGTTGTCAATCAATTGCACGGCAATAAGCAATGCTGTATTGAGCTGTGGCTTTGTTGGGAATTATTTTCGTTGACATAGCGAAATTGTCTGAAATTACTCAATTACTCTATATTAATTTCTTGTTTATAGAACTGTTGGATAAAAGCAATATCATGCTTGCAATACAGCTGTGATTACTTGCATTATTCAGCTTGCCACCTTGTGCCTACAGCTGAATCACAGCCATGCTGATTTTCAGTATATAAGCAGTAACTTTTGACAAAGAAGGTGTTTATAAATTTTTAGCCAATCAAGATTTCACTTGTTACAGTCTTGTTCCACTTGAAACATGACCATTAACCTGCTTAACTAGCACACAGAAAGCACAATTCCTGGCGAAGTAAAGAAGCACGAACAATATGCTACACTTAAAAAAGTAATATGCTACACTTAAAAAAAAAAAAAAGGTTTAAAAAATGTATTGATGAAAAGGTTACTTTAAAAATAAATTCAAACTGGTCTTTTGTGAAAACACTCTAAACTACATATTGTTTTAACACTACATTTATACAAGAGCATACCTGTGAATTTCCCTTAGGGAGGAATAAAGTATCTATCTATCTATCTATCTATCTATCTATCTATCTATCTATCTATCTATCTATCTATCTATCTATCTATCTATCTATCTATCTATCTATCTATCTATCTATCTATCTATCTATCTATCTATCTATCTACCTGCTTCCCCATTACACAATGGATATAAATCTGGGAAAGTAAAGTAATGGTTTCTTTTTAAACTTCCAGGCATCTCCTCTATCCTCACCAGGATTCAAACATTTGAGCCTCCAATGCATCAGCCACAGGCCATATGTCAATTTTACTGCTCAAGAGGTTTTAAACTATTTTTTAAAACTTTTGTTCAATAGTTATTTTATGAGTCAGGTCACCTTTATATATAGCACATATTAAGGCCAGTGTGGGCCGAACTGCCTACAATTCCCAGGGAATAAAAGTTATTGGAGAGACTAAAGTAATGCTAAAGCAAATTGTCGTTTTGAATATGTGGTTGCAAATCCTTTAGTTAAGGACTCTTTCAAGAATTCATAAATGATTTCTATGCTTAATGGTTTCCAGCACAGCCTAAAAACTAAATATAATTCTGTATATTTATATTTAATGATAGTGAAGATATTAGCATACTTCTTACGTCTTATACATTCTCTTACTATGCCGCTAACTCTCACCTGTCCCAGCCAAGCACCAACACTGTCCTCTTCAACACCAGTATCTGTGAGATGTCCACAGCTAGGTCACGGCATGCGTTCAGTCTGTGGTGACAGTGGCCATTGAAATCCCACACCTTTACATACATAAATACAGAAACATAACAGTTTTAGTTTGATGTACACGAATAAAGCTAGATATCAGTGTTGTCCATATAGTGATGTCACCCACTCCAACCACCCATGTAAACATATACACATACACCAATATTTCCTCAAAAAGAAAACGAATTCTATGGACAGTTGCCATATTTCGATTTTTATGAGTTTGAATATTGTATATGGTTGTTCAATTCAATTCTATTCTAATTGAATGTTTATATATAGTATACAGATAAAACATCATCTGGTTTTCAGTCCTAAATCATTATTTAGTTACCAAATAAATTTTAAAAATCAGCCCATATTTAAAAGCCATGTGTACACTTGTAAGTAGATCCTTGCTGCCTCCATATCAATCAACAAAATCATTTGCAGCAAGCTGATGCAGATCTCAGACCATCAACAGTTGCTACATATCAGTCTGGGGAGGGTTATAAGGCCATATGCAAACAATTTCAAATCCAATATTCTACACAGAAGAATTATAAAGAAAAAGAGAACAAGACTGTTGCCAATTTTCCCAAGAGTGGATAACCAGCAAATTCATCCGAAAGTCAAACCTTTTGATGATCAGATAAATTTCAAAGAAGAAAGAGTTATATCTAGGGATCTGCAGTCCTTAGTGAGGATATTACATGTTGACGTTTGTGACTCTGCTATCAGAAAACGACTTTTTATTGAAGTACTTTTTATCTAGGAGAAAGACTTTACTTTCAAGAACAATGGAACAATGTACTTTGGGCTGATGAGGAAAAGGTGGAGATGTTTGGTGACAATGAGCAGTGCTATATTTGGTGAAAACCAAAAAGGATATCAACACAAATACCTTGTGTCAACTGTCAAGCATGGTGGTGGAGGAGTAATGATTTGAAAGTGTTTGGCAGCTATGGTTTTAGGACACCATACATTTACTGAGTTAGTCATGAACTCTTCTATATACCTAACCATTCTGGAGATAATTGTGAGGTCACCTGTGCAGCAGCCAAACTGCATCATGCAACAGAACAATGATCCAAAGCACTCCTGCAAAACTACTGTATAGCTGAAAAAACAATTAAGGTTTTTGAATGACCAAGTCAAAATCCAGACTTCAACCACATCCATATGCTGTGTTGGAGCCTTAATACAAGCAAATTCCCTGAACTATCAATGAACTAAAATGAGGTTGCAAGGCAGAGTGAAAATTGCTCCAAGATGATGTGAGAGACTCATAAAGCAACTCATAAAAACTTCTACAGAAAATGTTGCTTTTAAATTGTTGTTGCTGAAGGTGCTTCAACAATCTACTGAGTGATTGAGCATGCTAACCTTTTTCACCCATGGCTTATACATGGCTGATTTTTTAGTCAATAAATAACACAGTGGACTCTGTTATATCTTGTTTGTTACTTTTAAAACACAATGATGGATTGTTTTTTCAGATGTCTGGCTATACTGTATAGTAAGCCATAGAATTAAAAAAAAAAAAAAAAAGGTTTGCTATTTTCAACACTGTACAACTGATAATTCCAGATTTATGTACATTACAAAATTCACCAGTCTATCAAACTTTCATGTGCATGGCGTTATTTAACCACAAGATTTAGATTTAGGACAAAATGTGGTTTCTTCAAATTCCTGATTTCCTCCTTTTAGAAAATAACCCATAATTGCTATAATAATCAGCCTGTGAACTCTGACCTTTACTGCTCCATCCATGCCAGCAGTGAAGAGTCTTGTCTGTGTTGCGTCCAGGGCCATGGTGGTGATCTCAGCATTGCCATGGCAACAGGGAAAGTGCTTGACCTTCTGTCCAGTGTCCATGAGCCAAATCTTCACACTGGAGTTTGCGTCACTGCTGATAACCTTAGAGGAGCACAACATCAAAGTGTTAGGGATTTGTAATATATGTGTGTGTGTGTGTGTGTGTGTGTGTGTGTGTACGTGTGTGTGTACGTGTGTGTGTGTAGGAAGTGTCTCTTAAGGAATGAAATTTTATGGGGTCAGAGCTCCCCCACCTGTCTAAAGAGAGAGTTGTAGAGAACGCAGGTAACGGCGTTCTCGTGACTCATCACTCTCTTTCGATCCTCTTTCTGCACTTCGAGGAAGAACAGAGTGCTGTTAAAGGAGAGGAAGAGGCGTGATCGCTCTTCGTGAAAGAATAGGAGCATTTTACACTCCTGAGTTTTAGGGAAAAGCCCCGCCACATGCTGGACACACAGATGAGTGGACACATCCCACACTCTCAAGACCTAAGACAGAGAGAGAGAGAGAGAGAGAGAGAGAGAGAGAGCACTGCAATAAAATAAATACATGAATATGCGTTAATATTATTTGAAATACTCCCTGTTAATTCCCTAATAGCTAGCAACTAGTTGCATTTGCATCACCATATTTTCAGTGATCTTTCCATAGTCAAACCTGTCAAAATATGTCACATACCTTTAAACTGTAAATAAAGGATTTCTAGATGGTCACAGTTACAGTATGGCAAGTTATTCCCACTACATCTGTGTCATTGTCCAAATAAAATAAAATCCATGTTTCTCAGAATGAATATAGTGACTTTAAACATAGAAATGGTGAAAGATTTATGCCTTGGGCTAACTCCATTTGAACATAGTATAACATATATATTCGGTTAACAGACTGACAGTTGATTCATAGTTATGTCAAAGCTTTGTGATACTGTAAGTCGACATGTCCATGAAATATAAAGGTGTATTTGTGCCATATTAATCTACCTAAAATGTCTTCCTCACCTTGTCTTTAGAGAAGCTAATCAGCTGTTTTTTTCCTAGCATAAATTGAACTGCCACTACACTGGTAACATGACCTTGAAGGACGCCAACAGGTTTAGAGACCAGGTAAGGGTTCCACAGACACACCTGGTTATTCAGACCTGCAGTAGCTATGGGAGAGAACAACATAATTCTCAAACAAGATTCTATCCTTCAGTAATACAAGTCCAAATGTGTGCGCCAATGACGGATTATAAAGTAGTTAAGATCTTATGAGGTAAATAATTATTAACTGTAGCCCATTTGATGTCTTGTCACCTCCCTCCAATGCTATCTACTGTATAAGTGGAATGAGCTAATATTATTTAGGTGGCTGACCACATAAAGTCACAGATGTGATACTGGTATGGTTGGAGCATATCAAGTGTAGCAGCGCTGTTAAATTTTAAACACCACACTTACTGGCCACTTTATCAGACTATAGCTTTCTAGTGCTCCTTGTAGGTGAACAGACTTTAGATAATCTTTACAATGCAGTTTGCCTTAATCAGTTTGTAGCCCTTCACTTTCTGACCATAGCACCGCATTTGGTTGAGGTTTGTTCCACAGCCTGTTCCTGACACTAAAGTGTTTTCATATAACAGTAATGCTGTTGTACCTGACACACTTGTATTGGACCAGTGCCACATCTGTAACCAGCTCATAGCTAAGAATAAAATTATTCGATATTTCTAAACATTTCAGAAAATCAAGGATACTAAATATTAGCTTTTTATGTCATTGAGATGGTACATATAAGGGTATAACTTTTGTGTAACACAATGCTTCTATCTATATCTCTATCTGTTTAATGCTTCAAATATGTGTTTCTGTATTTGGATTTAGACTTGCAGGATCCCAGTCCCAAAGCACAGCTCTAATCTCAGCCAGATGCCCTGTGAAACTTTCTGTCAAGAAAAAATAGTGCACCAGGAGGTTCATTTCTTTATTTGTGTCTCTATTCATTCTGAATAATGGGCCTCTTTTATTGGTCTTAAAGCTGTGTGTGAGTGTTTATGTGAGCCAAACTGAACTAAATTGTTCCAGATTTTCAAAGCTTTGGAAACACTGATTTTCTTTATACTTATACAGCCCATTTGCATCTAATGACATCCAAAAAACTCTTTGTTTCGTTAAAAGCCAAAAGTGGAAGTTATTTTGAGTCAGAAGAATGATGAAGGTAATGAGTAAAAGGCCAAGTGGAAGTTATAGCTTCTGTGCCAATAAAAATATTTAATAATATATGAATGCTTAGTTTTATTTTTCTTAATTTATGAGTTTGTGTTGGCTTGCTTCCTTTATTTTGCATATTCTTTATTGCTAATAAAATTAAATGACTAGTATTCACAAGATTTCAACATTCGCATCTCAGTTGTACTCTTAGTCCCTGACCCCATGAACCAGCATGAGGATGTGTTTTTGATAGAGACTCTAAATCACTTCTGCAGGTTGCTCTGCATAAGAGAATCTGCAAAATGCTGTAAACATAATAAAAATAAGCAATTTATACTCAGTAGTATATTAAATATATACAAGTGCAGTAAACTATGCAAAGTATAATAAGTCATGAAGTCAACCAGGTTTACATTGATTATGAGGTGTGCAATAATTATTCTTATGCATAAATCATACATTTAGACACACTCAGGAACACAGGTAAGATATGAAAGTACAGTATTTTCATGAATACTAAAATCTTTTGTGTAAACACACGTGAATGATTTAGCTGAATAAATTACGCCCAATGTATTCTTATTAAGTATTATTAATTACTTAATAACTTAATTACTTTTTCAGTACTACTTCTATTCAGTTATACTTTTTCAGTTATTTCTTACTCATACCTTTGTTAGGTATGTTTCACCTAGAAATATTCCTGTACAATTAAAGCTTCGCTCTAAAAATTAATTATGGACCATTTATGTACTTTAAATAATTTGAAAGGTATGTTTTAAAATATCCATTCATCCAGGTGAAAGTTACATACTGTATTAAAGTTACAAAAGGCGATAAGGAAAAGACCATCCATCTTATCCTAGACTGGATCACAGGGAGCCTAGAGCCTTATCCCAGGGGACACTCTGGACAGGGTGCCAACCCATCACAGGGCACAATCGCACACACAATCACACAGTATAGACAATTTAAAGATGCCACAACACACACTTCAACACTTAAAATGAGAAGTGAACTACAATCAGTTACTTTTATAAATGACAATTAATGACAATGTACCAATGAGGTTCAGTCCTGGATGATAGTCCAGATCCATAATGCCCTTCTCTGTGTGAAAAGCTGTGATTCGCAAAGGACGGGCCTCTGTTTCTCTCCATGCCAGCACCATGCTGCGCTGGGCAGAACCACTGCAGGAGACAAAAGCTTCCAGAGTGCCGAGGAAACGTACTAAACACAGAGAGAAACACAATGGGAAATTTAAACACACTCAAAACAGATCTTACAGATGGAAGGAAATGACAAGGGAATTCAAGGCCTAGCACAGAATATATAAGAAGAACATGCTAATTAGGAACACTAGTATGCTACAGAGAAAGAGCAAGGCAGTAGACCCAGGCCTTCAGAGGATTGAGGAAAGGCACTGAAGGGACAAATTACAATAAACATGATCTAAACACTGAAACAGTAACAAGTGTAGAAATGAAGATCTGAGTGCACAAGCACCAAAACAAAACACTGCTGCAAAGAGATGAAGGGTTTCACAGGGCTATGAAATTATACTGAGGCACAAAAACACACCAAGAATTAAAATGTAAAGAAACAAAACACCACAGATTAAAAACACAAGGTAAAAATGCATCATTATATTCAATCAAATCTATTCAGTGTTGTGTTGGTATATAATTCTTTATTGCACTTTGTGCTCTTTGCCATCAGCACCATAGTTATAGAGAATGCAGAAATGTTATCATGGATTGCAAGTACTGTTCTAACCCATAATCATAATACTCTCTCTCACCCACTCAGTGGTGACCCCAAACCCCCAGGCTACTACCTACTTCACAGTACTTTTAAACAATACCACATCAATGATGACCTCATTGTTGAACTCTGATCATGCCAGAGACAGCACTTGACAGCTTTCTGGCTTGCTTTGTGAATTTGTGCTACTGATAATTCTAAGTAAAGCATTTAAATAAAGATAATAAATGTGACTGCCAATAAAAGCCTTTAGCTGTTGTCTGGCCAACGAACCAAGTATGCTTTTGGTGTTATCATAAAGCGGATGATGAATCATTGCTGACAAGCAATGGCTTAACTGTACTGATGCCTTTCACCTCAGACAGCACTGAGACAGTTTCGATCCAGAATTTTACTACCTTTGGACACTCAACTCCCAACTGTTGCCAATCTTTTCAGGAGAAAGCAGCTAATGCATGTTCAAAAAGTTGTTAGAAGTCACCAGGTGATATCATCAATCATCAGGATCATCTGCATATTAAAACTTTTTATTAGAGGAAGGAAAACTTTTCTATTTAAGGCTATTTACAGAATTAAAAAACACTACAATTTCTACCAAGAGTACATAAAAATTAAAAAAAGAAGCAGTAGGAAATAGAGGCAAACTTATAGTTGGAATAATGTAGTTTTATAATTTGTAAATACAGCCAAAAATCAATGATAAATAAAGAAGTGCGGGGGTGGAACAAATAACTGACTGTATGATTGATTGTAAGGATCAGTGATTGGTCATTCCGAGCAATAGTGATAGTGATTCGTCATTGATACATAACATAGATACATTAAAACAAAACTCAGTCAGCTTATACATACTGGCACTGAGATGACTGAACTACACCAGATTTGATGTGAACTAGAGAGCTGTATCAAGCACAGGTCAGTTGATAATGCCACTACTAATTGCCTTCGGCTCTTTTCAAATGTAAATCATTGAAGAGGTCTCGTGACTCGAGTCTCTAGTTTGGTAACACTGCTCCCAATACATATGTATGAAAAACCCCAGTGCACCCTGGCTACAATTTATAGTGCATGGAGTTGAGTTTTATTACATGTCATTTCCTTCCATCTACCCCTTTTTTCACTAGCTCTTCAGTTCCTATACTATTGTTGTAGCATGAACATTAACCTTCTGTTATATAACTGTTATATTTTTTTCTGTGGTTGGTTAAAAAAAGCAACAAGTTTCAACTGAACGTGGGAAGGCTTTCCATTCAATTTTGCAATGTGGCTGTGGTGATTTGCACCCATTCTGCCACAAGAGCATTACTGAGGTCAGGTTTTGATGTCTAGTGAGGAGGCCTGGGGCACAGACTACATTCTAGTTTATCCCGAAGGTGTTCAGCAGGATTGACGTCTGGGCTCTCTGCAGGCCACTTGAGTTCTTTTTCTCCTGATCAACAGGCTTTTTAGTCTAGTTTAGGCTTTTTTTATCAACAGGCAGTTTGAGCCGCTTCTGTGATGTCTATAATGGCCTCCCTTTTTATTTGTGCCTCTGATATCTCTAAACCCTCTACAACCTACTTCAGTGGTCATGTATTAAGCTTTTTCACCAACTGCTGGTCCCAAGAACCATGTCTGTATATTTCTCTATAGAGACATTGTCACAAAGCAGCTTCACCAAAAGAAAAAACACCCTGATATAACATTGGGAAGTCTTGAGAGGAACCAGACTCTAATGGGAACCACCATATTCTCAGTAACAGCAGTTAATGAGGTTATAAATTGTTACAATATAAGGCTAAAGCAGTGTAAAATATACTTGAGAGAATATCTACTGAACAGCGCTGAGTCTAAACTTTTGGGACCAAATCTTTAAAGTAATAAAGTCACAGACGAATTGCTTTCTAGATAGAATTCATTTCACTAGTTGGCAAAATTTATGATAAGGGACGATCGAAGTATGGTTGACTACCATCTCATCCAGGGTGTATTCTTGCCTGGTGCCTAGTGCTCCTAGGTTATGCTCAGGATTTGACATGACCCTGATTATGATAAAGCACTTATATAAAATGGATGAATAATAGATATGACTTTGTTGTCACAGCATGCACACACACACACACACACACAAATACAAACACACACAGACAAACACAGTTAAATGTGTTTTTTCAACATGCTAAATAGAAACAAGTCAGTTAACAGCCAACTAGAACTAGCCCAGGAGCACCAATACTCACCTAACTTAAGAATCAGCACTTTCATACATTAGTGATTGTGTGCATGTTTGCTTATGGAACTATTTGCTAGACTATTTTCAAATTGATTTAACTGTGAAGTAATTCCATTACCATTTTTTGTTTACACAAACGTACCATGTCTACCAAATTTCAGATAGAGTCCAGTTGGATTTCCCATGTCTCACGAGTTATGACCCTGTCAAAATAACAATAGCAATTACACTGTTTGTATTTCACTTCCTTGGCATCTCATACAGAGCCTGCCAAAATTCAACTGGAATCGCAATTCCCTTTGCATTTCCGGTGTCTTACACAGACACCTGTCAAAGAGTGTTAGGGGTGGGACTATACTATGGGGCATGTTCTTTGGAAGTGACAGCAGTCACAGTCCACAGCCAGGAATGACGATGTGCTGAACAGATGACTACTGTGCTTTCGCATAGAGGTACTGTCTTAACAGCTTTATGGTAATTTAAATGAAGAATATTCTTGTTAGATATTTTAACCTCTCTTAAAAGTAATTACCCTCACTTTGTTTACCAATAAATATTTGTTTGATATTTCTGTCTAAATCCTTCACCAGTCTATTCCAGTAAATAATACAGTTTGGAATGGAAACAAAATCAGTTATGTCAAAATGAAGAACTCCAGGGAGAAACAAAGTTGTCCAAATGAGGTCAAGTAAATAAGAAACAGAAGGGGTGTTCAGCACATTTTCTTTTTTGGCCAATGACCACAAGGCACTCTGAAATGCAATGCTGAGGAAGTGAAATAGCAAACAGTGTAATTGCTATTGCTATTTTGAAATGACAGGGTAGTAACTCATAAGACATGGGAAATGCAATTGCAAATGGACTTTGCTTTTCCCTTTGAAATTTGGCAGACACGGTATGTTTGTGTAAACGAAAATGCAAACTGTGATATGCGATTTGCATTTTCATTTGAATTATGTCACAATTTATGCGTCCACAAATAGAGAAAGCAATTGCAAATACAGTCGCAATTAGTTTTGAAAATAGCCCAGAAAATGCTTCCATATTTGTGAGGCAGCATCGCACATGCCTTCAAATGTTAATCTGCTGACAAAGTGAATTACTAAACGCTGCAGAATTTGCTTCAGTATTGCTGAATAGGATGACTAAGGAAGCAGAACTATGATTCAACTCATGTCCTTCCAGTGTGCACTTGGTCTGTTTGTTTCAAATAGTCAGCTCACACACATCACTACATCAAACACACACTTACATTTGACACCAACTGACTCACCATCTTCTTTTTTATCTTTTTTACCATGAGAAATGTGAAAAGAAAGTGGACTACAGGAAACAAAGGCAAAGAGAAATCCCACTTGGAGGATCAAAAACCAGGCACTTCATACTCAAGAGGTCACAGATGCATTATGGTTAAGAGACAGATGACTTTAGTGGCTGCCAGACCCGAAGGCCAGCTCACACCCAAAAGAGTTGTTTCAGACAAACTCTCTCTCTCCCTCTCTCTCTCTCTCTCTCTCTTTCACACACACACACACACAGTGTCTAATCCCACAAAGACACTTCAAAAGGATCTAGCCTTCAGCGAGGGAAATGAAGCACACAGCAATGTTCAATTAACAAGTCCTTTTCATGTTTTCTTCTGTTCTCTTGTGTTTGTTGTTCTTGTTTACTTCAGCTCTTATTCTCTCTATCGTCACATCGGCACACACACAGTGCTATAGTGTCAACACTAACAATAACGCGCAGGCTTATCAGCCTATGAGGTCCTGTGTGGAATAAATTGCTCATGGTGTAAGTATAGGACAGGAGAAGACATGTGGGTTCAAGTAAGGACACGAGCAGGGGTGGAAAAATGGCTTAGAAATTATGCTAAATAGATAGATAGATAGATAGATAGATAGATAGATAGATAGATAGATAGATAGATAGATAGATAGATAGATAGATAGATAGATAGATAGATCGATCGATAGATAGAAAATCTTACTCAAAATCTGAATTATTTAGTGAATTAAAAAGTAAAAATAAAAAAAATTGATTACTTTTAACCTGTTCAATTATTAACTGATGATTTGTGATGTAAAAAATCATAAAACGGATGATTTTCACTTTAAAGAAACGTCACACTTTTGTCTATATACATCACATAAAATAAAAAAAGCTCGCTGGTCATTCTGTATGAGCAATGCCATGAAATTTGCTAATGAATGAATCGTAAGTGAAATAAGATGTAAATAAGGAATATATACATCTTACAAGAATTTGACTTGCTGCTTAGCCCGTTTATGGTGGCAACTGGAATCAATACTAGTTTGAAAATGAAACAGACTTGGTTCATTAAATATAGCCAGTTGAAGTTCTATAGTCAGTTTTAAATTAGATCGGGTTCATTCCTTCTGGGGATACAAGATTTTTTTTACTTGTCTTTGCTCTAGCATATCTAATCCAGGATTTTTGTAGAGGTATGGCCAGGGGTATGCATCAAGCCTGACAGTTCACTAAATTGTGTAGCATGAGACAATCACCTCACTTGATAAATTGGCATGATTCTTGATAGTTTCTTCTGTGCTGATTAATTTGGATTGATTTGGATGCTATAAACTAAAATGTCTGGATGCTAAACTGAGTCCAGTCTATAGTTATAGAACATCATTCGCTAGATGAGAGAAGAACAGAACTTTGTTACCATTTACAGCAAGTTAAAAATAAAAATGTATGGAGTAATAATACTTTAAGTAAGTAAAGTATAAATGCACAAAAATAATACTAAATTACATTAATGATATGATATTTTCAACCTAAGGCAGGAGAATATGTGTGAAGTAGAACATAGGTATGGACAGTGAACTATATTTTAGGAGCGATCAGTAATCTCGGTAATGAAGAGTTGATGGTAGGTCCACCTGGGACATTACCCCAGCTTTATTTTTTAATAGTGCACCTCCTTGTTTCTTTTATTTTCTTTTTATTTTCATTTCTTGTTGATTTAATTATGATTATTAATTTTGCATTTGCATTTCTTATTAGTGTATCATTTATCCTCTCTTTTTCTTCTAATTTTTTTTTTTCTTTTTTGGAGATTTGTCTCTAGATTTCTTCCCACTCTATTGGAGCCTCTGATCTCTTCTTCCTGGATCCCTCTGAGTGCATGTGAAGAAAGCTGGCAGACTTCCATCAATTTCTGGGTGACAGACTGAAGGAAGTAGGATCAAGGACTCAGCTAGAGTTCTGGGAAGTACCCTATCTTCAAGTAAACTTTGCGTTTACTTGCTAATCCCAGTGTGCAAGTTCTAAGCCTTGTGTACTGCTGCCTGTCTTTACTTCCTCTGTTCAACCTTTTTTCTATTTATTTGGATTACTCTCTGTATTTTTCTTTGGCTTTATTATATCCTAGCCACTCATGTTCTGACCATTGCCTCATCAGTTGGAACGTTCAATCAATGCTTAACTGGGTTTTCTCTGGAGTCTCTGGCTTCCTCCCACCTCTCAAACCATTCAGGTGGGTGGACTGGCAATAATTCTAAATTGCTCCTAGGTGTAAATGTGTGTATAAAAAAATGTACGGAAAGAACGGGTGTGTACAGGAGAGCGCAGGAGCCGGGCATGTACATATGATTATAGGCTAAAATAGGTATGTATAGATTGGAACAGGTGTCTAATGCTGGAGTCAGGGAAGGACAAATAAGATGTAACCACTGCAGTATGTTTCACACAGTTTTCATTAAATTTGTGAATGCAGTTGAAATGAAAACACTATATAAACTTGACAATGTGATCTGTAGATAAAATCACAGTAAAAACAAAACAAAACTGAAGCCTGTCAGTCAAGGTTCACTTGTCTAAAGTGATCTAAATGGATTTTTAAAATACTACTTGTGTAAATTACAAAAAAAAATAGTTGCTTAGATTTGTGCATATATTTACACTACATGCTGCGATCTAACATAGCCCATAGTGGAAGGAAACCAGAGAAACTCCCCATAATAACTCCAGCTAAGGATCAAAGCAGGAACCCTGGAGCTGTAAGAAGCCACTGTGCCACAGATCTCTGAATGTAATTAGTGTTAAACTAGTGCAGTTTCTCATGTAAGAGTAGATTTTCTGTGATCTATAGATAACAAGCACGTTGTTGATAAGACATACTCCTGTGAAATCGTCCTGTGATGATTTGATTACTTGTGTTTGAAATAATCTTCTCTGATATTGTCACCTCATGATTTCATACTGATAGTTCTTGGAAAGCTAGCAAATTATATCTTGTACTTTTTAGATAAGGGTAATTTAAATAATTCTTACTTTTTTCATTTTGAATGGGAATTTAATCTGTTTAGAATACTTGAAATCAATCGATGTTACTAGATATATTTGAGCATTATTTAGTTTGCATCATGTGTTAGGTTCAATATTGTACCTTCTGCACCAGAGGAAACATCCATTACACCCCTTTCTGTCTTCTTCAGTCCTGTGAGTGTTCTTGTGTCTTTATACACTGCAATACTAGCAGAGCTAGCACACAAATTGCTGTTTGATTGCATTTTCAGTGACATGGTAGATTCACAGTTTACCTACAAACAGTGAAAATAATGTGATGTGTATTTTTTTGTAAATTGGATAACCTCTCTGTTTTGGATAAGACCCTGATGACATCACTATACTTACTTGCAGACAGACACAGAAAATGGAAGTAAGATCCAGACCACGGCTGCGAAAAAAAAGCAAAAATTCTCTCTATTGTGAAAAAACTGGGGGGATATCAATGGTAAAGAATTCTTTTTGAACGCAATGTTGATCCTTCATGAATATTCAAGACTAGATCACTCGCTTATACTGACACTGATACAACAAAGACACCATAAAAGGTAAATTCTTCTGTTTCTTCAGCAATGTGTGGATTATTTCTGCACAATAAGCAGTTCCTGAGTTATGAAACTTGGAAGAGTAAACACAAAAATATGCACAAATGCATTCATCAGACTCAAAGTGTTTAGATTCATTGCATACGCTGCAAAATTTGAGACTATGCATCTCAGGGGATTTGGGGCACAGTGGCACATCCTATCACAGAGCACACTTTCATACACTTATTCACACACTACAGACAATTTAGAGATGCCATTCAACCTACAATGCATGTTTTAGGAGGAAACCCCCAAATCACATGGAAAACATGCAAAATCCAGGCACACAGGATGGTGGCACCTGCAGTGTTGATAAATGATGGCCTGGACCACTTAAGAGAAATAAGTTTAATTATAACTATGCTTCTGGAGACTGTTTGTCTCTGGTTGTGTACTGTAACTGTATGATTTTGCTACCTTGCCTTTAGGCTAGCAAGCAAGTTTTGCTTTTTCACCAACAGACAGAAAAGTCAGACAATGTGGTACTTACCGCTCCTGACCCAGTGTGCTTCATGTGCACTGTGTGTGACGGTGTAACAGCAGCGATGGCGGTTCTGCTGTAACTCACTCCACCTGATATTGATGGCAACATTTTGTTCCACACCTGCACTTGGCCTCTCAAACAGAGAGATCACCACTGACCTAAAACACATTGCAGTCACCTAAAAACACACATAAAATACACACAGTATAAAACTAATACATGGGAGCCCAAAGCAGACAGCAGGACATCAATGTTACCGATGAGGACAGGCATGCATATTTGAAAAGGACACGGAACATACAGTTCAGTAAAAGCAGCTGTAGCAGAAAACACTGATATATCTTGTAGCCTACTTCAGACATCTAACATATCTAAAAGGTCATGGTGATGCAACAATCTTGGCCATATACCACCCAGAGAATGCAGCAGTACTAGGGGAAATGCACACATATGCTTTTTTTATTGATGTTTTTGCCTTGGTATAGTCTAATGTAAAAAATACATTCGGTTTATCAAGTTGAAATGATGCAGTGTAAATGCAGTATTCTAGCTTTTTGCTAACTGGTCAGGTAGAGAGCAGAAAAGAACGATTTATCACAAAAACGTAGGATAACAATGCTCAGGCATGCCACATTAGTCATTACCTCTCTAGCTTATCCCCAAACTCCCCGGCCTTTGCAGATAATCAATACAAGAAGAAGCCTTTATTTGTCACCTATAGATTTCAGCATGGTGAAGGTCTTTTTTTGCATATCCCAGCTTGTTAGGAAGCTGGGGTTAGAGCACAATTGCAGGCATGATACAGCACCTCTTAAGCAGACAGGGTTGAGGGCTATGCTCAAGGGCCCAGCAGTGGCAGCTTGGCAGTGCTTGTGCTTTAACCCTGAACTACTGATCAGTAACCCAGAGCCTCATCCATTGAGCCATTGGGATCTTTATTTAAGAATATAATAAACACCTATCAGCTCATTTGAAAAAAATCATATACCGACATATAAATAACTGTGTATAACTTTCAATTGTAACATAATCATATCCACTCAATGTTTTCTATCTGTCAGTATGAATAATATAGTAGCCCACTCCATGCTCTGGACTGCTCCTCAGCAGGTTTCTGCACACAGGCAGTGTAGAAATAAGAGATGAAGGGAGCTGAACAGAAAAATAATTTCAAAGCTCACCTGTCCTGCAACATCTCCAAAGCTGAGCACAGCGTGTTCAGGTCTCTCAGCATCATACCAATAATGGAGGCAGATGGGAGTGTGATGCAGGCTATGAATTTTATACTGACAGCTGAACTCTTTCTTCGAGAGCAGATCATAAAAGCAGATCTCCTTACTGGTGAAGGAAACGGCAAGCTAATAAGGGATGAGAAGATAGGACAGACTTATTTCTTACACACGTACAAAATAATTCATACTGATATGCTGAAAATAAAAAGGGGCAACAAGAATATTTTATTGACATAACAGAAAACATAACCATATGCCATTCACTTAATAATTGCATTTAAATGCGTCAGTGGCAGCTTGGTGGTCCTGGGGCTTGAACCAACCTTTTGATCACTGGGAGCCTTAACCACTGAGCCATCATTTGCAGAGTTAATAAGCAGAGCTGCTGCTAATCAGAACAGAATTCTTCAATTTCTATTTTCATTGTGTACAACATGCATAAATAGACACAAATAGAAGAAGCAAAAGCATTGCAGCTATTAAACTTTCATAATAGCAAATGCATACATTGACAAAAAGGAGTGTATTACTTATACATTTGCATGTCTCCAGGTCTTTATAGCAATGTATACACTGATCAGGCATAACATTAAAACCACTGTCACATAAAGTGAATACAGTTTCTGCCAAGGGGTATGATATATTAGGCAGCACATGAGCAGTCAGTTCATGAAGTCTTGATGTGTTGCAAGCTGGAAAAAAGTGCAAGCATAAGGATCTGAGTGACTTTGACAAGGGCCAAATTGTGATGGCTAGATCACTGGAACAGAGCGTCTCCAAAACAACAGGTCATGTCGGGTGTACCTGGTATACAATGATTAGTATTTATTAAAAGTGTTTCTGGGAATGACAACCAGTGAACTGGCAACAGGATCATGGGTGTCCAAAGGTCCTGGCATTCAAGTAGATGTCACTTCATCACTTAAAAAGAATTGCCTCCAAATTCCACAGAATTTAATCCAATTCAGCATTGGTTAGATGTGTTGGACAAACAAGTCCAATCCCTGGAGGCCCACCTCACAAAATACAAGACTTGGTAAAGGATCTGCTGCTAACAGCAAAAAAAATTTTGCTGTTCCATTAAACTTTAATACCTAGCATCTTATACTTTAATAGCCAATAAATAGTTAATAAGTAGAGTGTCTCTGTCTATGTGTTTACCTTGTGGACGTTGGGGAGCACCACCATACCCGTAACCCATAGGTCTTTGGGTTTGACTGAATCATTGTGAAGTTTGTGGCTCTTGAGCAGTGTTAGATTCTCAGCCCATACAGCCAACACGCCTTCTTTACTCACACTCACATAGCGGCCTGTGCCCAGGTCTACTAGGCTCTGGATTTGCCCTCTATGAGGGGCAGTTAGAAGGTGAGGCGGGCACCAACGTGGCACTACAGACATTGTTGCTTGCTCTTGTTTCTCTGAAAGTCCCAGAAGAAGGTAAGATGATAGGCGATTCCAGTCCACCCAACCCTCCCTGGACACGTCCACACTGTCGAATAAATGCTCGTATTCCTCCCGTGAACCACGACCAATCATGGAGTAGAACTTGTCAATAAACTCCTCCCGCTGCATGGTCACTGAATCACTAGCGCCATTACATGACTGGAATTCAAATAAAAAAGTCAATGTGGTTCAGATACTGTATCTTAAGCAAACAAATATAAGAATAACTCCAGTAGGATATGAAGACTGAATATCAATATCATTTCCTTTAAATATTATTATTGCCAATTACTATTATTGTTGCCAAGTACAAAAGTTCAGTTTAAAATGGAATTTATTTAGATGCTCACTCTTAGCCTTCAGTATTTTATCAAAACACTACATTCTTTCTATTTAATGTGACACCTTGTATCCACAAATAAAATTTGAATGTAAGATTCTTATGTATATGTTAAAGTATAACTCATATATACTTTAATGTTGATGTTGATAATCACTATATACTTTGTTTATAATTACATTATGGGCTACTAGCTTTTATGGAATGCCATTTGTTTTTATATTACGTCAACAAAAATGATTAAATTAATTACCTGAAAAATAAATAAACCTGGAGAGTAGCCATTTGCTATAAACTGATATGCCTAATTAAACAAAAGTATCCTTGTTGCAAGGACGGTATAATGTATTTTTATTTTCTTTAAGGTATTTTTTAACATACTGGCCTCAACATTCTTTCTGAGAGTTTTCCAGATGGGACAATGTTTAACACCTTCTTACCAGCAATATGTTCATTAAAAGATATAAATTACATATTAATTATTAAAGTGTGTTTTATACTAAAACAGAGGTTTTCTATTTTATTGCCATTTTCACTATTTTTAATATATTGCATACTGCTGGAATTCGAACTCGAAAGTGAAATTCCATACCTGCTCTTCTAAACATAACACAGATGGGAAAAAAAAATAAAATTGAAAGATTAAGAACTCCCTAACCTCATAATCCAAGCTTCTTCACTCACTCAAACACACACATTCTGTGAAGTGCACACACACGCACACACATTAAAACACTGTCTCGTCTTCCCCTCTAAAGCTCACTGATCTCACCTGAAACAGACTCTGCATCTTGATGAAGTCCTCTATGCTCAGTCGACTCTCAAGCATCTCCTCCTCCCTTACTGTTGCCATGGTTTCAGCTGTCAGTCAGGCCTAGAGGACACAAGTGTACAACTCCTTTGGGGAAAAAATGCCACAAAGTTCATAAAGAGACCAACTCTGCTGCCTTGCATCAGATACAACACTAAGTTGAGAGCTAATAATTCAACACTGCTATGATGCTTTGATTAATGTTAAAATCATATTAATAATCTATCCATATTAAGGTTTTTTTCTGTAATTAAATTTTATTCATTTTTTTTTTTTAATTTAGCAAATAACAACAAATAGAACAGACAAAAAAAAAAAAAAAAAACCCTAAGAGATACACACTATGAAATCAGTCAAATCAGTCACTTTAGGCAAAAATTCCACAGTGGTAGCCCTATCCATCAAACGAAAATCTACAAAGAAACTTAAAAAGATGGACTTCAGAGAAGGAATAGGCTTTAATATGAAATTTGAGAACTGTCTTTTTAAAAGCAGTTGAGTAAGCCAGTAGTATTTTCTTGTGAAGTGGATTTAGATTGAAAGATCTAAGTCATCTCAGAGTAAGAATAATGCTGCGGATATAGGAAAATCTTTTTTCTGAAAGAGAGGACCTCAGCTCTGCAGCAGTTTCCCAAGGATGTCTAAATACATGGATGAAGTTGCCAATAGCAGTTGAGGATATATTTGCAACACAAATATTCAGCAGTACATTTCATTTGAAATTAAGGAGTTCTGTTCAATCCGTGTACAAATTTAGAATGAGTCAACTGGTGAGCAAAATATTTAGATGAAGCAAATACATTCTTCCGAAAGAAGATCCCAATCCAGTTCCCCATTAGCTTCATACAAATCCTAACACCATACCTCCACTATCTCATTCAAGCATGAGAGATAAACTTATTATAAATATTGAATGCAAAACTCCGGGAACATTAGCAGACTTAAAAAGATCAAAGGCTGGCTTTCTGTGGGAGTGTGCGGAAAGGGAAGAAGCAGGGATTGAATAAGAGTCTTTCAAGGCAAGAAACTGTGCCTTGTCATTAAAGATGTGCTCGAAAGTAAGAATACTTGCCTTAGATACACATATTCAGTTTTATCTCATTTTAATACCCATAAACTTAGAAAGTTGTCATTCTGGGACATATAGGAAGGTATATATCAGGAATCACTGAGGCTGTGTTGAAAATGGAATACTTTTATACCACATACTACACCAGTATATACTGTATACTGCAGACTATTCTTATTAATAGTATGAGCTATGGCATGTATTATGAAGTGTGAATGGGTAGTCTTCCCAATATCTGCAGTGTCATTATGCAATTTCTTTCTGCTTATCTATCTACCCATCCATCCATCCATCCATCTATTTGTCTAATCTATCATTCACAAGAATTTATGACCAAATGAATGTTTCATTAAAACTAATTACACAGAACATAATGAATGCACACTGTAACTGATTAAACCTTATACACATCATTTGTTGTGAGATTTTAATATGCCACTCTAGTGCAGGCAAGGCAACATCTGAAAAAGAAAACTTTTGCAAGCAAAACATATAGTCAGCTCTTCTCTGCACAACATGACATCCAGCGTGCACAACCTTGTTGTTGCTGATAATAATGGGAACTATTAAAATAACATTTAGCTAACATAACACAAGGCTGTTTATGGTGTCATTAGCGAAATTACACCATATTATCCTACCTCCTTCTGAGTACGTGTTTTATTTTTTTTTACTGTCCCCCGCTTTGACCAGCGATGCAAAACAGATTGCTGAGCAGCACTTCACTTCATCTTCAAAGCTTTGAAACGGAAGTAATCAAACATTGCTTAGGGCATTACCAACTTGTGCAGTGAAGGGGGGCTTTTTCAGTATTTTTATCTGATTTATTATGACAAACTCACAAATGATTAGGAACACCAGTAATGTTATAATTATCTTACTTGTACATATATTATATGGTATAAATACTAGGTGGATGTAATTGCTAGCACTGATTACCCCACCCCTTCCCGGCCTGGGAAACTATGCCTCTAGTATTATCGTTTATCAAGGATTATCATTTTGTGTGACTTTCTATCAGTCAATTATGCTTATAGACACAGTTCGATCAGACATACCTCATGCTGTTATGATTTAGCACAAAGAATTTCAAGTTACTGTGACTCAAATTGTCTTAATGTGCTCACATGTGGCTGAAAATTATGTACTGATGTGCCAAAAAAGATTTAGGAATTTAGGAACTGGAGTGCAAAGCAATTACAGTAATGTACTAGCACAACTATGATAAACAGCTCATTTTCATCACCATATGTGTACAGGGGTTTAACATTCTTATTATGTAATTTAAAACATAAAAAGTGTTTTTTGCTGTAGGTAGTTGTATAACATTGTTTATATAAGCAAAAAAAACCAGTTCCAACTTATATTAAACATGCAGTTAAACAGGTGCTGATGCTGATTTTATGTTTCGTTTAATCCCCACCATTTTCTGAAAGTGTAGCCATATATTAGCTTGTTAGAGAAAATAACCCAAACATTTTCTAAAATATATATATATATATATATATATATATATATATATATATATATATATATATATATATATTCACACTCTTACATTTTTCAAAATGACTCCTCTGTGATGCAACTCTCATATCCAGGCAATTAGAAATTAAAAATAGCACTAGCATAATGTTTTTCCTGCAAGCCTGGATGCTTACGTTCCACACGGCAATATGAAATTTTATTTACAGAAAATTACATGATATTGTGGCATATGCGAACATAAAGTGAGGTTTTATAAAAGCTGTAGCTGTCATTTAAATCAGCCTGCAGGATCACGCTTTTTGGTTATTTCTCTCTCTCTCTCTTTTTTTTTTTTTTATAACAGGCTGTAAAGTACATGTTAAAACAATTTCAATCCATCCATCATTCTGTGATTACTGGGAGTGTTTCTGAAGCTGATTTTCTCAGAGTCGTGCTCATACAGGCGAGTGAAATGCTTTTATTTTTTAAGCTGGTGTTTCGTTGATTTTCCCCCCAGGACATTTCACATCGTTTCTGATATTAGATACTTAGCGTTAAAAGCCAAACTGAGATCAAGAAAATAGTTGTGAAATACATTAACACAACCAATTTATAAATGTTTTAACAATGAGTTTAATCAGCAAAAGGAGGCTAGAGGAACAGGAATGTGAAAAAAAAACAAAAAAACATTGCCATGTAGGATTACACAACAAATATCACCATAACACCAGGGTCATAAAGTAAAGAGCCACACAAGTGTTTCTCAAAGCTCTAATAAACAGAACCAAATTATGCATTTTGTTCACTGTTATAAAATCTACACAACAAATAATCAGCTACTAACACAGAATATCTAAATGTTAATGTTATACACCTGATTTTTCTAAAGTGGCATAAAAAGACTAGAAAAAAATTCCCTACCTATCACTGTTTGTGTGAAGTGAGTCCAGGACATGAAAGCTTGTCGCAAGGCTCTTTAGCAATGAAGCTCAAAAAAGTTTGAGTGTTGGGCATATGGGAATATAAACTCCTTGAAATTTTCACAATGCTAAGTGCAGTTCTAAGAAACAAACAGAGCAAAAGTCCTCAAAGAACAAGGGAAGCTGCCACCAGTTGTAGCGCTGCTGGTGGTGAATCCAAACACACACCACACACATACACACAACACTTTTCTTTTATGATCCCTCTCTTTTAAAGCCCGTCCAGGTCTCCAGGCAACAAGGGAGCGAGACGGGGACGTGTTTATGCGTCCAAGCCATTCCTCTTTTCACAGATTGGACACTAGAGAGAAGCTTATCTGAGCCTGGGGCACATTTTTCCCCAACACACATACACACACACACATTGGAAAGAAGCAATGGGGGAAAGAGTTTTATTACAGTTTCCACATCCCTTGCTTCCACAGCTCTCAAGGGTTTTAAACAATTGTTGTCCAGGGCTTTGGTGAGAACAAAAGCTTTATTTTCTTTCTCTCTCTAACTCATATTTACACATACACATACACACACACACACACACACACACACAAACACCACAAAAAACCATCACCCTGGGAACCCAATAATGCTGCATTCATATCCAGAAAGCTCTGTTTTTTAAATACTTCTTTTAAGCAACACACAGGTTCCAGTCCTACAGTCTTTACTCAATCTGCTATTACACATTGCTTTAAAGATTCCCTAAGTTTAGCCTTATCCAGTGTGTGGAAAATCCTAGCATGAAATTGAGATCTACAATATGTATCCTGTTTAGAAACTGCTCACTTCTTTTTGACACCATATAACTCATCCAAACAGCTACATATCGACACGACTGCTGCTGTTTTCCAATTTATACTCAACATACTTTTACTTTACACACAGTGGCACAGCAGCTTACAGCTTCAGAGTCCCTCATTCAATCCTGAGCTCAGATTACTAGCTGTGTAATGTTACCAATGTCCTTTCATTGTTCACATGGGTTTTTTTCAAGATCTTCAGCTTCCTCCCAACCCCCAAAAAGATGCCAGCAGGTGGACTGGCTATGCTAAATTGCCTCTGTGTGTGTGTGTGTGTGCGCGTGTGTGTGTGTGAGTATGTGTGTGCATTGTACCTCCCATTCTAAGTGGCACCCAATCTAGAGTATATTCCAGTTTTATGCCCAGTTTTCCTGGATAGACTCCAGATCCACCGTGAACCTAATCAAGATAAAGCGAATACTGAAGAGGAATGAATAAATTATGCAAGAGGTGCAATTTTTTACACCAAACATACTGAGGGCTAAGAAGTAGAAAGTTAGAAGGGTAACGCAGAAGAAAATAATGAACTGCCTTTGGTGGTTGAAAGATGTTGCAATGTTAAATGCTGAAATGAACAGAAATTTGAGAAATATATAAAATTATCTGATGGTACATAAAAAAATATGCTCTTGTTAAAAGTAAGAGGTTCTGTTTAGTACCATACTACAGTATTTTACCACACTATATAGTACCATGTTTGTCTGTACAACAATTTTGTCATTACTGTCTGTCTAAATGTGTACACTCACACCAGTGAGATTAATGCAAGGGCAAGAGAACGATAAAGCATATTCTCTACAACTTTACAAAATGTCTGGGCACATGCAGAAAATTAAGTTTTTCTACCAGAGATGGAAAACATACAGCTGCAATAAACCTAAAAAAAATAGATATTTTATTACATTTTTGATTATAACATTCTAATATTTTTGATATTTTAATTAATATATAATTAAAATGTTTGTGTCTTCCTAGCTCTGTCTTTTTTATTTAATGTACATTTCAAATATACTAGCAAGTTAGTGTCTTATTCACTGCAGGGATTTTTACTTAAATGCCAAAAAAAAAAAAGGGAATACACGAACTGTCATAATAAATCATTATTCCCTGGTGAGGCACTTTATTTCTGCTACAAGATTTTCAAAGTGTTTCTAAAATCAAAGAAATATGGAAAAGTATGGAATGTGTTTTAATGTTGTTTTGATATTAAATCCTCAATATCCAATATTCATTCCCATTAATTATACACTCACAATTATACATGCAAAACAGAGTTCTACACATACCATGAATCATTAAAAATTCTCAAAATGGGTTGGATAAGTATTATAGCACTGACATAACATGCATTTACAAAGCTAATGTTAATTGTTGTTTTCTTTCAATAACACCTGATATTGACTCAGTCAACAGTTTGTCCAGGGATGATGAATTCTTGTTGTTCAGTTGTGAACCCAGTGTTCTGGACCCAGCGGTGTCTTCTTATGAAACGTACATTACAAAGAGAGCAACAGAGCTGAAATAATTCATTTTCTCATGGCTCTTACCCTGAGGGATCATTTATGTTTCTGATTTCTACACATTACTTAATGGCCCGAGATAATAATAATTAGCTGATCAGCGCTTTCATGCATGAAGATAGGGTTTAAAATCAGGTCACGGTCATTTAAGTCAATATCCATTTCAAAACAGAAGCGTTTTGGCAATTAAAAAATTAAGATAGGGAATTCCTTGAGGAATCACTATCAAATCCTTTGGGTAAAAGGCTAAGATGTCAGGCTTGAAGTCACTCTAGACTATGAGAGGCAGCTCTTTAAATTCTCTGTTTTTGTACATGTAGCAGGCATTTTCACTTTCCCAGAGTGTTTGTACTCTAAAACACCTATTGATTTAGTCTAGGTTAGAATTTGTCATATTATTGTCTTAGGAGTCTAACTGTTACCTGAGCCTTAAAGCCTTAAAGTTCTGGAGCTGCAGTATCCTATTATATCAGATTAATAACCATGACAACTACAGGTAGGTGTTTAAAACAAAAGCTATGTACAGAATAACAATTCAGAAGTTAATAAAAAAAAAAAGGTTACAGTGTTTAGCAGATCCATTATCTAAAGTAACTTAAAGAAGTTCTTTCTTATCTTAAATCCAGATAGAGTCCAGAAGATTAAGAAAGCATACTAACTTGACAAAAAAAATGTATCCTTACTTCTGGATAATATAATTCTATTATATATCTATATTTTTTACTATAGTTAAAGACACCTATCCTAGATAAGATATTGTTATTCCTAATGTGAGACAGGATTTCCTTTTGTATAAATTTGTTTAAAAAAAAAAAAAAACTGAACACCGTCAGTATGAATTGGAACATTGACTGTGCACCAGGCCTTCTCTTTTGACATCAGTGTCTGCTCTCAGTAAAGCTCTTGTGGCTGTTTAACAAGAGCATATGGATATTATGGCTGTGGGTATGATCGCTTCTGGCAGGTCTGCCTCTAAACGCCATTCAAATTATTCAGAATGCAGCTGTTCAACATGATTTCAAGTTCCTAAGTTCTCCCACACCACCCCATTGCTACACTCCTTTTGGATTCCTGTAGCTGCTAACAACATATTTAAAACACTGATGCTTGCCTGATACTAAGCCTTAAACAGACCAGAACCCACTTACCATAAAGCAGTTATCACACCCTGCACTGCACCACACTTCCTCTGATCCTCTAGCAATGCTTAACTGATCCCACCATCTCTTAGGGTATAGGGAAGGCATGAATCAAGATTCTACCCTGTTCTGGTGACTAGTTGGAGGAATAAACTTCCCTTAGATGTCAAAGCAGCCAAGTCACTGGCAGGCTTCAAACAACGTCTAAAAATGTCTTTGTGCTGTTCTTGCTGTATTACCCCCCCTTAACAGGGCTTTTATACTGATGGTATTCTTAGTCCGTAACATGCTGAACCAGTATCCTAATGCATTTATTGAAAGAGACTTCAAAGCATTTTGTAAGTCGTTCTGGATAAGGGCATCTGCCAAATGCCATAAATGTAAAGATGGTCTGGTGTGCATATACCTTCGGTCATATAGTGTAGGTTACTAAAGGTAGCACTGTAGCAGTGTGTAAGGAAGAAATTTGTAAATATAAAGTGACATGTTTTTCTAGTTGCCTTGTAGAGTGTTCCAGTGTTCTGAGGCATAATAGTATGGTTAATGTGCAAAAAATAATAATATAAAATTTTGGTCCAAACCATACCAATGTCTGGGTTTAAATCTGAAAACTGATACAAATATTCTGAGCACTAAACAGATGCAAATACAAATACAGATAATAGCATTTCATTAGTATGCACTTTGCCATGCTACTGCACCAAGTGTAAAATCATGACAGCTACTATACCCAGCTTTAAATAAATCTTCTGGATTTATTACTATGATTGGTTCACCTATGACTCCACAGAACTCAATCAAATCCTAGATACTGTTGCACTTAGTATAATGATCTCACTTGTAATTTAAAACAGACCACTTGAATGCAAATGGTGTCAGACTAAACTGGTAGACTTCCAAATCACATTGAAGGCATGCCTTCTTAACTACAGAAAAGCTGCTATTGCTAAAAATGTCTAAAAACTAAATAATTACCTATTTTTTGGAACAATACAATCTCATCAGTAGAGTGAATAAAATTCTTTACCCCATCAGGACTGATTTGCTTCTCTGAACTAGATTCAATACATACAGTATGCATTTTCTAAACAGAAAGTACCAGAGGCAAACTAGGCTGTCAAAATGAAAACCAATATCAAGCATTCCCAGTATCATTAAGATCCAATAAAAAGTTGTAGTTCAGCAAATAATACTAGTACAGGAATCACAGTCTCTTTTATTGGTGGTGAGATATTTCAGGCAGGATTTAATGGTGGTGGAAAGAATACAAAACGCTCTGACTTGCAAAAAAAAAAAAAAAAAGTACAACTACTCTAGTAGTAACTCACTTGGGTAAAAAAAATAACAATAGACGGTCACAAAGATTACCTAAGAGTCATCTGGTGAAAATCTACATCAGTAATTACTTATGAAATTTACATTTTCATGTCTAAACTGACACAAAATGTTTAATTTTGCTTTAAACTAACCAAATGAGCTACGCTAAAGTGGACAGCAACCACGATTAGCAAAGGTATTTAAACGTAGCCAAATGCTGTTGGTGGTTTAAATATTTTGCAAGGTTTGTTAGCTAGCTCATGCTATTTCATGCATTTTTTTCTAGCTACAGCAAAGCTCCATCATTTATATCAGTCTTTCAACAACCTTAATAAAATATAAAATCTTCATTCACATGCGTTCTGTTAAATTCTAATTTTGTTTCTAATTGACAGATCTTTCAAAGATGTTGTATAAACATGGGGCAGCATGTACGCAGCATGTTTGTCTCATAATTGGGAAGCACATATTCCATATGGATCACAGTTGAACAATCTAAATGCATTCACACAAGCTGCTAGACTGTATGTATGTTGTCAACTTTCAACTTCCTGTTAGGTGATTACTCTAAAACGTTACTAGATAATCCACTACAGCGTAAGAGACAGCCTCTTAATGAATAATGAATTAATGCATGAATAATGACCAGCTTATGTGCATGTTTGTTAGTTAATTAATTAGTTAATTAACACATAGGAGTAAATCAAGCCTGCTTCATAACAAATATGAATCGAATGTACATAATTGCAAATTGTTTATATAATTTGCCATAGGCAGATGACAGAATGGTGTCACAATTTATATTGATCCTATTTATCAAACGGAGAAAGATGTACTAATAATAAACAGCAATAATTTCATCTCAATCCATTTTGCACCATCCTCCATCCATTTCTCTTCAAATCCCACTGTAGTACTATTACATGCTCTGAGTGGTTTGGGTCTGGTGCACTTCTCCTCTGCCCACAAGACTGAAATGAACAAAGTAACATGTATTCATTTGGAGGATGGTATTAATTATTAACATTTAAAGCCAGGGTTCTATAACAATATTTATTTTTGCTTTAGTCCTATATCTCCCCTTATTTAATTTAACTGCTATCTATCTATGTCAATCATTTCTCCCAGCTTTAAACCACTCATGTTTTGGGCCACTGGCCATCTTCAAAATGTCTGTGCACGTTTATATTCTTTATATCACATACACACTGACCAGGCATAACATCATGACCACCTGCCTAATATTGTGTTTGGTCTCCTTTTTGCTGCCAAAACAGCCCTGACACATGATGCACTGTGTATTCTTCAGCAATTTGAGCAACAGTAGCTCGTCTGTTGGTTCGGATCAAATGGATCACCATGACCCTGTTGCCAGTTCACCACTGTTCCTTCCTTGGGCCACTTTTGATAGATACTGACCAATGCAGACCAGGAACACCCCACAAGAGCTGCAGTTTTGGAGATACTCTGATCCAATCTTCTAGCCATCAAAATTTAGCCCTCGTCAAACTCGCTCAAATCCTTACGCCTGCCCATTTTTCCGCACTAACAGGTGCCATGTTGAGGAGATAATCAGTGTTATTCACCTCACCTGTCAGTGCTCAGAATGTTATTCCTGATCGGTGTACATATGTATACATACGTATGAATGTATAGAAAATAACCAAAAAGGTTCCCATAAACCAACGCTCATGCCTTCCTCGTTGGATAACATACTCTGTATCTGAGAACTGCTGTTGTAATTGAATTGTACTGAATATGCTTGCAAGATAAAACCTGTCCCAAACACAGAAAAATGCTCATTACATAGGCAGCATTCTCTTAAACAGAAGCTAACGATTTTAGGCAATCACTACAGCAGTAATTGCAAAAGCTCAATTTAGCTGTCAATACTATAACTGACTGTTATGAATATGGTCCACAGATATCTCCATATCCCCCACAACCCAAAGCAAGATAAAGCTCTTCCTCCCAATTCCTGAATGAATTGAATTTTCTGTGCAACTTAAAGTCTATAAATGCCACAAAATACAAATAATACAATAAATACATATGAGGCAGAAGCATTGTAGACAAGATGCAGTCTATTTATTTGAATATTTCCGCTACCAAATATTTATTAAATATACAATCTCCCATTTTCCTGTTCTCTTTCTCTGCAGTTTAGAGTATTAGACAGGACAGGAAGAGTCCGGCAGAACGTCGACTGTTCTTTCCACTAATGTCTGTAAATGGTTTCCTTTAAAACAATAAAATGGAGACTTGGAATGAAGGATGATGGAGAGAGAGAGAGAGAGAGAGAGAGAGAGAAAGAAAGAAAGAAAGAAAGAAAGAAAGAAAGACAGAAAGACAGAAAGACAGAAAGACAGAAAGAAAGAAAGAAAGAAAGAGAGAGAGAGAGAGAGAGAGAGAGTGAGAAAGAAAGAGAGAGAGAGAGAGAGAGAGAGAAAGAAAGACAGAAAGAAAGAAAGAAAGAAAGACAGAAAGAAAGAAGAAAGAAAGAAAGAAAGAAAGAAAGAAAGACAGAAAGAAAGAAAGAAAGAAAGAAAGAAAGAAAGAAAGAAAGAAAGAAAGAAAGAAAGAAAGAAAGAAAGAAAGAAAGAAAGAAAGAAAGAAAGAAAGAAAGAAAGAAAGAAAGAAAGAAAAAGAAAAAAATGACATGAAAAATTCTTGGCTCTTAACCCAGCTATTAAAGGAAATTAGAAATCAGACAAGAAGAAAGGAATGAATATCCCAAAGTAATTGGCCCACAAGATTAATAAATTACACAGTCCCCAACATTTTTCCATGTTCATGTGAAGGTTATATTGTAATTTAAAAAAAAAAAAAAAGAAAGAATGAAAGAAAGAAATGAAGGCAGAATCAATCTCCTATGCAACCATCTTGAAGGTCTGGAGGATCAGGTTGGTTTGGTGGATGAGCCGGTTGGCACTGAGAAAGACATTTATTGCCCTAGGAGGCAAAAAACAAAAAGAGAGAGAGATGAGGAAATGAAACAAAACAAAACATTGTGACCCCATTTACGATTAAAAAAATCAAGGATGTATTTATTCATACTATACAAATGTTTTCCCTAAGCCACCCAGTACAACCAAAAGTAATAAATACTGCATTATATCATTCATGCATTCAAGTTGGTGCATTTAAAAGACATTTTTTTTTAAATGGCATACAAATTCAACCTTTAATTTTTTAAATGTGTGTATAATCCAGATATAAGAACACAAACAATCAGGGGGGTGTAGGGCCAGAGGATTTCCTTTATTCATAAACAAGTTCAATTTTTAAGTTCATGTTCAACCCAATATAAGCATGTACATTTTTTGAGATCTTGGTGACTGCGTAAGCTATCAAATGATTTACATAATTTTCAACCTCATCAAGCTATTCCGTTTCCATTCCTGTGGATGGGGATATTTGGTCTCATTTATCAAGCTGGATATGAACAGATTTATTCTATCCTATAAATTGAGGAAGAGTTAGTGTGTATATGGCAGCTGACATGCTGATCTGCATTACTGGAAGATTTAGTGCTCTCCGTGCTTTCCTCATTTAGTCATCGTTTTGTCATTTTCAGCTCTGTAAGCTCTGCCTTGGAATTTTATAGCTGTCACTAAATGCAATTTGGTTGTGCAATGAACACACATGGTGGGGGATTTATGGGGGACTCACATTTATTAATATCTGATTCCTCTTAATATGAATTTTAATAGTATAACCCCAAACAATGCTAGACTGGTTAGTTAACAAATTGTCCTTTGAGCAATGCTAGACCTCAGTTACTGCCTTTCAAATCCTGATTGATTCAAAATACATTTTAAAGTGATACTTGTACGTGGCATGTTTTGTTACAGCATTTAAATCTATATGCACTGTTTGGGAATATAAGAATATCAATCCATAACCAAAAGAGGCATCATCAGCTATCTAATGCTTGACTGAGTATCAACACTCACCAACTTCATTAGGCATACTTGTACACCCACACAGCTTTGAAATGATCTAGTCGGCCAATCATGTCGCATAAAAATGCATCCAATCTGGACATGATGCAGATATGCAGATAATGGATGAGAGCTTCAGTTAATGTTCACATCAAACAATCAGAAAGGTAAAAAAAAAAAAAATCTCAGTGATCACAGTGACTCTGATTGTGGTGTTGCTGTCAGACAGGCAGCTTTAAGTATTTCAGAACCTACTGACCTCCTGAAATTCTCTAGAGTTTGATTGGGAGTAGGAGTGGGACTCCAGTGAGTGACAGCTCTGTAGGCTGAAAAGCCTTGCTAATGAGAGAGTAATTACAGGAGAATGGTCAGACTGGTTTCAGCTGACAAGAAGGCTAAGGCAACTACTCTGCAACCATAATGCGCGCAGAAAAGCTTCCTGGAACAATCAACATGTCAAACCTTGAGCCAGATGGGCTTCAACAGCAGAGGACCATGTCAGGTTTCACTCCTGTCAGCCGAGAAATGGGAATCTGCGGCTACAGTGGGCTGTAGTTTGACCTAAACTGGACTGGATTGGGGGGAAAAAAAACTTGAACTGTCCAGCTTGTGTGAGCCTGTGCCCACGATAGCCTCAGATTCCTGTTCTGTCTCAGGAGAATAGCAATTTCTGAAATACTCAAATCAGCCCATCTGGCACCAACAACTATTTCACTGTCAAAGTCAATGAGATCACATTTCCACCACCACCCCCACCCCCAACTTTCTGATGTTCGATGTGAAAACGAACCGAAGCTGTTGATCTGTAAATTATGATTTTCTGCATTATGCTTCTGCGCTCCACCGTGCTGTAGATGACTGGATATTTGCAAGAATGAGAAGTTGTACAAGTGTTCCTAATAAACAATAAACGGTAGGTTCCTAATGAACACTGAATTTCTATTACACATTTTAGGACATGCATTCCTCTACTGGTCAATGTGACAAGAAAATACTTTCACAGAAAGCATTTGTCTTGACTTTTAAGCAGCCCAGAATAAAAAATCTGCAGTGTGTTGTCTGACATTACAATAACCCTTATATTCCCATTATTTGAATTTTAGGCCCCTCTGATTTAGCAGCCTATTATATTGCCAGTCTACTATAATGGCTTGGTATTGTTTGCCGCTGCTTGTTTTTTTTTGGTTTTTTTATTTTATTTTATGAGGTTGCATAACAGCACTTGTGAGTTTGATGGCATAAATAAGACTGCTTTTATTGTGATGTTATAGATGATGAGCACGGTATTGGCTGCATGATTTGAACTTTTTCTAAGGACATTTCTTTCTGACAGATTATTTTATATTCATTTTGTGATGCAAATAAGATGCACTCTAGTGCTTAGCCTGCAATGGGCTGCTAGGTCATACAGACAACATAAGGTCATTCATCATCCGAAGCAAGTCAGCCTTTAAATCCCCTCTAATGTTTTATTCAACAATATTATTTACAAAAATATCATGCTGTACCCTTTATTATACAGCCACTGAAGATCCTCACTCGAACCCTGTAGTTAGTGGAACACTCTAACTATTAGAACAAACTTAATACAAAAGCACCAAATGAATCAGCTCAATCAAATGGATTCTGTGCTGTTTCTGCTCTGGCTAGAGAAAAAAAATATATGACAGAATTTGTATTCATGTACAAGATATCTTATAAAGAAGAAGCAGGACTTGCTTACTTTCCATCTTTGAAGTATGTTTTCAGAGTGTCGCTGAAGCTTTTGGAGTATTTCACAAACTCTTTCTTCTGGTGCTCCAGTGCCTGAAAAGCACACAACTTTTTGTTAATGATCAGTCCCATACCACATAGACTGAATTACTGAACTGGGGATAAAACAAGCCAAGAGTGGGGGGGAAATGCCAGTTATTTTTTATTATTATTTAGCAATGGATTAAAGAAAGAATTAAAAGCAGCATGCAACACATACAGATCTGTTTCTTTGGATTTTTAAACAGGCAGACAGGTCGTGTAAATTTGTTCCATTTTTAATTTCATGGACTTCCACAGATGATGACAGGCTGTAAAAATGTGTTTGAATATGAAAAGAGTCTTAATTTTACATGATCCGCAACCCGCTTGTGGTGTAAAGAACCAATTTAGTGTTAAAATGAATCATTTTTTGCCCCACGGAGTATCATCTCGTTCAATTTACAGAGTAACTATTCATCAACTCACCCTTCGGTTCTGATACTGGTATTTCTTAAAGACGCTGTTGACCGTATCCAGCAGCTCTTTAATGGCACTGGCAATGTCTCTGTGTGTGGTAAAAAAGTGCCGATTAGTCATACATAATAGGTCTTTAGCTTGGAAATGTCATGTACAAAAGACACTATGCAATCACACCTTTTTGACCCAAGATGCTCGTTTCACTGCCTCCAAAGATATCTTTTGTAATTTTATATGTCAAATGTATGTTCTTGATATATAGATTGTGTGTTTAACGTTGCAGTTAAATCATCATTAAACCACTACCTATAAGTGTGTGCGTTACTGTCTTTACTACTCCACTTTAAACACACTGTCTGAGTGGTAAATTCACTGTTATCAGCCTGGTGCTAACATAACATTACAAACCCTTCAGCCATCCCAGAAGGAATTAGCATAATCATAGTGGCAGTGTCTAGATAAACAAAAGCCTCTTAGATGACAATGCTTCAGTATGAAACACTGCTATATTATGATGTTTTGATAAGTCTGGATTTACAGACATTTTCCAACAAAGCAATGTGTTTATTTTTTCCTCAAACAAACGGGTATAATTAGGATTTTGTGCATACCATTACTTTAGTACAAAACATACTATATGTAATACACGAAGGTGTCTTTTAAGAACATTTGAATTTTTCGAGTTTTAATCTTCTGAGGAACAAAGATAATAGTTATCATCAGACTTCAGTCTGGAACTGGTTATGGTTGAAGGTTTCTTCCCACTCATCTGAATTGTGACTTGCTTTCACATTTGAATAAGTTTTTGAAACATAATGGCACATTGTGGAAGCTTGGTTTGATTATTCCTTCAAGAATCCAAGACAAACAAAACTGTTTGATAATTAATATGGTCCTTTGTGAGGCTAAAACATCACGTTATATCATTACACATATCTTGACAGTCCGAATTTTAAGTTATACTGAATTTTTAACCATACCACCCACTAGTGTTATTATGCAACCTAAAAAATACTGCAAACTTAATAAACTGACAGACAGAATCTCTCTCTCTCTCGCTCTCTAAATAGAAACGGGGCCTGAAAACTCAATACACACTCCTATGAGGAACAAAAGTTCTGACAGATTTATTGACTATTTCAAAAAAAATCACAAAAGGTGACTCAATATTGTAAAATAAGGCTGTATAGACAGAGCCGTCATATTGTGTGTGTCGTATTGTGTGTGTGTGTGTGTGTGCGTACTTGATAGTCTGCAGGAAGCGGACTCTGTCGTTAATCTCGTCCGGGATTTTGCTGAGGATCTGTTTCAATGCTCGAGCTCTCTCGTTCAGCTCCTGAAACTCTCGCTCCGGCCTGTCAATCATGTACTCTGAGGACACAAAACACACCCATACATCACTTTAATAACACCTGACATAACATCATAACTTTGCACTAAACTCAAAAACTATTTCTGACAGCCCTTTTTAGAGGCAGTGAAAAATGAGACTGCTCTGTACTAGCAAGGCACAAATCAGTCTCACTTGAGGGAACAAAAAAAAAAAAAAAAAAGTCTCTACTTTTCACCTTGTTTCTTCACAGACTGGTGGGTGTCAGAAATCCATCATGATTTCTGATTAAAAACAGTAGGTACGTAATGCACAGAGGGCTACAGGAACTGGAGAGAAACCAGTGATATTTTGTCCATGCACGAATTTTTCCTGCACTCCCTTTTCAAATCTTTTCCAATTTAGTGAAGCTGACACATTGTGAGGGTTAATCAAGTTCATTTTATATTTTTGGTTAAGTGCACTGAATGAAATAACTAAAACATTGAATAAGGATTGCTCCTGTGTAAACACTGCCCTGCTTCTCGCTCACAAACATCAGCTATTTACTGAGCCACTAAATCTGTTTCAGTCACATCAAAGCAGGAACAACTGGATCATTTTGGTTGAAGAAAAGACAAACTCTGACATGAATACTGCTTAATTTACAAAGCTGATATTTTATTGTTTCAAATTACGTTTTTTTGTGGGCGGAATAAACCGCCATATTGTTATACTATCATGTTGAATTTTGTCCCCGTTATACTGATGCTTAAAATTCACCCTATTTGCAATTTAATAGAAAAGCTGAAATGTATGAAATATTAAGCACCTTTGCTATGATGGAAATAATTGAAAACTTGCGAAAAGACACAAACAGGGTGATTAAAAAAGCTGCACGGGCTGACCGGACTGGCACGCCGCTCGTTGTTATGGTAATGTTGACCCCCAAGCCCCGCTCACTACATGCACATAACTTTGGCTTGTCTGTAACATGCATATAAATGAAGATTTTCTACAGAGTGTCTGGTTGAGGGCACATATAAACCGTTCGCTGGAATTCTGCAAATCAGAATAAATTCATTCGGACTGCCGAAATTTTTTGCATGTAAATCTAGTTTGATGAAGACTATGAATTGGGTGCAGTAAGATTCTTCTGCACGGATTCTTTATATTGAAGCATATTATAGTGTATGTACAGTAAAACTAATAAGAAAGGTATTAGAGCTGGGCCTGTAAGCCTGGCCCCTTGGATGGCTAGGTGAGAAAACACAAGCCATAGAAAATGAGTTTCCAATATTGTTGGATTACCAGCACCCTGGAGAATGTATACAGAGTGGAGAGCAATCCTCTGTGTGTGTGTGTGTGTGTGTCTCTTTTCCTCAAATGCTCATAGGAGAGTAAATTCACTCTCGCGGGCTTCAGCTATTGTTATGGCTGCTTTATTATTTTCCATGCCCCATATAAGCATGTTTATTTTCTCCCTGTAGCTTTGCGAATGTAATGATTGGTCCAATTAAAGCGAAAAAAAATAAATAAATAAACAGGTGGAAAAAGAGAGAGCTCATTTGTGGAGAAAGCTTTTCAGGATGAACTGTCCAGGCTGAATTTAGCAATGAATGTAGTACCACATAAAGAATAAACAGTACACGTGACAAGTTTAGCAAAGGAGGCCTCCATATTTCAATAAACAAATCAATGCTAGAACACACACGGACACAAACACACTGAAACAAACACACAATGTGTAGAAAAGGATTACAAAAATGAGATTAAGGTATGAAAATGGGCCTGGCTTAAGGATGGAGGAAAATTTCACATTCAAACACAAGTGTGCCTGTGAATTCATTACTGGCATGAATCTGAAGATGTGACAAAAATGTGTCGCGGAGAGCAGGAAATTAAATTATGACGAGGGAAAAAATATTACCATAATACATGGGTTTTGGATATGCTATCTGTAGGGAAACAGCTCCACCTAGAGGACATGCATGAAACTGGAAGCAGGCTGGAACGCAAGCACATACACGCAAACACACCTTTGACATCGTCTGCAGCCATGCGTAACAAAGACTCCGAGAAGTTGAGCTCTACGTTCTTCTTCTCCAAGATCTTCATGATGATCTCCTGTGTGAGACCTGGGTTCTCCTTCTCTGCCTGTGGGAGGATTAAGATTTAATTTGTAATCGGATTTTTTTTCCTCCGGCATAGACGACTTTGCGAAGCACAAAATAAAAAATGCACAGTATACAGTAGGGCTGATGGATGCATACGGACACAAAGTGTGCTTTTCTTACCTTTATGAAAGCAGCCCTTAGGGTTTGTGCTGCAGACAGATTCACTCTCTCCAACTGCAATAGCAAACAAAAATGCTCTGTGAACATGTTCCTGGTTAACCAGTGAAGAGTGAAAGAGCTACATTTACAGGCTGCCTAAATAATCTGATCGTTGGATGGGAATAAAAAACATTCACGTAAACACCTCATTTGGAATCGAGGCAATCGACTGAGGCGTCTTCTCTCTTCTTCTCGCTGTCTGCTTAATAATCACACTATTTGCTGAAACGGAAATCATTTACAGCTCCAGGGTGGCGTTCTAAATAAATAAATAAACAAACAAACAAACAAGCTCGCCCCATTGTCAGGAAATCGAGAATTTGAATCCTGACTATGTCACAGCCATCCGCTGGCCTAGAGCCAAGGAAGCTATATAAACATTTCATTAGAAATCCGCAAAGCCAAACTGGCAGAAATCTTTTAACGCAAACATAGCCACTGAGTCTTTAGAGATTTGCTGAATAATTAGGAAAAAAATCCTGTTCCTGCCAAAGTGTCTAAAGATTTACTCTCATTCTAATTTATCTAAGAACAGTCAGTTCCAGCTTCTGGACCTGTAATAATATTGACATTTCTCCACTCATCTGAGGGAGTTTATCAGTCTTCTTCCTTTGTCAAGGTGACTTAAGTATAATTAAATGATTATACATTTATGAGTCGAGATGATTAGCATCAAATGGCCTTGACTTACTAGGGCTGAAGAAAAGAAGTCAAGATTAAGAGAAGAAGGGAAGAGGCAGCAAAGAAGGCTGGAAGGATGACCTGCAGGGCTGTATGAAAGGAGTGTGGCTTGTAATGAGCTGTATAAATTATGAGCCGGTGTAATTGTGTATGCACAAGTACGTGTGTATGTAAATGACTAAGTGATTTAGTATACATGCATGACCATATGACACCTATACGTGCTCGTTGAACATCTCATTCCAAAACCACGGACATTAATATGAAGCTGGCTCCACTTCGGTGTTGTAATAACTTTCGCTCATCTGGGAAGGCTTTTCGCTAGAGTTTGGAGCCTGGCTGTGGGGATTTGCTCATTCGGCCACGAAAGCATTAGTGAGGTCAGGCACTGATGTCGGGCGAGGAGGCCTGGTGTGTCGTCAGCGATTCAATTTATTCCAAAAGTGTCAAAGCATAGCCACGAAAGCATTAGTGAGGTCAGGTTTCTTTGCAAGACGCATGAGTTCTTCCACACCAACCTTGGTAAACCATGTCTTAATGGACCTCGCTTCGTGCACAGGGGTATTGTCATGCTCCAGAGTTCAAAGCCAGGGCAGGGGTGGCTCAAGGGTTAAGGTTCTGGGTTAGTGATAACAGGCTTAGGGGTTCAAGCTGCCATTGTCAGTCCCTTGAGCAAGGCCCTCTGCTCTGCTGTAATGTAAATATATCTAAATCAAAGCTGCTGTTTCTTCTTTTTCTTCATTCCAGTTAAATGTGTACTTCCACCTTTGTGGTAACAGTTTACTGAACATTATACAAGTGTGATGGTGTCCACAAACTTTTGGACATATAGTGTAGTATACGCAAATGTGTGCAGGTAAATAAGTACGGAAATGTGCATGTTTGGGAGACAGGGAGCATGTAACACTCACACTACCTTGAACATACACTCACTGACCATTTTTTAGGTTCACCAACATACAGGTCACTTTGTTCTTCCCCTTCTATAAATGGAGAGAAGTCACAATAAAACCAGTGCTGATTTTTCCTAAACAGTGGATCACTGATAAGACATGCATGTTGCGTGGACAATCTTCCTCTGCTTTCTGTTTGTGACTAAACGCAGAAGGCAGCTGTACTCATTTGCATAAGATTTTGCTTTTGCCGTCACATGGTGAGTCAAGTTGCAGTTAGAATTGTCATTTTAGCGTCACTGCTGTGCTGGGAATAATCCGGTAACCAGAAATAGCCCTAATATCAAGTCCCTAACTGTAACCCATAGCAACAAGGTAGGTATGTCTAGTGAAGTGACCACTGAGTGCATGGACGCAAGTAAGTATGTATGAGTTAATATGCATCTGTCCATTTCCCTTTGTACCTCATTAAACACGGGGTACATCACGGCGTAGAGCGACATGGAAACCACTGGGGCCGTCTCTGCTTCGTTCTTAATCTCTTCCATTGTCATCGTTGTCGTGGCAATGTGAGAATGGGCGGGGATTCATTCACTCCTGAGCGTGCTCAGTTCAAGCTTGCACCGTCTGCAACTGAAAGGACAGGGGGAGAAAAAAAAAAACAGTCATTATTAGTGCTTTCGGCCTAAAAGTATCAATTAGATATCCACGAAAGGGAGAGAGAGAGAGGGGAAAAAGCGTATTTAATATGGTGTAATCATGTATCATTTTCTACCGCAATTAAACATTTCCCCTGTCTGTGGAGGCACATGTTTCAGTGTCTGACACTACAGATATAATACAGAGGGAAAAAATGTACAAAAAAAAAAAACCCTTGTCAGCTCACTAAAATGTCAGCTCGCTGAATCCAGTTGGAAAAAGACCAGGTGACATTTTTCCAATTACCAGATGGCCGGTTTTAGTGACTCTTTAGCCTGGTATTCCTGTCCTTGTCTAACAGGAGTGAAACCTGATACAGACTTGTCTTGTGGAAGCCCATTCGTGTCAAGGTTTAGCATCTTGTGCTTTCTGAAATGAGATGCAGCACTGTCACTTGTTTGTTTGTTTTCCCTCAAATTCCGTGCAAATTCTAGAGACTCTACAAACATATTATCGGCTGATTGGATAATTAAATGAATGAGCATGAGTACAAGCCTTGCTAATAAACTGGTCAGTGAGCATATATATTTTCAGATCATGTTTACTGAAGCAGATAATGAAGACACAGAAATGAATGCTTCAGGATGGGATATAAAATAAGCACAATCCACCTGGTACTGGATTTCTGCTGTAGTTTAATCACTGTTTACCGAGTACGTTACTGGAAACGTTTTCTCTCTTGACCACCTGCACCAGTTATCTTTGTGGGGTTGTTGGATTTTTTTTTGGCAGAAAACTGCTTGAATTGGCGAAATTGCAAGCAAAGGATTCTTGTTTTAAACCTACACATATATAATGACTTTGTGTGATAGCTGTGCTCATGTATGATGCACATAAATAAAAGAGGGCTTTGGTTAAATGTGTGTTTTGATGACATGATCAGACATGTCTTGGAACAAATCTGCAGTAAATTGTAAAACGCTCATTCGAAGAGTTTGTTGGATTCTGTGTCCATTTCAATTGCAAACTAGCAAAATCCTGGCAGGACTGAATAATCATTTCATTAGTCACATATTATCATCTCATAAGGTAAGCTGGATATTTGAATGCCAGAGCTCAATCCTATTAAACATGATTTATTTGTTTCATGATTTGTTCCTCAAAGGTAATTCTCTGAGCATAATAAGTATTGTAAATAACATTTATATTATAATCAAATAAGAAGCTGCTGTTCGGACATTCAAATATACATCTTATCAAAAATTGTGTATTCCCCTCCTTTATAACACTGATTCTAATTGACTGATGTTGCCATGGTAGAAATTCTTCAGGAGGATACCACACGGTACTGTTTTCCCGAGCTAATACTTTCACCACATTGACCACATCCTTGTGTCAGCATCTTGTTCTGTATCGAACATTAAAAGATCCAGTGCCGTTTTAATATAATCTGCCATCAGGAGTGATCACGCTAATGTGAAAAGACCGAAAGCAGGGACGAGCTTCCAACCATTAAAAAAAAAAAAAAAAAAAAAAAAAAAGAGAGAGAGAGAGAGACATTATTACACTGTTAAATTATATCCGCTCGTCTGCAAGGAGCCATTTCATTAAGCGCCGGGCTGTTTCACGCAGTCAGAAATCCTTTATTACATTGTTTAAATTAAGTGGCCTGTTGCAAACCGTTAAATCTCATTTTATGTCCTCTCAGGATTTCATAACTCACATTAATTATAAATGAGGAGAGAGAACGGGGTTGGCTCCAAGTCCTGATACCATAAAGGCACAAAAGGCTTTGGAAGGAAATGTCTCAGGGAATGCCAGACAACGTCTCCACAAGACAACCTTCTCTACTCTCTCTCTTTTTTTTTTTTTTTTTTTTTTTTATTTGCATACTTCATTAGACTACAAAATAGTGACTGAAGTGGACAATAAATATCCCAGGACCAAGGTAGAGAGCCTGTTGGAGACATTTAGACTAATTTATTATTGACATTGGTGGTGTAAATGAAATCAGCCGTGCAAGTTAATTACCATCTAGGTGCTTGATTCATTTACTGTCATATAGGTTCAGGGCTTAGCCTGTACTCCATAACAGCAGCTCATTATTAGTTTTCACCCCATCGTCAGCAGATGCACAAGTTCAAGGAAAACCCCTGGGTACTGTCCAAAACTGGGTGGGAAAGATGGCATGTTCTCTCTCATGTCAATCACAGAGACACTAGCCAATTGTGAGGACCTGTGAGCTCGTGTATGTGGATATATATATAGCAAACAGGCAAACAGAGAATGGTCCACATGAGAAATATTGGTAAAGTGAAAGCCGTCATGCGGCACAGTGGTACCAAACCCACTACCTGTAAGAGGAGGTCCGAGTTCTGTTAGAATAGAGTGTGCTGGCATTCCCGGTACTCGGGTCCGCACTTGTTCGGGAAGTAAAGTAACCTGCCGGTGTGTTTAAGCCGATGATCACATCATTAGTTTCCTCATCTCATCTCTGGGACACAGTAGAGATGTGCTGCACACAACAGCACCGAAATAAAAAGCAAAACACATTGTGTTGTGTTGTTTTCATCATACACGTTTCTGATGATGTAAGATAAATGCAAAAGCCCTAGGGTTTGATAGAATCAAATTAGTCTAAAAGCAAACCAAGAAAGCAGGGGTGCCAGGAACAAATCACACTCCGATTCGGACGACAGAAAGGATGCACAGTGTGAAAACCACCTCGGTTATATTAATATTAATGATTAAAAAGCACTCTGACTTATTATTAGATCTGAAAATCAGAACAGTATAAAATAATAGGTCTTTCCATACCAAACTATGTTTCAGGCAACTGTGCTTTTCTGTAAGAAATCGACAAAAAATAAAAAATGATGAGGAAAAGGTCCAGGGTGAACGCTACTTTATAATGAGCTATAATTATCTTTTTTTTTTTTTTTTTTTTTTTTTTACAGGCGGAAAACCTCACAGTCCTGCAGTCTATGGATTGTGAATTCATGGGTCAAAGTTCACCTAGATAAAGTCAGTGCAGAGTGAAAGTAATTGCAGGATGATTTTTTTTATTCATATTTAATCTGAGCACTGCTTTAGCTGAAAAAGCAGGAAAAAAGATGTGAAAGTGGATAGAACTTTCTCATAGAGTTGGTTCAACAATCATTCTGGTTCGGATTTTAAAACTAAATAATCTCTTACACAGATAACTTGTTTAGAGAAACAGATTTTCTTTCCCACTCCTATTCTGTAGTTTTCTTTGGAGCGAGTATGTAATGACATTCGCATGCAGTTTGTAATATTCATCCTATATTTCAGCTTCATTAGCTTTTTAGATCCAGCACAAATTTAGGTTAAGAGCACAATCGCTACTGTGAAGCATGGGGGTGGCAGCATCATGTTATGAACTGGTGCACTATACAGAAAAAGGATGGACTGGCTAAAAAGTGAAAAAAAATGAGCAGTTTAGCTCCTTCTCCCATGCTTGTCAACTTCAAGAAGGATGATATTATGCCGTACGTTTTCGATTAGTTTGAGGTAGCAACATCTCGGTACTGAACAGCCCTAAAGTGTTAAACACTCTCTTCCATGAAGAAACTCCAAACATTTCTATCAACCAAGGGACAGTTGGAAAAGGGAACACACATAGCCAAATACTCACTGTGTGTACTTCTAATTCTACATTTCACACATACCACAATTTTATCGCTGCAAGTCTTCAGGCGCTGTACAATAAAGTCACCATTAGGCAGTGGCGGGCTGTGCATTTCACACCTAGGCCTTTACTGGTGTCCTTCCTGAATTAATCCACCTCTATATCATCATTATGATGCCACCACGGGCGTCGCTAGGCCATTTTCTACTCATCAAATTGCGATTCTCCATAAACTGTAAACAAATTGGTGATCGCCTCAGATTTCATATGAAAACGGCGGCAGACTTCGGCTCTTCCACGTCTTTCAGCGCGTTCTTCAATCTGCAGACCGCGGTGTCGCAGAGCGAGGATCAGAGGACAAGTGTGTGTGTGTGTGATCAGGAAGACTCGTATTTGGCTTGTTCAGTACTCAAATGTTATACACATCTATGCAATACAGTGGAATGCTGCAATAAGCAGCATTCCCTGCTACCCTGTTAAACCTTTATTTTATTTATTTATTTTTTACTATTATACCCTCACTTAAATGAAAATTCTAGAATCGCCCCTGGACAATAGATACTAACCAACCGTTAAATAGCAAAGTAAAAAAGAAATTAGTCTACAGCATTTCACACCTCACAAGGAATAGTCAAAATTATCACGGTTACTTTTCTCAAAAAAGACATTCTTGATGCCGTATGCAGCAAACTGCAATCTCCGGAGGACGCAGCATCCGAAATGAGCCGCAGAGAATACAGAAACAATGGTCGCTGCCTCTGACTACTCCAATTATCCAATCAAAGGACGGGAAATTGCTGACATAATCGTATGCCTGCTAGATGGCCCCAGTGACGCCAACTCGAAATCATAACATATAGAAATCATAACATATCGTATATCGTATCGTAGTAACATATCGTATGTTTATAAGTGAGGTGCAACTAGCATACAAAATAAAGTTTGCTGCTAAAATGAAACATTGTAGAGGGAGATTTGGTGTTGGAGTATATGCATGCATATATGCATCATATCGTACGTGATGAAGGAGAAGCAGTATGCTCTTTTACTTTCCTTCGCCGCACCAAGTCGGCCAATATTTGCATAGAGTTCAACTTTTCTTACGTCACTGGACACTCCCACGCCTAGTCACCAACAGTCGCCGTCACTCATGTTGTGAAAAAACACCAGCTGTCACTGACAACGAATGACCTTCAGTTGCTATAGAAACTGTGAGCTGCTATATGTGTGAACGTATCATAACAAGACATTGATGACATATACTCTGTAGAGAGCATTCAATTGGTCGACCACGAGATTAACACAGTATGAGCATCAAAAACGTGATAACTATTTTCACAGAAGGGACTATAAAGTCAAAATGATAACAACGCCAACAATTTTATTAGTGTGACCCCAGCTTAATTTCTAGTTCATATATTGTAATGAATTTGGTGGATTTGCATAAAGTTAAACTTTTTTTTTTTTTTCACTGGACACTCCAACGCCTAGTCACCAAAAGTCGCTGTCACTCATGTCATCAAAAAAAAAAAACAAACACCAGCTGTCACTGAAAATGAACGATCTCTGGTTGCTATAGAAACTGTGAGCTGCTGTATGTGTGAAGGTATCATAACAAGACATCGATGTAGAACAAGCCACGCCCACAGGGGCGGGACATAGACATTCGTAGAGAGCATTTAATTGGTCGAGCAGGAGATTAGTACAGTATGAGCATCAAAAATATGATAACTATTTTTACGGAAGTTAAAATGATTTTTTTTTTTAGTTTAACGATGACTCGAGAATAAACATTCACGCCACATGAACGCCGAATTTCGTAGAGTTACTCCTTTAAAACGATCTTGAATAATAAAACAAGTGACCACTTAACCACACAGGGTAGCTTATATGTTTCAAAACAGTAATAAACATTACAAACGTATTCAATATTTTTCTTATATTTATATATATTTAAAAAAAAAAAGAATCAGCAAACTAATACCTACCTCACTCGCTTACATTCCTTAGCTAACTACATGATTGTAATTTAGTTTCAGATGGGTGTTTATTCAGATTAAACTATCTTTATGGCTCTGATCATTAAAAAAAGAGGATTGTTACAGCCAGGGGCTTCTTTTTAAGCTTCTGAATTTGCATTCATTACAACGTACTGCGTTGGTGAGACTAAATTAGCTTCCTAAACAAAGCTATGTAAACGCTAGCTACGCTAACTATGTAGCCGGTGGCGTGCCATATCCTGGTTCTCCCGGCGCTGCCTGCATCCCAAGGACCCTTTGGTATCTTCGCGAGGGCCTGATCGTAACCTTGTGAACTCGTACGCACTACATCTGCTAATATACTTTTTAGATTTATTCATTCTCAGCACCAATAGCATCGGCTACATGCAAATAAACGTGTGAAAACGAATATTGATATAAATATGCTAGTAAATATTTAGTATATTTAGCTAGCCGACTACTGCATAGATTTAACCTGAATAGAATTACTAAATAAAATTGCAATTATTTACAGCAACAACAAAAAAACGTTTACGATGTAAATAAACTTTGTATAAGGCACATCAAGTATCTACATAGGCGGTTGGTAGACCACCCTGGGTCCTCAGATTCATCCAATAAGCTTGTGACCGGACAACACAGGCGCGCAGAATGTGCAGGAAGTGTAGGATATGGCACCACACCTGCTAGTTAGCTAAGCTAACAGTTTCGAGCTAACTAGGGCTGAATAAAAATGTATCTCTATTCCCTTGGTGTGTCCACTTGATAGGGTTTGATTATATCAATTTCTACAGACTTGGTAGAACACTCCAAGTCCAACAGAAAAACATTTGCAAGACAGTTCTTTAAGTCGAGGCTAAACCGTACTTTAACTCACGTTACTATTAGAACTGAGTTATTAACATTAAGTTAAATGACGTTAATCCCATACCTGTTGTGTTAACACATAAAGAGTTGATTTAGGGAATTTAAAGTTGTATCTTCCCGGATCCCTGTCCGCTGAATAATCTTCCGAAATGTTCAGGCTGGAAGACGGAAGTTTTTTTTTTTTTTTTAAGCCCAAAATCCACAAAATCTAGGTGAGGTTTTTCTGCTTTCAACAGCAGATGATTCGCAAAGGTGTGGACACAGAATTTGTAGTCTTTTCAAAGCGTTGATATAATGGAGAAGGTGCGCCGGGGTTCAAATACAGAACTACATTTCCCAGGGAGCTCGTCTGATTAGCCGTTGCCTGTTCGGGGTTTGACTTCCGGGTTTTCTAAATAACTAACGTTTTTATCGCTGTCGTCTGTCTTTCTGCGTATTAACAACGACCCCGTCGCATTATATAACATAATACAAAAATATATATATTTTTTAATAATCATAATAATAAAAGTTGCATTGGTCTAGGTGTTTTCTGTGGTGGAATAGGAATTGACCAATCACAGACGAGAGGGGCGGAGCCAGTGCTGAATATGTATATTTATATATACAGCAGTCAGAGCAACCTGCCTCCGTGTAGCGAAGGACGAACGTGTGTGTTTGTGTGTGTGTCTGTGTGCATGTGTGTATGTGGGAGAGAGACACCACGATAACTGCATCCATTTCGACTTCATCATCTTTAAACAGACGGTAAGGTTACATAAATTCGAATATACCGAGAACATGTGATTAAAATATATAAGAGATGTACACGATGGATAACCTGATGGGCTTTTTTTTTTACTCTCACTGTGGGCAGATGGTGCTTTAAACGATAAACAACATGATCATGCCTTTACATAAGATCAGGATTGGAATCTACTTATACACACACACACACAATAGTAAATATTTTACATTTACTATTCTATATAATATTGTATCACCTGATATTTCAAATATAATATGCATGAGTTGCTTAGTATTTAGTATGTGTCCATTTTGCATTAATGATAGTGTGCATTCGAGTGGACATGAAGTCCACAAGTTTGTGTAAAACCATTTTGTTTTAAATCTAGTGTGGCTCAGCACGTGCTTCAGTAGAAGAGATTAGGCCTTGAGGAAGCACTTACCATGGTCAATATCACACATCTGCTTACATTTAAATAGGGACCTAGAAATAGTGTAGAATTTTATTATTATTATTATTATTATTATTTAGTTGTTTATTTTGTTGTACCTTTAATTAACAATGTCAAGAAAAGACACAACAATCACACACACACACACACACACACGTGTGTATGTAATTGACATATCTATAGCTATATATCTGGATAGATAGATGAGATATTGACCATTTACTTTCCTTATAAGTTGAATTTATTCCAGTTTCCAAGAGTTTCAGTGTGAACTCAGAATTTCGAATCACAATGGCCATATGTATTTTATGTATTTTATATAGTAATAGGTAAATGTTTTGTTATGTATCAAAAACATTTTTTAAAACAACATCTTGGCACTTTAATCCTAATTTTTTTTTTTTTAAGATTTATTTTATTTATTTTATGTTTTTCATTTAAATTACATTTGTCTATTGCACTGACAAAAACTAGTGCTAGTGTTACTTCTCACAATGCATCAGGAGAGTTTCTGCTACAGGAAAGTGATTTGTTTTCTTGAAGCAGAGGGAAGAGGGAAAGTGGTGGTGTCATGATGGTATATTTCTGGCATTGGCTCATTGTGGAATCAGAGAGGAAGATGATTTGAGCAGACAGAGGTGTGAAAGTGTTGCTCCAGAAAATCTTGTTTTCATGCTTCTGTAAATAAGATTTGTAGAAATGTCTTGTCCTCCATAAGTGTGACCATTTTAAATGGCAGCAGCTTAAGAGAGAGAAACACTGGAATCAGCTCTGTGTGAGAGAGAGAGAGAGAGAGAGAGAGAGAGAGAGAGAAGAAAAAAAAGTAAGAGTGAGACCATAAGGGGATGGAAAGAGAACAGGATATAAATAAATAAATATTATGAAGATGAAGAGGAATTGAGCTAGAGAGAGACAAGCACAGTATATATATGAGAGAGAGCTTGTACAATGTGCATTATATCACTGGCTAATTGTGATAATTGGTCCTTTCATTAGTGAAATTGCATTAGGCTGCAATGTGAAAATGAGCCTTTCAAACAACCACTTAATATTTTGGTTCTGTTCTGCAGGGTAAAACACAACCTGCACACAATCTAGCGAATGTTAACTCGGGTTGCATTTCCTTTAGCAAAACCTGCAGCTGATGAAATATACTGTTTTCAAAAACCTAAGTGGGAATATTTAAGGTTCAAAATTGAGATTGTGAAAGAAAGAAACAACCAAAGAAAGATGGAAGTGGAGGAAATGAAGGAAGTGATGCAAGAAAGGAAAGGGATGAGAAGGAAAAATGAAGGGAGGGGAAAGAAGGCAGGCAGGAAGGAAGAATGGGGAGAAGAAGGAAGGAAGGAATGAAGGAAGGTAGGTGGAGGAGAAGGAAGGGGAGGAGAGGGAATTGAATGAAGGAAGGTAGGGGAGAAGGGAGAAGGAAGGAAGGAAGGTAGGGGAGAAGAAGGGAGAAGGAAGGAAGGAAGGAAGAAATAGGAGGAAGGAAGGTAGGTGATAAATTGAAAAGGAAAATAGTTTTTAAAAAACACTACATCATATGATATATAATAAATTGTTAATAAAATATAACCTTCATGTTTTTCAAATATTAATTTCAAAGTGTTTTTTCTAGTAATAATTAATGGTGTTTTTTTCTAGTATTAATGTTATTTCTAGCACTAAATTATTTTTTTCTAGTGGTGTTGTGTTATTATGGGATCACATCACACAGGAATATTTTTTTAATGCAATACCATCAAACAGTTACACACTAAAAAAAAAAAAAAAAACTCCTGGTCACTCTAGGGTATAACATCATTGAGATCCTGCCATGGTGTCTAGCCAAAGGTAATGCAGTAAAAGCATATTTCTGCTTTACACATTTTATCTAATTTAAAACTGAAGTCTTGATTTAAGTGAATACAAGACTTCTAATCAGTGTCTGTAGCTGGAGTTAAAATACAGGCAGGAAACATCACACAAGGACAGTCTGTATTCAGAAAGTGCATGAAATACATGATGATCAAAACCAGGAAGTACAAACACACAAAACTCAGATTTGTAGTAACAAAAGCCTTGACAAGACATATCAAATCAGTAACACAGAATGGTGAACACAATCAGGTAACAAACCAATCAGAGGATGTGTAAGAAAGGGAAAAAGAGACCAGAAATTGTATATTTTATTTTAACAACATAAAATGCGGTAACAAAAGCATGTGATTAATCATGCAGTCTTGCCTCCTATTTGTCCGTGTCAGGTCTGCACTTGGGCTGCTGCCAGATGATTACTTCTAAATAAATCAATAACTATTCTTTCGAAGGGCACCTATAACCGGCACAAAGGGACCTGACAACAGTTTCTACTTTGACTCTGAATCCTGGCAAAGATCTACAAGCGCAGTTTAACCCTCATGGGTACACCCAAAGGTTATGCCTGGTTATAAGGCACATATAATTGGACCTTAAGGATCAGTGAGTTAAAATGTCCACGTTAAAGATACTAAAGGTACAAAAGATGTTCACCACTAAAGGTTAGAAGCATAGGTACAATTTAGTATTTTTTTTCTGGAAAGTTCCTGTGAAATTCGACTGTGGTTCACTTGCAACTTTGGTAGATTAGGACTAGTCTTCAAAATGTGTGGTTGTGTCTGATGAAACAATGAAAGAAGAATTGATACCAGGTTTTCTTGGCAGCCGAGAACATGGTTTATTGTCTCCAATCCTCTGAATTTTCAGTACAGAATCTGGTTGAACTACTCTGAGGAGGGTTAACAAGTGAGAGTTGCTTCATGTGAAGGAGAAATAATGCGGGCGTTACTTCTAATGTCTTTCTTGCATGCAACAGAACATAAGTGCCAGTTCTCAGAGAATATTTTTGGAGAGGATTCAGAAGGCTAAGAATACCAGGTAGTGGGTGTCATAATGCAAGATGACTATGATGTAATTGTGCCCTCAGGCCAAACAAGTCAGCTCCCTAATTAAATCCATACCCATATACTTATTCAAAGGCCGTGTCTATGCTAGATGTCATCTTTGGAGTGGAATAAGGGGAGACCAAGAGGTTACTTCCAATGGCAGGTGGATGGAGCCGGCCATTAATTAATAGATATTTCTGATTAATAGAATGTTATATCCTGAGCCGACAGAGTTTTAGAGCTTTTTTCTGGCTCTTGATAATATTTCATCTGATAAAACGAAATAGAATGTAGAAATAGATTTTATTTGACGAATAAAAAATTTCTGAATTTCGAAAAAGGATTAATTCAGTTATATAATTCATTACTAATTCAGCCACATTTAGTCAAAAATTAATTAATTTAATATGCAGATGAACAGTATCCGATATCAGTAAAACAAACAGTAATAATAATAACCAGTTACAAATTTTTGTAAAAAAAAAAAAAAAAGCTATTCAGTATTCATTCATGCAAGACAATAAAATAAAGGGAATACCATCCTGCATTACCTTCAATGCAAAAATCATTAATTCAGATCATTTTTATCCTTATATCATAATGATGTTTTGGAAACACAGAAGTGGAAGTGTCCAAACAAGTACAAATGTCTATTCAGGATGCCACATAAAGTATGTAGCTAATGTTCTTCAAATCTCCAATTTTAGATATCCATCCATTCTCTACATCACTTATCCTACTGGGTCGCAGGGGACCTGGAGCCTATCCCAGTAGACTCAGGGTACACTCTGGACATGATGCTAGGCACTGGGTTTAGACAGACATGCCAAAAAGTTAACAACCATTCAGAAACCATGTGTGAAAAAGTGTACCCTTCCTACATCTACAATCATTAAAGGTCAGGTGCTACTAAAGAAATGCACAAGAATAGTCATAAAGAGGATTGGTTAATCATCAAGAAGCTTATTTTCTGGATATTGGTTTTTTTTTTTTGGGGTGACTGTGTATTAAAATCTTTGTTGTCACCTGAGGTTATGACTATAATTATGGTCCTCATGACTAAAAAGATATAAGTGAAGGCTTCCTTTATCGAATGACTGTACTGTTTCATATGTGTGATGTTTGTATGCTTTTGTATGTGTCTTCTTGCTCTCAAAGAGATGTTCAGGATGCATATATAACTATTTTTATTGAAATGTCTGGCTATAGATAAACAGTGCTATTTCTCTTATGCAAGGGAAGTTAAACTTCATGCGAATAATCAAAATTTATTTAGTTCCAGATTAGTAAAAGATTTTATGCCATGCATGGTTGGAGTGTGTAAACACATTTAATCCAATACATTTAGTGGCTATAGTCTGACCATTTAAAACTTGAGCACAATATGTTTCACCTGATGGGGGGAAAATAGGTTGAATTGCATTGTTCTATAGACCCACATTGTTCTAGAGGCTATTCCGAAGTGAATTTTTGACCAGTGCAGCTTATGACATTGAGAACATTGTGGTGATGACATAACTTCTGTTTTTGTGTGTGTGTTAGTTATTTTTTGATGTGTGACTTGACTCCAGATGGAGATGTGGAGGAGGTGGATGTGTAGGTGTGCAGTCAGAGTTCGACAGAGTGCCTTTCACACTCTAGTGTTAAAAATAACGGTCTTTACAATCTGAACAATTTGAAGCCACTTAGGAGCATGGTGACAGTAAACTACCCAGGAGAAAACCCAGGGGTGTACTGCAAAGTTTATGACTGCTAAATAAAACTAGAAACTGTAAGCAGAGGTTTAGCTGTAGCATTTGTAGCATCCATTCCTATGGTGATATGGGAGAAACTATACCTTTTTTTTTTGGTTTGTCAGGAAAAGTTGCTTCCAGACGAAACCCAAATAAGATTAACATTCAGAAAATGCTGATTTATGTGAATGGGAAATGATGGCAAAATTTATTTGTGGTGGTGGTTACTTTCTATTTAGGAAATTGGCTACATAGCTATTTAACCCCCTGCATTCCTATAAAAATCAGATGGGTTTTAGTATACATACTAATCTTATTACATGATCTAGGTATACTGTAATGTTGTGTTAAGTTACAGGTATCTCTGTACCAACATAAGAGCTTTAAGAAAGAATTAAAGTTTAACGTAAAGAGAATTAATGTTAATAGGCCAAAAAGCACTGCTTCCCAAGAAACATAACAAGAAAAAATTCATCCTAAAGAGTCTAATGTAGAGGAAAATGTACTGTCCTTTAAAAGATGTTAAATGTCTCCTTATCAACAATTATTTTTCTTTGTTAATTAAAATCTTGTGTATGTGTGTGTATATATATACACTATATTGCCAAAAGTATTCGCTCACCTGCCTTGACTCGCATATGAACTTAAGTGACATCCCATTCCTAATCCATAGGGTTCAATATTACGTCGGTCCACCCTTTGCAGCTATAACAGCTTCAACTCTTCTGGGAAGGCTGTCCACAAGGTTTAGGAGTGTGTTTATGGGAATTTTTGACCATTCTTCCAGAAGCGCATTTGTGAGGTCAGGTACTGATGTTGGACGAGAAGTCCTGGCTCTCAGTCTCCGCTCTAATTCATCCCAAAGGTGTTCTATTGGGTTGAGGTCAGGACTCTGTGCAGGCCAGTCAAGTTCATCCACACCAGACTCTGTCATCCATGTCTTTATGGACCTTGCTTTGTGCACTGGTGCACAGTCATGTTGGAAGAGGAAGGGGCCAGCTCCAAACTGTTCCCACAAAGTTGGGAGCATGGAATTGTCCAAAATGTCTTGGTATGCTGAAGCATTCAGAGTTCCTTTCACTGGAACTAAGGGGCCAAGCCCAGCTCCTGAAAAACAACCCCACACCATAATCCCCCCTCCACCAAACTTTACACTTGGCACAATGCAGTCAGACAAGTACCGTTCTCCTGACAACCGCCAAACTAAGACTCGTCCATCAGATTGCCAGATGGAGAAGCGCGATTCGTCACTCCAGAGAACGCGTCTCCACTGCTCTAGAGTCCAGTGGCGGCGTGCTTTACACCACTGCATGCGACGCTTTGCATTGCACTTGGTGATGTATGGCTTGGATGCAGCTGCTCGGCCATGGAACCCCATTCCATGAAGCTCTCTGCGCACTGTTCTTGAGCTAATCTGAAGGCCACATGAAGTTTGGAGGTCTGTAGGGATTGACTGCAGAAAGTTGGCGACCTCTTCGCACTATGCGCCTCAGCATCCGCTGACCCCGCTCCGTCAGTTTACGTGGCCTACCACTTGGTGGCTGAGTTGCTGTCGTTCCCAAACACTTCCACGTTCTTATAATACAGCTGACAGTTGACTGTGGAATATTTAGGAGCGAGGAAATTTCACGACTGGATTTGTTGCACAGGTGGCATCCTATCACAGTTCCACGCTGGAATTCACTGAGCTCCTGAGAGCGACCCATTCTTTCACAAATGTTTGTAAAAACAGTCTGCATGCCTAGGTGCTTGATTTTATACACCTGTGGCCATGGAAGTGATTGGAACACCTGATTCTGATTATTTGGATGGGTGAGCAAATACTTTTGGCAATATAGTGTATATATATATATATATATATGAGATTTTAGACACAGAGATTTTATATACATATATATATATATATATATATATATATATATATATATATATATATATATATATATATATATATATATATATATATATATAAAATCTCTGTTTGTTATTAAACCCAGATTATGTGGATTGTCTGCCATATAATTGTACTGTGAATCAGCTGTGACTATAGAAATGATAGCATTTTAAAATGAGCACATTCATTTAAATTACAGCCAGGTCAGTATAGAAAATGAACCAACATCCTCTGACCAGTCAGATTTGATAATGCAACAGATGCTATAGATGTAATATTCATTTTAGATAATCTAATAGGTTAACCAGTTTGTCCTGTAATTGTACTGTTATTATTTTTTATTTTATTTTATTTTATTTTTTTTTGCATTTTAATATTATGTATTATGTAATGTAATATAATATATAATGTGTGTGTGTGTGTGTATATAAAAAAAAGAGTAGTTTATACTGGGCAGTGTGGGTCAGTTGAAGGAACTTAAAAAAAGTAACCTTGTAACAGGTTTTAACTGACTGGGTCAAATTAACTTAAGCTTCCCGCTCTTAAGCTTAAGCTTTAATTAAATAAATGGTGCTTGTTACTAATATAGATCAGTGTAAGATTTTCTGATGCAAGGTTTTCTGTTGAGAAACCAAGCTTTGAGCCTAAAGCCACCGAGTTTAACCGAGTTCCAGCATCGTCTGGAGTTCCCCTATTTGGCTTGTTCGGTTTCTCCCTGGTGGCTGGATGGCTTTTATTCACAACTCAGCCTTGCTTGAAGGAAAAAAGGTCACTGGATCTGCTGTTTTCAGGCGTCTTTTCTCCTCCGTTCACAAGCGAGTGTCTGTTTTCATCGCAGCTCCAGTTAGGCCTTTGCGCTGTAAGAAACTCGGGCGTCTCATGGCTCCTGGAACAAAAAGGAATACCTTATACCTAGGTGCATATTTAACTAATGTGCTTGAAGGAGTTATGTTGTGTTTTGTCACACCAGAGGTGAACTGGAATACTATTTAGTACGGGAATATGCAGTCCAAGTCCAGTATTCATGACTATAAATAAATGTTTGCCATTATGGTGTTACCGTAGTGTTGTGAGAAGATGAGACGTGTACAGTCTTATTAGGATAAAAAATAAACCTTACTTTCAGACTGCTGAAGGTTCAGAATGGTCAGATCTTCACTCTATTGGTGATGTATAGACAGAGAAAATATTATCTATTATTTATCAGAATGTTTGCTTGACTTCTTGACAGTAAAAAAAAAAATAGATCACAAAAAAATGTCAAATTAAAATATCTTTTCATTAATGCTAATTTTATTTCACACAGGGTCAGTGGTTCAGCCTTGTTGGGCTGCTGATCACAAGGCTGTGAGTTCAAATCCCCATGCTGGGTTCTTGAACAAGACCTCAATTATTGAGATTGATTATGTCTCAATCATACGCTGGTTTTCATAAAAGCAAATGCAAATGTAATTTTTTTCCCCCAATTTCTGGGAAAATTTCAGTAAAAATTAGAACTTATTAGAACTTCATAGTGGATAGAGACTGTGTTTGTAGAATTAAATGAAATTAATTATCCTGATATAGACAGACATGTGTACATTGATGTGCTAGTAGCTTTAACTTTTAATTATTATTATTAATAATAATAATAATAATAATAATAATAATGTTATCTAATTGACATTCACTCAAGTTGATCCTGATTTATTTAACGACAAGACAGCTCCAGCGTTTATTGGTTTTATTGAAATTCGGGATACACAGATGCATACGATTTCATTTCTTTCTCTTTTTCACACATACACATATTTTGTGCTACACTTAAATTTCTAGCATTTGGCAGACACCCTTATCCAGCGCAACGTACAGAAGTGAATCTTTTTTTACACAGCCGAGTAACTGAGGGTTAAGGGCCATGCTCAAGAGCCCAGCAGTGACAGCTTGGTGGTTCAGTGACAGCTTGGAGATTTGAGACAAGTCTCACACACACACACACACACACACACACAGAAACTCGGCACATCTCTGCTCATACAAAATATATTTGTATCTCTCTCTCTGCGCCATAAACAATGTTGCCCAGCAACGTGAAAGTCAGAATTGGAGAGAGGATTAGGATATGGATTGTGTGTGTGTGTGTGTGTGTGTGTGTGTGTGTGTGTGTAGGCAAGAGAGTATGCAGCAGTGTTCTGAATAATCAATCATTCGTGGCACATACACACTGCGCACAGGATGGAGTCTGAAAATCACTTTCAGTTCCTGAAAATGTAGCTGACTCAATCCAGCAGAATATTGTCTTTCCTCTTATGCAGAAATCTCTCTCTCTCTCTCTCTCTCTCTCTCTCTCTCTCTCTCTTTCTTTCTCTTTCTCTCTCTCTCTCACTCTCACTCTCTCTCTCTTGCTCTCTGTCCTTCTTTCTCTTTTCGATCGTCTCTACCTTTTACCTTGTCTCCAGCATGTTTTTCTTTCTCTCTTTTGAATGATAAACCCTGTTGTCAAAAAAGTGCACATAAATTGTGTACATCAGCACGCTTCACTACACTGATGGACTAAAAATAAGCATTCTAGGCATCAACTAGACTTCCATCTTTCACTAAAAGCTCTAGAAGGAGTGTCTGTTTTGAATGTGTGTCCAGTTGCTGCATCTGCATCACAATGCAGCAATAATCAAGAAAAGAAGTCAAGGAGTGATACTGTAGTCTAAATGGTGAAAGGGTGTGCATGGACAATGGTTTATTGCACACAATATCATAAATCTGCAAAATAATTTTTGACATCAGAAATTTGGAAATGTTTCATAAAAATAAACGTCTACCTCTGCCGTGAAGATTTCCATATTGGAGGAAAAAGTGCACCTCCGCCTCAGTGAACATACTGTCTCTCCTCGCTGGGCAGTCAGAATCTACTGTAGTGCCTTTTCAATGGGAAGTCTCTGGGCACTGAGCCTGTACTTGGTCAGGATTTATCTCAGACTGTGAACAGATACTCTGCCAGTTTGTACTCTCTGTTTGGGGCCTGATAGCGCTGTAATCATGACCGGGTGTGGGAGTCGTCTCGGTTCCAAATAGATTGTTTGGATCAGACTGATAATCTGGTTTACAGTGATTAGACTGGAGTTTGCAGTGCTTGTCTAAGCCTGCTAGGTGTTTTTCTTTACACTTTTTATATTTCTACAAAATTCCACTAGTTTGTCCACTCAGTGTAAGCTTGTGCATATTGTGGACCTTAGATCTCATCTGCATACAGCTCAATAGGTGTATTAATCTAGTCAATAAATTCTGCACCAAATTTTAATTGGGATGCCTGTTTTCATTTAATAGATATATCTAAATCCAGAAGTCCACAAAGACATGCTTTTGCCAGTGTTGGTTTGGAAGTCCCCACTGAACACCTTTGGGTTGAACCGGAACACTGACTGCACCCCAGTCCTCTATGCACAACATCAGTACCTGATCTCCCTAATAGTCTTTTGGATAAATGACCATAAATCTCCATATCACACTCCAAATTATAGTGGAAAGCTTTTCCAGAAGAGTGGAGGTTTTTATATAACAGCAGAAGGGGAATACTATAGATCTTTATTAGGATGTTCAGCAAGCACATATGGGTTTGATGGTCAGTTGTCCACAAACGTTTGACTAGTGGCTGCCTGAATTGCAGTTAAGAAATCTAGAATTTGTTTGCAATTGAATTGGTGTAGAGAGCACAAAATCTGCGGTGGAACATGTAATATGATCTGGGGAGTTTTCTGAGGATCATGATGGTATGGGCAGCCTAGTCCTGGAAATCATTCCAGGGTCCAGTGATTGCCTTGCAAGGTCGTATACCTGCCAGCAAATAGAAGGCAATTTTACAGAACCAGTTACATCATATGCTTTCCTGATGATGTTCCCATACTGCTACCATTATTCAAGACTGGTCTGATGAAACAGCTGGATGAAATGTAGTGCTGCCCAAGGATGAGCTGAAACACTATGCCACCGCCCAAAATGAAGATGATAGATTTTTTTTTTTTTAAGAAGGGTCCAACATCCTAGTAAAACATTCAGAATATTTTCATTTTCTTTCCTTGTTTATTTTTTCTTGTAAACTCTAACACTTCTTCGTCTTCTTACTGTCCATATGTCTCTCCCTGTCTTTCTTCCCACCTCGATCCTGTCCTATCATTCTCATTTTGACTCTTGTCCATCTTTGACTATTTGTTTTTCTCTCCCTTCATTCTTTCTCATCATTTCTCTCTCCAGCTCTAGTCCTCTGTCGCCCACCATGTTGGCTGTTGGACTCTTCGTGCCCCTGCTGTTGCTACGAGTTGGCTGTTGCCGGGCGACCGAAGTTTCAGAGGATGCAAGTGCCGAGTTCTGGGTCAGACTGTACCATCAGCTCCAGATGGCAGGGGCCGATGACAACATCATCTTCTCTCCGCTGAGCGTGGCACTGGCGCTGGGCATGGTAGAGCTCGGTGCTCGAGGGTCCTCACTGCAGCAGATCAGACAGGCTGTGGGTTACACAAACTACAGAGAAGGTAAAGAAGCCTAATAGCTCAGATATATCAATAACCACACAATTGGGTTTGGGTAATTCCAATGAGCAAAACATTCAGAATTAAGAACTTTAAAGTTTTATTGATAATATAGAAAGACAAGCGTGTGTACTGTATGTGCTCACACAGATGAGGAGTTCGCTGTCCTCAAGAACCTAACCCAGGCTCTGATTGGAGACGAGACCCAGTACGTGGTGCATTTGGCGAACTCTCTCTTCCTGCAGACCGGCGTTCACTTTAGCCCTGAATTCCTGAAGCTCATTAAGCATTATTTCCATGCTGAAGCAGAAACAGTGGACTTTAACGAGTCAGCTGCTGTGGCTCAACACATCAATGCCTGGGTCCAGAATCACACTGCAAGTAAGTACCCAGCCACTGAGATTATTTCATTTAGGATCCTTTTCAGTAAGAAAGAAAGCCCTTCAGAGCACAGAGTCTTATATCCAGACAGGTCTTATGATTAAAACACAAGGCAATACAGACCACTAAGTCTAAAGCTTTTTATATTCTGCTTTTATCCCCCTTTCTATCCTGTGCAGGTAAGATTCATGACCTGGTTTCGGCAGAGGATTTCAGCAGCTTGACGAGAATAACACTGATTAACGCAGTTTATTTCCGAGGCAGCTGGAAGAATCAGTTTCGACCTGAAAACACAAGAACGTTTTCCTTTAGTAAAGATGATGGCAGTGAGGTGCAAACGCTGATGATGTACCAACAGGGTGACTTTTACTATGGTGAGGAATACATGCAGATCTGAATGAACGTTAATTTTTCATTTTGTTTGTTGGAAACCAGTCTTTGTACAAATATTTTCTCAAAGGACACTCCTATCCTTGGTTCATGTTGTTATAGGGAAGTAATCAACCACCTTTAAATCATTTTAGAGGAATAAAAGTGCTTTGTTCCTCTTATACCACAGCAATTTGCCAATGCTAAATTTATTTATGAATGACACCGCATACATTTTAAGCTTTTACTAATCTGTTCTTATGATTGATGGATGGCCAAAAAAAATTAACAATTGTGCTATAGCATCTAAAAACATTCACTTGCCAGTCTCTCTTTTTTTTTCCTCTCTCTCTCTTGATATGACAAGCTTACTGGAAAAAGTCTTGAAGACTTCAAAAAAAATTCAAGGAGCAACCTTGTCATGCTGATGGTTACAAAATGCTAATCATGGAACAATTCCTTCCTAGAATGCTAAATAATTCCCTGTGAAAGATTTTACTGTAGAAAAGATAATCTGCCCATTTTATCCTAATAATCTTGTGATCAGTCAGAATCAGAACTTTCACAACATTGTCTTAGAAATGAAATTAATACCCATCTACCTGACAAATGCAAGTACAAATTGGTTCCTGCTAAGCAAACGTTTTTACTGCCGATCTTTTTGCCAGTATTTCTCCATACAGCTACACATTTGTTTGTCAGGCTACTAAAAATGGTAACTTTATAAATAGACAACTGGCAACTGTATTCTATCGGTTTACATACAGAATGTTTCAGCCCACAAATCCTGTCCAACTGTGGAAAGGCTTAGAAACCAAACACTGCTGAACAAACAGAGGATGACTAACACTAACCTGACAACTCTAACTTAAATTATCTCTACACCCACAAGGTGCATGATCAACTTGGGTGTTGGCCTCAGCATGCATAATGTAGATGACAATATTCCCACTGCCTTCCACAAATAATGGGACATAACGTGGCAAAGTGATTGTTGGCACATTGCAAAAGGCTAAATTTTTCCATGGGTGAAATTTCAGTAGCGCCATCTACAGTACTGGAGAACTGGTATGCGATGACCAGTATTAAACCACGTAGAGTTTACTATTTGAGCTTGTAAGCTTGTAAAAATGATTTCATTTTAATTTTCAATTCTCACAGACATTGTCTGTCTCAATAAAGAAATCTAATGTTAGTAGATCTAATATTCTTAATTAGTGCATAAACAGTGCACAACAGGCATAAATAATTGTTTAGGGTTATATTTAAATAAGCAAGAAATGATGCATTTTAAGTCATAATTAAACTAATAATTACATAAAAGGAATTATTTACTTCTACAAAATGTTCAAAGTCAGATATAGAAGGAGATTTCTGTACAGTTCACATGTCACTGTGTTGCTCACTTTTCAGAATATCAGCTTAACAGTAGCTGATAGAAACACACAACCCTTCACTTTCTCTTCACCCCCTTGTGCAGGTGAGTTCAGCGATGGCAGCACAGAGGCAGGAGGAGTGTATCAGGTGTTGGAGATGCCATATGAAGGTGAAGACATGAGCATGATGATCGTTTTGCCAAGACAGGAAGTTCCACTGGCCTCATTAGAACCGATCATCAAAGCATCACTGATTGAGGACTGGGCTACCAACGTCAAGAAGCAGAAAGTGGAGGTTTACCTGCCCAGGTGATTATTAAATGTAATTTAAGTACATATATGTAAGGATTAGAAATAAAGGCTACATTTAGAACAAGTTATTTGTCTTTAGACTTTCAGAGAAGGATAGCTACATGAATTCTACTGGATTCTCAAGGTGCAGGAATGTTTTTGATAATAACTGCAGGGGTGGACTTGGCCTAGGAGATAGAGGGATGTAATCAGATACTGGCAGTGACTAACACATGGCCGGATGCTGATGTCTGACAGTCAGTAATCCTCAGTCAGCTCCCTAGGTGGTGAATCAGTATATGTACACGAGTTTGGGCACTGCTTAGAACCCTGGCTCACTACACCCTGGGGCACTGATGACTAAATTTCCGGCAACACAAGTACATATGCTCTAAAAAGTCACCACAGGCTACGATGCTCCATGGTTTTTACAGTGCAATATGGGAGCACTGCAAAGATTTTGTACAGTATATGTACACGAGTTTGGGAACTGCTAAGAACCCTGGCTCACTACACCCTGGGGCACTGATGACTAAATTTCCAGCAGCATAACTACATACTCACGCTCTAAAAAGTCACCACAGGCTACGATGCTCCATGGTTTTTACGGGAGCACTGCAAAGATTTTGTGATCGAAACAGCCATTGAAGGCCCTGTATTATATATTGTCCCTGTTGCCAGACTACTGAACTAGGGAGCTGATTGAGACGCACCCAGTAACATTTTTGCATGGAAAAGCACTGCCTGGAGCAGGTGTTTTGTTGCTATGAAAATGGCTTGTGCCACAGCACAATGTCACCATAATAACACAACATGATGCCCATTGAAAATGACAATGAAAAGAAATGCTGGTTGCTTTGCTTTTTCAAAAGCTACACATTAAATTAGATTAATAAGGCAGCTTAGTATTGAACTGTAATATATTTCCTAACCAAGATTGTTTAAAAGGGTGATTTGTGACTGGGTGAGCCATCGGGCGACTGCAGAACAATTTCTTTTTGTCTGAGAAAAGTGTTATCTGTGTAGAGTTTGAATAGGTTGTTAAATTATAGGAGAATATAATACTCCCTGTGAGTGTGCTTGTAACCTTGTAGGCTGTCTTTTTATGCTTCTTCTGATAAATTGAATAGGCATTATGTTTTGGGGCTGTCCGTCCAGGATTCTCATTAGTGCAATATCTCGAGAACAAGTAGTTGAATGTTTATAGGGTTTATTCAGAGTGATCACTGTAACCAGCAGAAGAACTGACCAGATTTCTGAACCGAACCAAACAGGATCATGTGCACAACAAGGTCAAATGTCTAAAACAGCTTTGCTTTAATAGCATCCTTCTTGTTGGAAGTTTACTTTTAAGGGTATTTCAGGAATACAAATTAGTAACAAGAAGAATTCAACTTCAGGGCAGAGCATCCCCATTGACCACACTGGCATCAAGTTCTATTTGTTTTTGTATTTTGTTGACTCATGCAAAGCTAGGTCCAAGAGGCACAAATTGTATAAAATGACTGCTTGGCTTTCAGAGCAGAGATTGATAGCTTTGGGTTAATCCTCCTGTTCTCCTCTTTTATCTGGTTTAAAAACCTAAAATACTGTTAAATGGAAAGTGCGAGGGGAATGAAGGTATGGTATATATTATTGATTATTACATTATTTTAATAAGGAAATAATTATTTTTAGATATTGCTCTAAGGTGTATTGATTAGCTTGAGTCCCCAAAAAATAGTAGATTGTGGACTATTCGTGTTGTATTCATAGTTGCTTGACATACAGATACATTTAGTAGGTTAGTAGTGGTGCCAAAGCACTTGTCTTTCTCTTGTCCACTGAAAAACACCCTGTTGAATGTAGCTGAAATATTTGGTCATGTGGTTTATGAAGTGGGACACTGCCTTGTCATCTGCTGCAGTGCACACATCAATAAAGATTGCATTCTGATCGTTTGTGAAAATGGTTACAAACCCGAGCAAAACAGAACAGTAAACAAATGTCGTACCGCATTTCTCACAATATGTCATCCAAAAACAGATATTTCAAAGATATTATCAGGAGTGGACTATGGATAAGGTCTATGGCTGCACAGAATCATCTCATTTATCTGGAATTTGAGTATTCGCTTATTTTATATAGTCACAATTATTGCATTTGATCATAATAACCAGAGAGATAACCAGATCATCATATTAAGTTAATGTTTTTTTCTAGTGAGGCTGCTTTCTGGATAGCCATCACATGAGGTTAGGAAGCACATCATGGCTTTGACTTTAACTAATAATGATGCAATTTCTATTTCCTGCTGATTTTTTTTATGCTATTCTCACTTTCTAACACACTGCAAAAAGGTGCTCTACTGGATTCAGAGCAGGTGACTGGGAAGGCCACTGAAGAACAATGAACTCTTATTTTCATGAAACCATGTTGCGATGTTTTGTGACATGGTGCATTATCATGCTGAAAGCAGCCATTAGAAGATGGTAAATTGTGGCCATGAAGGGACATCAGCAACAGTACTTAAATAAAAAGGCTGTAGCATTCAAGCAAAGTGTGTCAACAAAAAGTGATCCAAGAAAACATTTGGAAAACAAATGGATTTATGCTGCTTGCACTAAACTGTCACCCTAACATCCATGTGCCTCAGCAGAAATCAAGATTCTGTCAGCTCTAACCAGTCTGACCATTATCCTTTTAATCACTCTCATCACAAGGCATTTCTAGTGCTGACAGGATGTTTTTTATTTATTGCACCATTCTGAGTAAACCCTTGAGACCGTTGTGTGTGAAAATCCCAGGAGCTCAACATTACTCAAGCTCATCTGGCACTAGCAATCATAACAGGGTCAAAAACAAGGACATTTTTTCCTCTTTTTTTTTTTATAGAGAATGCGAACATGATTTTCTGCAGTGCTCTGCTGCCACATGATTGCCTGATTAGATTTCATGAATGAGAGAGTGTTCCTAATAAACTGCTCAGTAAGGGTATGTTCTTTACACTGTGCAAAATTAAATTTTTTTGATTTATTTGAATGATGATGTAGGTTTAAGGTGGAGCAGACGGTTGACCTGAAAGAAGCATTACAGCAGCTTGGCATCAAGAATATCTTCACCAAAGAAGCAGACCTGTCGGCCATGACAGCTGAGACAGAAGGTGTGTGTGTTTCTCAGAATCATCATTTTCATTTCCAGCTCCCTGCGTTTCATTTATTCATATATTTCTCTCTGTTCTTCTCCTCTGTCTGTTATATAATCCTTGCATCCTTCTCCCTATCAAATTTTCTCACTTACTTTCATCCTTTGTATTTTCTGTTTCACTACACCCCTTTTTTTTGGTCTTTCACGTACTCTCTCCTTCCTTCTTCTCCACCATGTCCTGTTTGTTTGACCTACCTTTCATCCCTCTGTCTGTTTTTTTCCCTCCTTCCTTTTACACCTTTCTCTCTGTTCTGATCTGCAGAAGGGATAAATCTGTTCATCGGGAAAGCTGTGCAAAAGTCTTACCTGGAGGTGACAGAGGAGGGAGCGGAGGGAGCTGCCGGATCAGGTGCGCTCATTTGTTTTATCTCTCGTTCTCTTTCTCCCTTTATTATATTCTCTAATATAATTACACGCAACAGTGACGCAGAGACACTGTCTTCTCATTTCTCACTTCATTTGTCTTCTTATATTCCCCTTTTCATTTCTCTGCTTCCCTTTTCATTTCTCCATCATACATTAGTCTCGGTATCAACCAAATCACATTAAAATTGAAGCTAGGGGGTGTTTCAGGGTTGAATTTATTGCTAATTGCTATAATTTCACTGGAAGCAGATAGTGCCAGTAGGTTATTGTTACATGTATGTGCTGATAGGTTTGCATCACTTTTACAACACAAAACATCAAGTTGCTGTCAGGTGAACACACTGTGTAATAGTTTTACTCTACATTCTCTCATCCTGTCCTCCCACAGTACATGTCTTTCTCTCCATACTTTATTATTCCTACCACTCTCACCCTCGTCAGAGTGGATTGAAAACTTTTAAATATTCATTCATCTGTAAGAGCACCCTCTGGTGTTCAGTCACTGTTCCAGTTTTGAGGAATATTCTGCTCCTAACTGTATCTGCCTCCAAATTAGATTATTCCAATATATAATTAACAAGACCACACTTCATTTACTAGTTCATACCTACTATTCTGGAGTCCACACATTCTTCTGTGGCACAGGCACAGAGGACATGCCTTTTCCTCTTGGACAGACTGCCGCAGAGGCCACGCCTCTTTCTCTTGGACAGACTGCCGCAGAGGCCACGCCTCTTTCTCTTGGACAGACTGCCGCAGAGGCCATGCCTCTTTCTCTTGGACAGACTGCCACAGAAACCAAGCCTATTCCTCTTGTACAGACTGTCACAAGGCAGCGCCTCTATCTCTGGGACAGACAGTCACAGAGACCACACCTTCTTCAATGGGATAGACTGGTACAGAGGCAATGCCTCTTTCTGTATGACAGACTGACACAGAGGACAAGCCTCTTTACTGGGACAGACTGACACAAGCTACACCTTCTTTACTAAGACTGACTGTTGTCAGACTACTTTATCATAGATAAATGTAGATTTGGTCTTCAATGCCACCAAATCTACACAATTCAAGCTGTTTTATAAGATCTTGCACCAGCTCAAATGAGTTGATGGGATCTGTTTTCTTCCACAGGAATGATTGCTCTGACCAGGACCATGGTGTTATACCCTCAGGTCATGGCTGATCATCCCTTCTTCTTTATCATCCGGAACAGGAAGACTGGTATAATATACCTGCAATCATATCTGTTTTCTGTTTAATAAATATCTACTTTGTAAAAACAAGACGTGTCTGCCTGAGCCTCCAGATTAGAAAATGTCAAACTTTGGCTCAGTGTTGAAATTTTAATATAAGAACAGGTTCATATAGTAGCAGAGTAACTCTGTATTAAAATGTAATATGCAAACCAATTTTTCATCCAGTTTTGTCATATTGTGAAAATCTGAGGCTCAGGCTTGCATTAAGGCACACCAAACTGTATGTTGAGGAAGAAAGTGATTCTGGTTACTGTTTCTTGTCCCTTTTCTAGATAACATTGTCGCACAGTGCCGCACAAGTCTGTGTGACATAATAAATAATTCTACAAACAGTTTAAAGCAGTTATGTGTAGAGTTAGACATGTAGTTTTTTTAAATTTAATACTCTGGCTTGTTTCTGTGACAGATTTAGAGTTAGGGGAAAAAACTGCTTATTTCATTGTTGACTAAACTGTTCTTTTAATATTAAACATGTGTGTTTTCTCACAGGTTCGATCCTTTTCATGGGCCGAGTCATGAACCCAGAGGTCATCGATCCCTTCGATCCTGACTTGGATTCTGTTTAACGCACCAGTAATCGAAAGTAACAAGGCCCAAAGAGCGCCATTGCCATTTTTTTTCCCTTTTCTACAGGGAGATCCCTGCATACACAAATTATACTCTACATCATATGTGATTGTATTTTGATACTCTCAGCTTTAACCACAGGAGCAGATGTTGTAAATATATCTGAGTTAACGGTCTCCGTGGCCATGATGGTAAAAGCAGCACATGCATTTATACGTATTTATTGAGATAATTAACTGCATTTCTTTCTCACCAGCCTCAGAGTATGCACTCTTCATTACTGTAAATTTGCTATTGTGTTTTCATAGTAGATATTTATTGAATATAAACGTGCAGTTCCCTCTCATGTCTTTCTCCGTCTGGCTTTCTATCTTTTTCCGCACTGTCCTGAATCTTAGTATTTTTAATCTTCTATGTGGCTGAAGTACTGCTGAAATATTGACATGCCTTATAAAATGAGTTTTCAATTTCATGAATGTACAGTTAAGGAAGCAGGGTTACCATGGTGACTCAGTGTGCAGACCATCTGTTTGGTGTACAGGGATTTGAATAAGAGACACACCAGCTGTATTCTTGATTTCTGAAATAAATATGAATGTGGAAAAGCTGTCTTTTTAATTCACAATTGTAATTTAATTGTAATGAACATATCTACTGCAGATAATTTATAAATTACATAGAGGAAGATACCGCTCACACACTGTGTGACTGAAAATACCATCATTTTATTTATATATATATATTATATTATATTATATTATATTATATTATATTATATTATATATGCTGTGGATGTTTATGATTATTATTAACCTTCTTGTTTGTTTGTTGTGAAAAAGTAAACTAGGTTCTTCAGGGTTGTTTTTTCTTATATCCTGCCATATGGAATTATTCTATCATTGGCTTCGGGCATCGATTCAGGATTCTTTTATTGATAGTAGCTGAGATCAGTCAACACTACGCTAAATATTAATAATTAAGTGCAGGGCAAGACAACAAGAATAGGCAAGACGTGCAGAGTTAATGTTGAGTGAGTAACAGAAGAATAAGTGCAAATGTTTCAGTAGTACAGACAGAATGAATCTTAGTCTTTTACCCACCTATGACATTATAATTATATTAGTAATATAGTACGATGCATAACTACTATCAGAAATAGGGGTGCAGATTTAATAAAGTATAGTCTGTTCAAATTTTACTGAAGTTAAATCACAGCTGGATGTCAATATTACTGATAAGTATAGTCAACTTTCAAAGCATAATGGCACTGTATTGGTCAACTTGAAACCTGAGTATAAGCTTGCTAATGATTTAGCCAGTTACCACATAGCCACACATTTTTAATACATAATGTAAGACCACTGGAATTATTAAAACTTTCCAAACATATGACTTAAGTAAGCTCAGTATGCACAGGACCTCTGTATAAGTCTTCTCAAAACAAGTCCTGTGCATATTGTAAAAACATCTCATTTTAAACCAAACCAATTGTTTCAACTTTTGTTATAACAGCTTGTGTAGTTCACATAATCTTAACATGTATGTAGAAAATGGCAGGTTGTTCCAATGACACTTAGGTATGTTTACATGCTCCCATTTTCATCAATACATTCATATGTACCCTAAACACTTCAGTCTGATTTAAATATTCATTTATGTCTGCATTTCGTATATTCCAAACTAAACTTCAGCATAAGTACAAAGCGTCTGTCATCACGTTCATGCTACTGTGGTCACACCATTACAAAACATACAATAGTCAGTGGAGTGGACATTATATTAAAAATGAAAAGAACAGAACAAGAGGGCACCTTCCTAAAACACAATAATACCATAATGGTAGCCTATTCATAATACTCAAAAGTTTAAATAAAATGTGAGTTGCTGTTGTTGTAGTCCTTCAGCTGCTCCCTGTTCAGGGTTGACACAGTGGATCATCTGATCCACATATTTTGATTTGGCACAGGTTTTACACCGGATACCCTTCCTGACGCAAGCCTCCTGTTTTATCCGGGCTTGGGACCAGCACTGAGAATTAACCCCTCAGGGGCTGGGTTGGTTCCCTGCCCAGGAATGAAACCCAGGGCCCTGCTGCTGGACCACCAGGGAATCATTTTTCTATCACATATTTGAGTTGGAAAAATATCCAAAACCTTAGTAGCCATGATATAAGCATTGCCCACTAATATATCTAAACTTACATTTACATTTATATTACAGAGAGGCTTTGAAGTCTTTATCAATAAATACATTGATACTGGTTCGCACTTTGCATTGTGTTGTTCCTCACCTTCACACTTTGTTGGCCATTATCTATTAAGTATCATGTCTGTATCGGGTTTCCGCCAGTGCTCCGAGCTCTGATACTGGAAAAATGAAACTTTAATGTATGTCCTGGATACTTAATTTAATGAAGCATATCCTGTAAAAAATGCCTGACTGCAACTGCTAATTTAATCAGTGATGTTTAATGAGAGGAATTTGGCTATGCACTGCCAGTCAGCTGTAGCAAGTTAGTGACACATCATTAAGTCACACTGCTACAGTGTTTTTGATTTCAGGAATAAGCAAAGTGCCATTTTATATGCCGTCTGTGAGAAAAGGAAGATGTTGTTTAGCATATAGAAACACAAATTATGCACGCATTACCTAATTACTTACTTTAAAGTCACCCGAATAATCCATTACATTTCTAAAAAAACCAATGCTTAATGACAGAATCCTGCCTTATCCTGCCTTAGAGTCTTAAATTTGAAGGTCAGAGGATTTAATCATTTCCAGGGACACATCATAAGAAACAGCACCATCTGTTATCAGGGAGCGTCACTGAAGCTGACAGAACTGAAATGCTCTATTTGTCCCTGATATGCTGCAGGATGTCAAAGAAAATGAAGCAAACAATTTTCAATCTATCATAAATGTAGATGATTAGTTAAGGAAGATTAAAAGCTGAAGGACATGAGCTTTTGTATGTTGTGAGGTTGAAGGACGTGCAGTGAAGTCTAATCTCTGATGGCATTGTCATGCTTTGCAGATACAAACATGCAGATAATTGAACATTTTCATTATCATTCATTTTAAAGCCTTGACTTAGTTATTATTATAACTAATTAATTTAGATGATTCAATTCAGTGGCACAGTGTTTTTCTAGTCCTTTCTTGGATGTATTATTGCTAATCACACGTCATACAGGACAGAACCATCGGTTATCAGAAAGGCACTGAGCACTGATATCTGAGAAGCTGTATTTGTTTGAATTGTGCTGCAGGATGTCAATGCAGCTTTTAAGCTATTGTTTGACAAATGGAATAGACTGAAATATGCAAGGCCAAAGAAAAAAGGATGACGTGCACGAGCTTGGAGTGGGTGAAGCAGGACATGTTCAAGGATAAATGATAAAGTGTGCAACATTGAAGAAAGAAGGACCAAGTGCATGAGAGGAAAAAAGATGACGTACATAAAACTGAAGGATGAAGTTTGCAAGGATGAAGAAAATTGTTGCTGATGTTGTATAGGTGGTAATAAGTTGTTATTACAGTTTAACAAGATTTTAGAACATGACTTGCTTGTCTTTAATTAGCTGAATAACACAGAATGAAAACAGAATACATGGATTAGGGAAACTGCAGCACTATTTTGAAGGAACTGTTTTTACAGCTTTCCATATGCACAGAGCATGACATTAAAAACATGGTTCAGGAAACTTCGCAATAGAATAGACACAGTAGTAGATAACTGTTGTCTCCTGTTCAAGAGCTATGCTGTGTCATGCTGCAGCACGCCATGAGTGCACAAGCAGAATAAAGGACACCAACACAGGGACAAAGTACTACACAGGAATTCTAATTACTTGGCCACAGGAATCATAAAACCATGGACCATCATCTGTAGTAACTGACAAGTCGAGTTAAGTGCTGTCCATCTGCATCTGCCTGATTACAGCAATGTGTTAGAACTACTGTGACAGAGGGATGATCCTCTCAGCCCAGGAAAAAACCTACTAATTAGTGCTGGTGTCTACAGGGGTCATATCATGCAGAATTAACCAATATACTCATTTCAGCTGATTTCTGGACAAATAGTTGATCAGCTGTTAGCAAAAGTTCCCCTGCAGGAAGTTTAATCCAAATTGCAAACCCTTCAGCATCAATTTACATTTAAATTTACATCTATTAGCATCTGATATACACCGATCAGGCATAACATTATGAGCACTGAGAGGTGAAGTGAATAACACTGATTATCTCCTCATCATGGCACCTGTTAGTGGGTGAGATATATTAGGCAGCAAGTGAACTTTTTGTCCTCAAAGTTGATGTGTTAGAAGCAGGAAAAATGGGCAAGCATAAGGATTTAAACGAGTTTGACAAGGGCCAAATTGTGATGGCTAGATGACTGGATCAGCGCATCTCCAAAACTGCAGTTCTTGTGGGGAGTTCCCGGTCTGCAGTGGTCAGTATCTATCAAAAATGGTCCAAGGAAGGAACAGTGGTGAACCGGCAACAGGGTCATGGGCAGCCAAGGCTCACTGATGCACATGGTGAGCGATGGCTGGCCCGTGTAATCCGATCCAAAACACGAGCTATTGTTTCAATTGTCAAATTGTCAAATTGCTGAAGAAGTTAATGCTGGTTCTGATAGAAAGGTGTCAGAATACACAGTGCATGACGGGTCAGGGCAGTAAAAGGAGGACCAACACAATATTAGGCAGGTGGTCATAATGTTATGCCTGGCCAGTGTATCTAATACTTCTCAGTACAGAATCTCTCCACTGTCTAGGGGAGAAAAAAAAAACCAGAGAGGGTTGCATTGTTTATTTGTTAATTAATTAGTTATTTCGAGTACTGAACTGTGGAGGAGAAGTGCACGGACACCATACTTCCATAACCATACTATAGAGTCAAGCAGGTAATCTAGCACGCGCAGCCGGGGTCACTCTCCAGCCATGACCTGAATCTCGTGGACTCACACAAATGAACAGTCGCCTAGCAACCAGCACGCGCTCCAGGCGCCATTTCGCGGTTTGAGCTGCAGCTCTTCAGTCCCAATGGGAAAGCAAAGACATTCCGCGTTAAACAAAGATTTTCTGCGCGTTTTAAATGCCAAAGAGATTCACAACGACTGTCGGACATGTCCGAAAGGTAAGTCATTTTTACTTTTTACTATTTGTGTTTTAGAATAATTTTTTTTAAGCGTTTGTGACCGTTTCACTGAGCCAGCTATTGTGGCTAAAGTAATTAGTGAAGTTTATATGGGATTTAAAAGCCTATGAGTCGAGTGAAAATAATGTAGGAATAATAGAAATAAATGAGACAAAATGAAGGCACCTGCCTCATTGTTAATATGGGCTTTAATCAGGTGAAGGAGTCAGAGGTCAGGGTAACCTAAACCTTAAAGAAGGAGGTCAGAATTTCAATCTAGTGGCGTCCCGTTACACAGGGATTACACCTGATGCTCAAAGGCGCGTGCAAGATCCCTGCTGAAGATAGTGCACTGAGTTTCATGCTGCATGCATTGTAATTAATGGCATAATCTGCATTATAATGACTCTAGGTTCATGCAGCTGTCATGTTATTTATTATCTCTTCTTTGCATGCTGGAACTTCAGCGTCTTTAATACACCAGCATGCACACGGTTTATACAGTTATTCATTAATAATAAATATCTAATCTCTATAAAGAAATAATTGACCATGGCAGACATGGATAGAAAATGTAACAAGAGAATTTCATTGCATTTATTGCATGTAAGCTTGCATTCACTGATTCAATCATGGATCCATTAATGAATTAAAATAATATACAGAATATAAACAACTTAACGTATTGCTGGAAGTCACCAGAGATCTGACTATTTGCCTATCTAAACATGTTACAGGATGGTTTTTTAAAGACAATTACAGAATTTAAAAAAAAAAAAAAAAAAAAAAAGAATAGAAGTGAGGGTTTTTAATATTAGAATAAAATAGATTTTTTATTAGAATAGTAAATGTTAGAATTGAACTGAGATTCAACATTATAGTAAATATTACATATTAGAATAGTTTTATCAGGAATGAAAATAGGCCTGTTAAATATTACAATAGAAAGTAGTTGATCAGAATTAGAGTACATCACATATCTTCAATTTATTTATAAGATTCATTAGCAGACCAGATATTTGAAACACTAGTACACAAGATTTTTTTTTTTTTATAAGGTATGGCACATTTTTGACATGAAAAAGATTCATTTAATAACAAAAAAAATTAATATCTGAATTTGTTTATACTCTCTCAGTGTGAAACCTGGGCTCTCTCATTCACTATCGTTGTTTTTTATTAAAGTTGCCTTGTCATGAATTAACAAGGTCATTATTGCACTACCTACTGACATGGAGGAGTATTTCCATTACTCTGCCACTCACTACATCACATGCACATTATATGTAGTAACTAAATAATCGATTATTTTGGACCAATTAAATGTAATTGGAAAATTTCCCACGGCACACCTGACGATCTGTCGTGGCAGACTTGTGTGCCTCGGCACAGTGGTTGAAAATCACTGACATAGGCGTACCTGGATAAATGTGCGTGACACCTCTAGTGTAATCACGTGTAAAATCCAATCACAGGTGGTCACCTAAGACCAGTTCAAATTTCCAAGTGTAAACAGCTATGTGTTTGGTCAGTTGTTGGTGGTTAGGTACAATGGTAATCAGTAATTAGTTGCTGTGAACAATGGTGATCAGCAATTGGTCAACAAGAAAAATAGTGATTAGTGATTGTTTGTAGGAATAATGGTGATAAGTGATTGGACGTTGAAGGCAAGTGCAAGTGCAAGTGCATAGGCAAGTGCAACTTCGTAAAAAGAGTTCTAAAATAGTCCCCGAGTCCCTAGGAACTGAAGCACATCACATATTTTTCAGGTTAAATTAGCATTTGAAAGAAGAAGAAAAAACCTTGTGTTACATTTGCTCAGCTGTTCCACTTATATTCTGCTGTTTTTTCTCCCCAATTCAGTTCATCGGGAGTGAACACCAGCAGTGGCAGTTTCCCCAAATTGCACTCTTCACATTACTCTGAACTCAGTGAAACACACACTCCTCTCTCAGTGGAGCACACAACAGACTCCGGCATTGTCGCCACTCCAGTAAGCCACTACACTTAAAGGGGCTAAAGGGCTGCACAAATTATCACTCGTTAATTGTCACTGAGTTACTATGAGCTCCTATGATCGTTATGCAATATGTAACTGAGCACGTAATGTTAGATTTATTCTTAGATTCTCTAGATGAGTGTCACTGTGTGTTTGGAAATATTGTACCATTCACACACAGAAAATGTGTTGCAGTTCAAGTGATTTGTTGAAAAGCATGTAAGTCTGAACAATCCCGAAAATGATGGTGGGTTAGAAGTTGTAGAATCTGTTAATACGTGCTCTTGGCACAAGAAAAGACATGTTGTTATGTTTGCCAAATTTTGAGAACTCCACTTTTAGGGATATGGTAAATATGGAAACTGAGTATAAGCTAGCTAATAGACAACTGGTTAATGGCTTCTATATGAACAGTGTAAAAAATACAAGGCCAGAGGAAAACCAGTGACATTGGATTTACTTAATCCAATATTATTAGTCTTCGATTAGAGCATCCAGCATACAAGCTCCTGTGAATGTTTTGTTATATTATATTAGAATGAGCACATCTGTATAAAGCTGTAATTTATGTTAGAGCTCGAACTACTGTCATAACAGAAATCATTGCAAATACCAAAGTGTAAAACAATTACCTTTTTAACCAATTTATTTTAGTGAAAATATAATGCACAAAAGCACATATTTAGCTACAGTTGATTATTTAACAATTATCCAAATGCCCTTGTGCACATTTGTTTAATTTGGGTGCAGTGCCATGCTATTTTAAGGGGTTATGTAAAGGGTCATCTATGTGGATCAGGTTACTGGATTCACGAATACAGCCTCACCATGAATGTGAAGGTGATCCCTCCCTAGAATAGGTTCACCCAGTTCATAGCCATTTTATCATTAATAATCAAAGGTAGCAAATTGACAGCCTGAATGGACCTGCTTTACAATCCCTTTTATAACACTCCCTCATCCACTTACCCATGAGAGGAATGAGGAGGGTTGGCAGTGCTATGGTTAATAATTTTCTCCATGCTACAGTATATTTTTATACAGTTAGTAGGGATACCAGACACAGTTTACAAGGACATTAATTATAAATGGATTGAGAGGGTATATTGTAGCTGCATCAAGTCTGTCCTGAGTGTATAAATCTTCAAGGAGATCACTAGGCACCGTGCAAACAGTATTCCAGCACATTGTAAGATTTTCACTCATTTGTCTGTTATCGTCACTTTCTGTCATTATTTCGTTTGATTCAATTCAGCTGCCATCCAGTCGATTCCGATTCACCTCATGGCATCAGATCGAGGAAACCGATGTTTGTGGAGACCAGCTGGCCTGTCCAAGAGTTAGAGAGGGTGAGGTCAATATGTCATTACTATTTGGATATTGACAAAGTTTTTATTTTAGCTTTCTCCTACAGTTTATTGGGCTTGAAAGTAAATCATGAATGATTAGGTTTAATTTAACTGTACCTCCAAATCAAGTGAATAATAACTTCTGAAAAATTACACACAATCTTTTTATGTAAAATAAAATCTTTTTATGTTTGATCTTTTTATGTAAAATAAATTATATGGTTATAATTATAGAATGAGTGCAGATTGAGTGGTTCATCTGAACTGTCTGCAGGCTATGAACAGAAAGCTCTGCCAGCATATTATACATATAATATGTATATTTATTAGACATTAAAAGCATATTAGATCAGTATATGCAGTTGTGATCAGTGGATCTTTAAATGCAGTTTTCTCCTTTCTTTTGTGGCTAAGCAGACTTTAAAATGCTATAAACTTTATGGTTTAATCCACACATAAGAAAAAGATCGATTTTCAGAACTTTGTATTGAAGAAAATGTCAACATGTGGCCATGGAAAGGGATTTTTCCAAGCTGCCACAAGTTTTCTCTTCCTCCAGAAAGTAGACTATTGTTCTGTGCAGTTCACAAAGTTAATAGCAATACAAATATTACATTCTTAACAAAATATTAAATATGTGATTTCTTACATACGGTATAATACAGTCTGATACAGTATATTAAGAGATCAGTCTATGATCTTTTCAATCAGGTCCAGTAGAAGATGACCATGCTCTTAGGAATGAGCAGATCTTTAACAAGAATAGCAGGAGGAAGAGGAGAGAAAATGATGAGCAAACGTGGGAGGAGAGGCTGCAAGAGAACTGGGAGAACTGCACGGTGAGATGTTCAAACACACACACACACACACACACGCACATTTGCATTCTCTTGTGCTTACACCATCATTTTTTTCAAGCATGTGTCATTAAATGCTGTATATAATTGCACACCTAATAAGCCCAAAATGACTTAATGTATTACATATTTCTAATATTTACTTTTCATACAAATATACCAGATACCTTGGTGCTATCTAATCTCTATTTCATTATTATGTAAGTAGAGATCGTTGGTAAACAGCAGTGAGAGTACACAACCTTATCAGTTATCATTTTATATATAAAAAACACTCATTCAGATGAATGGTCACAGAAGAACATTTAACAACACTGGGGTAAAATATCTACCTGATCTGGTCATATGACCCCTGTACACATACACACAACACTTACTGTGTAGATTTTGGTTGCACAGCTCAAGAGAGAAATAAATGTTCATCTACTGCATGTTTGCTGATAAGTAATAATGATACGTATTTGGATCGAATGCATCTTGCTGCCTTTGTTATTGATTGCTCTGCTCTGGTTATTGATAGTCCGGTGCAGCCAGAGCTTCAGACTGATGGTAGAAGGTCTGAACATCACAGTAGATTTTAGTGCCCAAGAAGGCATCTAAAGCAACATGTAAAGCAACCAGTCACAGTTGTTTTATTCAGCATCATGTTTAGGTACATAAAAAATGTATGAAAAGTCATGTATGAAAATACAGTGACAAGTCAAATGAAAAGTCATTGCCCCAACGAAAAACAGACCAGCGTGCAACCATAGATCGCTCTTTTAAGAAATTTGTGCAAATTAATGAATCCTCACAAGCGCTGATTGTCACAGTAGTAAACATGACAGCTTCCTTCTTATAAGAAAAAAAGCTAGAAATGGCTTTGTTTCCAGACAGACTGTTAAAAAACACAGCACAGGTCTCCAGCCCTTTTCAATATCTGACCTAGTGAAACATCATTTATACGCATTCTATTTTATCTACATTTACTTTCTCTTTTCACTGAATTCCTATATTATTATGAGATTGTCTCTGCTGTTTTGTAGTTGAACATGACTAGCAGCCAGTTGTACTTTGAAAAGTTGAGTTCAATTTGATTATGTTTGTAGGAACTGAATCTGTCCTACCAGGATCTGGGAGATTCGTACCAGCTGGAAAATTTCAGGCGAATCCTGAGAAGGCTGATCCGAGTGGAGCGCCTGCAGCTGATGGACAATGCACTCTATGACCTCAGTTCCATCCGACTGCCAAGGTGTGTTTGTGATGCTGCGTTCAGCTTACATCACAAGTGGATGCTCAAGAATTTTTACCTCTGTGTATTCAAGCTATATAGAGAGGAAAACATGGCTGCCTCACTGTTTGTTTTTTGTTAGCAACTATTATTTTAGTTAATTAATTAATTAAAATAAACATTTGACTAACAGGGTATGATGGTTAACTTATTGCAGCATTCCACTGTATGGCATAGATGTGTATAACATTTGAGAACTGAACAAGCCAAAGATCTTCCTGATCACACACACACACACACACACTTGTCCTCTGACCCTCGCTCTGCGATGCTGCGGTCTGCGGATTGAAGAACGCGCTGAAAGACGGGGAAAAGCCGAAGTCTGCCGCTGTTTTCATATGAAATATAAAGGTGACTGAGGCCATCACCAATTTGTGTACAGTTTATGGAAAATCACATAATTTTAGGGGGGGCTGAGTAGAAATGTCCTAAAAATGGCCTAGCGACGCCCATGGCCCACACTGAATATCATTGATCATTTTGTCCTCTGTAGATGTAAAAGCCTGAACCTGCACCGGAATCACTTGAAGTCTCTCGCTCAGCTGCCAAAGATCCCTGCAATTGAGCACCTGTGTGTGTCTGAGAACAACATCAGCAGTCTGGCAGAGCTGAAGCTGCTGGAACACACACCGCTGCACACACTCACACTCAGACATAACCCCTGTGAGTTCTTGGAAGACTACCGCTCACGGTAAGAGAGAGAAAGAGAGAGACAGGGAACTCTCATTAATTCTTCTAATTTTGGACCAACACAATATTAGGCAGGTGGTCATAATGTTATGCCTGGTCAGAGTATGTTAGTTATTACTATAGAAAAATAAATTATTAAAATGTGTGCATATAATACACTATACAGCCAAAGATTCTGTGGATACCTGACCGTCACATCCATATAAGTTGAATATCCTGTGTATCTGTTAAGCACATACACATGTCTACAAATTTTTGATCTCCAGTTTGGCTTGGAGACAGAAATTCTTTCATAGCTGCTTTTTACTGAAAATGAATCAACACCTTCTGACCAGAAACAAGCAGAATCCTGAAACAGATTTGAGAATTCAACAGCAATATGCAATAGTACATACTTCCCTTAAGAGGTCTTATTTGGCTTGTGATACTGGTTGTATTATACATTAATAGATTTATTTTCACAAAAATAGTAGGATTAATTATTAAATCCAATAAGAAATATACAAATATACATCTTCGTTTACTTGTAAATATTAGTCTCATAGCTCCAGTGCAAACCTAAAAAAGGAAATTTTAGCAACCCCAAATGTACTGATAGGCTTTTAGTGAAGGGCTGGTACTGTGTATGTTATTTTTTCTTCACAAATTGTTATGGATAAAACTGAGATAATAATATAATCTGATTTTGCTTTTGTCCTCCACAGTGTGTTCTCCTATTTGCCAAAACTCAAAGTCCTGGATGGCATCCCAAAGCTGCCAGAAGATTCTGTGCCTCCCCGTTTCCCAGAATCCTCCAGGCTTTGCATCATTCTGTGATGTTGGCCGATCTCACACAGGATCTCCAGCCTAAAGCACAGAAAGCAGCAAAAGCCATGATCTCTTCTAATGTACTGTAGCAGAAATGAGAATGCTCCGTTTCTGAAATGCACTATTTGTATAGAATTTGTCAGTTTGTATTGCAAATTAAAGCAGTCTATTTTTTGTTACTGCCTGCATCCTGTCATATTCCAGTTCAAAGTAAAGTATATTTATCAGAGATACCATCCTTCAGTAATAGAAGTCCAAGCCATGTGTTAGGTATAGCTAAAGACATGATCATATCTACAGTAATCATTTCAGTACTGTGTTTATCTTTAAGAAGCAACAGCAGCAGTACGTTGGGTGCTGACTAGATGTGGGTGTGTGGCAAAGTTGAGAAGTTTAACTTTGCACAAATATGAAGCGACATGGTGCAGCGAATACCAGTATGAGTGTAGACAGTAGAAGACACGTGATCCATGGCAAAGAGCACACGCAGCTTCTCCTTCATCTCATATATGATATGATTCATATATACACTGCTGGATTCTATACACAAATGCCAGAATGTTTCTAGTTGTGTCACCGACTGTGAAACATTATCACTATGGCAACCACTTGTTAGAAAACCTCCTGGTGACTTCATGGTACAATGACCTACAATTTGCAGCGATAAAATCCCTGCATGTGTGAATATAGCCTGACAAGTAGAACTGATGCCTACGGCGTACATGGGAATCCTCCACCACAAGTCTAACAGGAAAGACATATGAACCTGACCTTGAACCTGTGTGGATCAACTCCAAAATCTAATCAGTTTTATCAGAGAACTTCAAGTGTGTGTGTGTGTGGAGCCCAAGTATGACTTGGAAAAAAAGGCAGAAAGAGTCACATATGTCAGTATGCTGTATCCTTCCAAACATCTTGTCCCTACAAAGGTGGTGTCTAATAGTACATTCTGAAGCTCTGATCTTTTGCTTCTCCATCACAAGAGATCAGTCTTGACCCTGGACGTACATTCAAATCAATACAGAAATGGTCAAAAAATTTTGCACTGGTTTCGGGCCTTGCTTCAAGCCTAAGAATATAAAAGCACTTTAAATGTTCTGCACGGAAGGAAGAGTGGATCAGGATTTCACAAGAGTCTCCAATCTTGTTCGGTATCACAGAAAGAAGCTCAGAAGCTTATCCTTGTCGTGCGAATGTGTTCGAAAGTCTCCGCACAATGGAGCAGCGGGCCTTTCATGACAGCAGCTTCATCCTTTCAGCGGCGCTTCATTAATTCATACGCACTTCAGCGTTTCAGTCTGAAATTCGCCATCGATATCAGTTCCACTGAAACATGAGCCGAGGACCCAGGACAATTTAGGACACCGAGGACGCTGAGAGAAAGGATAGATGCATTCACACCCACACGCTTCTACTTTCTCTGTACAATCTAAGGTCAAGCTGATGAATGAATTAGATTTTTTTTTAATTTAGCAATAATGCAGGAACAGGGATTGGAAGTTCTTTGGCAACGGATGAAGCAAAGAGACACACTATATTGCCAAAAGTTTTGGGACAGCCCTCCAAATGATTGAATGCAGGTGTTGTTTTTCAGGGGTTGGGCTCGGCCCCTTAGTTCCAGTTAAAGGAACTCTTAATGCTTCAGCATACCAAGACATTTTGGACAATTTCATGCTTCCAACTTTGTGGGAACAGTTTGGGGATGGCCCCTTCCTGTTCCAGCATGACTGCACACCAGTGTACAAAGCAAGGTCCATAAAGACACGGATGAGTGAGTTTGGTGTGGAGGAACTTGACTGGCCTGCACAGAGTCCTGACCTCAACCTGATAGAACACCTTTGGGATGAATTAGAGCGGAGACTGGGACCCAGGCCTTCTCGTCCAACATCAGTGCCTGACCTCACAAATGTGCTTCTAGGGGAATGGACAAGACGTCCCATAAACACACTCCTAAACCTTGTGGAAAGCCTTCCTAGAAGACTTGAAGCTGTTGTAGCTGCAAAGGGCGGGCCAACTCCATATTACATTCATGTGCATGTAAAGGTAGACATCCCAAAACTTTTGGCAGTATAGTGTATATTGCCACTATAGACTTACTTTTTGGTTCATTATGTACAGACTAACAAACTAATCATAGGGAAAAATATTAATGCACCACAGCAGCTTCAGTGTGTCTTGACAGAGATTACACAAGTCTCTGGAACAGTACACACTGTGTACTGTAGGGATAAATCCTGTTCTTTAAAAATAAATATTCCCTCAGCTGGTGTTTGGATGATGGTGACAAGAAGTTCTTTTTAACATGTCACACAGTTCTCAAGATTTTATTGAGATCTAGTGACTTACTTCTGTCATTTTCTTATTCCTCAAAACATTCAGTTAGCCATCATTCTTTGTGGATGGAGGCGGAGTCATCCTGAAAGAGGCCACGCCCATCAGAATAGACATGTTTTCTCTCTAGCATTTGACTTACCTCAGAAACAGAAAGTTGGTGTTTGGAATGTTTTTAACTTCTTCCATGTCTATCTTCGTTAGCAACCAACTAGCAAGCTAACTGTGATGAGCGATGTACATTTTCCTGCTCAAAACAGCAATCTGTATAATCAAAGTTATATATTCACTGTCCACTTTAATAGGAACATCTGCACATTCATGCAGTTATCTAATCATGGCCACTGAGTTTCTGGTCCATGTTGTCATGCGACTGCATCATCAGAATTTTTTAGGCTGCACTTTCTGTGAATTTCCTTTTGTACCTCATCACAAAAGTAGGAAGGACATTGAAGAAAACTTATTATCATGTTCATGAAACCAGTTTGAGGTGACCTTTGCTTTGTGACATGGTGCATTATCATGCTGGAAGCTGCCATTAGAAGATGGTCATGAAGGGATGCACATGGTCAGTTACAATACTCAGGGTACCAAGAAAACATTTCTCACACCATTACACCACCTCCACCAGCCTCGACTGTTGACACAAGGCAGGTTGGGTCACTGGATTCATGCTGTGGCTCTAGCATCTGTGTGCCTCAGCAGAACCTGAGATTCATAAGGTCCAGACTGTCCAGTTTTGGATCAGTATCTGCATGATTTTATGATGTGCACCGCACATCTGCCATATGATTGGCTGATTAGATAATGAGTGGGTGTCTTTATTATTGTTCCTAATAAAGTGCTCAATGACAGTATAAGCTGTATACTTAATTAAAAAGAAACACGTCGAGGAAGCTGAGAAAGGAACTCGTTACCACTGACAAACAAGAATCTATTCACTTTTTTAAAGTTGCGCTGAATAAACTGGGAATTAACTTGAGTTATAGAGGCAGAGGCTTAGCGTAAACAGCTACAACTATGTAGTATGTGTGTGCGTGTGTGTGTGTGCGTGTGGGTGGGTGTAAAAGAAATGAACACACTTTCTACTTTATACATAAAGTGTCATTCTTTAATACAGTGTATTAAACACATTAACCTTTACCTAAAAGATTGTTCTCGCAACATTACAACTATTACAAACGTGGCAGATTCATGAGGGCGAAATATTATACACCATAAAGTAAATAAGCATTCTGTCAATGAAGGGGGTGGGGGGTGGGGTTTGTTCATAATATCAATAATAACATTTGGCAAAATAAATACAATTATTTGTAGTGACACATTCAAAAGCCTAAATACATCAGAAACATCTTCACGATAACAGTAAGATGGGTTCAGTATTCAGTTGAATAAACTACAGCAAAAAAAAAAAAAAAAATAATAATAATAATAATAATAATAATCAGAGAAGTTATGGTATGATTTGGCATTGTTGGTTCTTTTTTTATTTTTGGAAATAGGTTTCAAATATCTGTGCAGAGTTATCTCTCAGGTACCTTAAGTGTTATTATTACTCACTCCATGTTATTATCTACAGGATGTAAGACATGTCACATGATGCACTTCACCATAAGATCATCTAACGTCTACAATATTGGGTTATTAATTCTCCAGAGAAATTCTGTCACGTTCAGAAAGCAACATAAAGACAAGGCCTTGCATCTTATTCTGGAGGAATTTAAGTGCAGGAGCACTGCATGTGGCAGACAGAAGTGTCACTCTGACTAGGGAATACTTCTCTAGTGATGGATTATTTTTAGATATATTATTATACTGTGACATTGTGACTTATAAATATGTAATGTTGGCACACACCTGTCGTTATACTGAAGCAAAAGCAGAAAACCTCTAGTTTGGCCAAAAATGTAAATATTCCTTTGGCCAAGATTGGTTTAGACAGATTTGCTATCTAAAGTCTAACTGCTAGTTGATTCAGTCATATTCAGTAACCGGTAACTTGGACTGTCTGGATATAAAACCTGGACTGAGAAGACTGAGCGCAAGGAAGAGATACAGCCAGAACAGGACACCAGTCCACCCCAGACCTCTACTACAGCAGCGGAAATATTCCTCAGTACATCTATTTCCCCATTGTGAGACTAGAAATAAAGCTGTAATTGAACACAAAATATCACAGCTTTGATAACACCTGCAAAAACAGATGCAGGCTGCTAACAGAGTCGACGCAAGAGTAAATCTAACGACTCAAAGACTCTCGTTTAGACTGATCTTAGCTGGAAAGAAAGAACTCAGAAAGACAAAGAACTCATCCCGGCGAGAATTGAGATCTTCCTGTTGTGCAGTGGACTGGGAATGAATTCGTCTCTTGAATACTCCATGGTTATTAGATCTACTGTTGACCAGCTGATTGACCAAACTTTAGTAAAACACGTTTAAATGTTGCATGTAAGTTTACTGCTTGCAACTGCAACCTCATATTTAACTAAAAACTAAGCTAACAAGTTTGTGGAACCTGCCGTGGCTTCATGATATTTCTGAGGAATAAATGTGACCTTTTAGTAACCTCATATATAGCTCAAACTTAATCATATATGAAAATTATTCTCTTTATATTATTGTCTCTTAAAAGACGTATGGGTCAGGTTGTATTGCTGCAGTGATTTCTGGGACTTTAAGGAGGCTCACATCTGCACCTGATGCATCCTTAAGGACATATCAAGGACAACTCCCGGGAATTTCATGTGTATTCGAGAGGATGATGATGGAGAACAAGTACGATAACGCAAGATATCATAAGAAAGCGTATTGAGAAACGGCTTGAGTCTTTGATATGTTTATGAATATTCATATGCATTGTGGCGCGCAATATTTAGCAAAGCTCCGGGAGTGGTAGTTGCATGAGCAGATTAATAAAGCATTATCTTTTGCAAAAATCCATTTTCGTCATTTCCATACCAGTTATGAGGTTAATAATGAGAATTACTATGCTTCAGTATCTCATAAAAGATCAAAATGGTTATGTAATATATTACTGCACTAAAGCTGGTTTCATATCACACTTTTTAACACCTCTGATTATGTGTGAATGCATTTAAACTGAATCAGGGGGCCTGAGGGTTTCAGCATCATCATGAACACAACATGTTCTCATGAGCTTTACATTTCAATTCATGACTTCTATTTCCAAGTGGAGGCTTGACTGGGCTCATTGCACAGTAACTAGATTCACGTTCGGCACGAGAGCCGAATCCAACGTTCAACACAATATGAAAGGAAAAAATCCCACAAAAATCTGACATTCAAACATTGACACAAAAGCCACATTTGAAAGATCTCAGATCTGAGTTGCTCTACTTTAGTTTGTAGCAGCTAAATACAGTTTCTTTATATGTCTTCACCCCCAAAAAATATTCAACACTTCTAACGATAAAATAAAATATGATCATTAGCAACTTTCATCTGCCCACAAATAATAAACATTCATGTAGTGACACTGACAGTATTCTTAAAAACATCCAGCCATATAAAAAGCTTAAAAAAGACAGAAGACAATTAACATATATATATATATATATATATATGGTAAACATTAAATATTTTAAATTCTTTAAATGGCACTCTGATCATAAACATTCTGTCTACAGCATAGTTCTGCTTAGAATGCTCAGGTCTCTAATTATTGAATCTATCCATTTACAAATTAGCAAAATAAAGGCACAGTGAACAGAAATATATATTTATCCAGATCAGCAGATTTCGTTCAGTCTAAGTCCAGCTCGAGGAAGTCTTACCGCAAAAGAAGATGATAGTTCCAGTGGACTCGCTGCTTCACACAGTTCAATCCCGCTACAGTAACGAAAGGACACAAAGAAAAGGTTTCACATCTCTGCCCGCTGATGGGCCTCTTCCTCTGGCTCCTCCTCTTCCTCTTCATAGTTCTCCTCCTCGTTAGGTTCTTTGGCGGGATGTTTCTCGGGCCCTGTGTCCTCCTGCTCTCTGGCATCATCCTACACACATACACACACACACGTGTAAGCACAAGCACAGGGACATTTACAGTATCAAGTATGTGCAGTAGATATAAAAGATCCATCTGTCTACCTATCCATCCATCCATCTATCCTCTACACCGCTTATCCTACTGGGTTGTGGGGAACCAGGAGACTCAGGGTACACCCTGATACCAGTCTATAGTCTATAGCAGTCTAGATAGAGATACCAGTCTATCACAAGGCACAATCTCACACACACTCACACACCTATTCACACACTACAAACAATTTTAGAGATTCCAATCAGCCTACAATGCATGTCTTTGGACTGAAGGAGGAAACCGGAGTACCGGGAGGAAACCCCTGAGGCACTTGCAAACTCCACACACACACATAGCAGAGGGTATATAAAATACACACACCTGTTAAAATTGCAGGGTTTTCTAATGTACAAAAGGAAACCAGGACAAACCCTTTTCACCTATTATGTGACACTTAACAACAATAATCTGGTTGCCTAAGTGTGCACACCCTTTAACTACTACTTGCTTTGTAGAGGAGCCGTTATTAAATTACTAGTTATTATGTTTTGTAGATTTCAATGATCAGGACCATGCATGATGTCACCAGTTCACAGCTAGTCTGAAGTAGGCTTCTGTATCTTGAAACAGCATTTTGTGCTGAAATAATTGAAATGACAGAGTCCCTGAGATAGGCTCCCAGTGACCCGAGTATAGATCAGATAAGCGGTACAGACAATGAAAATAATTGAAATGACCTGTTCTTTATTTTCCAGATGGATGAATGATCGATTTTGTTGATCTTGTTGGTGGTTATTTGGTAAAAATCCAAGAAATATGCTTCTTAAAAAAAGTAATGCTTGTAATACAGCACTCAGTCTTATTGTCTTATTAAGTAAAAGCCTAACAGCGTAGCAGATCTTGACTTGGCAATTCCATTCTTCCTTTGAAACATCAAGACACGGTTTTGATGACAAAAATCCAAATCATCTTCTGAAACTGTTCCTTCGTTTATTTGGATTTGTGCTTTGGATCTTTATCATGCTTGAAGGTGAAATTTTTCTCCGTTTTCAGTTGTCTAACAGAGGATTGGAGGTTTTTGTGACTGGTATTTTGTACAGGAAGGCTAGCTGTAACTCCCTCTATCTTGACTCCTCCAGCTCTAGCTGAAGAGAAGCATGCAGAGCATGATGCTGCCACCACCATAGCATATATAAAAATATATTTATTAGAATTATACACAAAAGGTTTTTACCTTGTTCTCATCAGACCATAGCACATTATGACACAAGGTTTAGGGTTGATTTATAAACAGCATTTTTCTAGCTACCTTAACCCATATTTTAATTTCAAGTCAATTTACATTATATGTATAAATGTGGAAATGTATCTTTTATGGACTTATTGTAAGTCATGAAAAGAATAAATGTGGGTGTTCTTTTTTTTTCTTTTTTACCTCATACAGATACACTATATTGCCAAAAGTTTTGGGACACCCCTCCAAATCATTGAATGCAGGTGTTGTTTTTCAGGGGTTGGGCTCGGCCCCTTAGTTCCAGTAAAAGGAACTCTTAATGCTTCAGCATACCAAGACATTTTGGACAATTTCATGCTCCCAACTTTGTGGGAACAGTTTGGGGATGACCCCATCTTTTAATTTATAGCTGAATGTTGTTAAGGAATCTTAAAGGTAAATAATTACCAAATGTAGATATTCAAACTTAATTATAGTATAAAAAGCTGATGATGTCTTGGGTGTGTCACTTGTATAATAAATCAAAAGGGGTACAAAGGTTTTACTGATAAAATAAGGAGAGGGAGAGGGAGAGTGGAATGAGAGAGCAGTAGACAGACACCTCAGACAAAAACCTTGTGATCTCCCATCCTGGGTCTACAGTTAGAATTTCACAGTAAGAACAATTACAAACAAATTCTCATCAATATTTCAAAGTCATCCCAAAAGAAATGTTAAGAACAATACATGTGAACTCCTACAGTGTACAGTTACTTAAGCAAAAACCTCTGAGAACCAATCAGAACACAGAATAAGATAAATAATTTAAAGGGTAAGGCCGGAGGAATAGCTGTTAACGGTTCAAATAAGGCTTAAATCTGTCATACAAATCAATGAAAACGTTCATTTAGGTTTAGATTCGGTTCAAGCTTACAAAAGAGTGCTGGTGTCACAAGAAGAAGTAAATAATGTATGAATGAAAGGATGAGAGAGCATACCTGTTCTCCGTTCTCTTCATTGTAAGGATCTGCCTCTTCTTCTCCTCTCTCTTCTTGTTTCTGCTCCACAGCCAAATCTTCCTGAGCCTGAGAGAAAAGACACGATTGCAGAAAAAGATTACTTATAAGGTATATGAGAGAGAGAGAGAGAGAGACAGACAGACAGGCAGGCAGGCAGACAGACAGACAGACAGACAGACAGACAGTTAGACAGATAGATAGATAGATAGATAGATAGATAGATAGATAGATAGATAGATAGATAGATAGATAGATAGATAGATAGATAGATAGATAGACCTCATCTTCTCCTTCTTCCTGATATTGCTCCTCCAAATTGTCTTCCTGCTGGTCTGGGTTTCCTGCCATCTGCACAAACACACAACACAGTTTAGTCTTTTTATTTTTGTACACTGCAAATATTAACTCATCTTTATTTCTAGAGAACAAAAAGCCTGATTTTCTTCATGAGGTCTTAAACATTCAGCCTGAAACTGGGTCATACTGTAAACATCAGTTTATTAACCCCAGTAAACCAACCGACTATCATTATAATAATCCATGAGCTAACTGAATCCCATTAAACATGGTAACCATAAACTAGCATTATAGTAAAGAAGCTAAAGAACACCTATTATTATTAAACTAGATACATTTCCACTTGTATTACAGCAAACTAACATGCTAAACATCCAACTAGCATTCATTTAGCAGGTGCCAGTACATTAGCATTATTGCAAACAGGATAAAAGCACAAACTATTATAATCTTAATGCTAATTAAGGTAATCATAGATTAGTATTATACTAAAGAATATAACACACAAACTAGCTTTATAGTAAACAGGCTGAATATGAATTAGCATATTTATGAATAAGGATATAATAACAAAACACAAAGTAACATTATAATACGCAAGTCAACAGCCATAAACTAGCATTAACAGTATTAAGGTTGTTAAAAGGCAACAAAACAGTGTCCAAATGAAAACAGTTTTTGTGCAGATATGATATGTTAGAAAAAGATCAAATCCATGACACTCTTCCACTCTGTACTGGACTCACCACCAGCTGTTCATCAGCAGGAGCCTGCTGCTGATTCCCCTTGATCAAGTGTGTGTCAGGGTGTCCAGGAGGCACCGGCTCTTCTTCCTCCTCTTCCTCGTGGACCTGCTGTTCAGCTTCCTCAAACTCGTCCTCTCCTTGATTGTTGGGATCGTCCGCGGGATCGATGTCCGCTTCCATGGTTTGCTAAGTGCGGTGAGAAATCATGACCATCACACATGTGAGAAAATGCTACACTATACTGTGTACGCGTTTGACGTTATACGTGTGCGTTGGTATTAATTTGTGTCTTTTATTTGTCTGTTTCATTGAAAGAGACACCCCTACCTCTTCATGATGCAAATGTGTGTCTTCCTTTTGCCCCTGCACTTCCTCATGGTGGATATTATTCTCTTTAAAACGAAAGACAAGACAATGATCATAACTGGAGACATACTGACTTTGAGAATTTCTCAATTCCAGCAGCACATGCACAGTAGGTCTGTGCATTTCTACTCATGAGTTGAGGAGTTAATTCTCATAGGGTTCACCAAAAAAGATGTATAACCTTCTGGGATGATTTTAATACATGTTTATTAATATTCATTATTAGTCAGCGTTTGAGAAGAGGGTGCTACTTTGATTCGAGATGTTCTGAAAGAACAGCTCGAAGTTGACTTTTCCAGTATTTATCATGCTGTCATTTAAGAAGAATGATACAGTGGTGGTGAGGAAAGGCTGTTCACTAAACCATCAATTAGTCAATCAATCAATAACCAAACAAATAATCTAATGTGTCAGTGTGCTTTTGCTCTAGCAGTGGTGAATTACACAGCTAAAGAGTTTTCAGTGCAGTCATATCCTCTGCACAGAGAAAACCAGGTTTTTGATGTGGTATGATTTAGTAGGATTCCAGATGAAAGCGGTTGAAAAATACCACTAGAGTAAGGAGGAAATGAATGGGTGGAGGTTAATAGACGTGAAAACAATTTATTCTGTGCTTTGAAGAAGGCAGCAGTGAGCTCAGTGGCTGATCATACACTGCGACACCATAACAGCAAACACACCCTACAAGCAAAGCCTGCTGTGATCGTTCTATAACTAGGTAGCTTTGTAGATGTGGAGTTAAACTGCATGTGTTTGAAATTAGCTGCTTTAGCATGCTTAAAGAAGCTTCTCACATCAAACATGCTCATTTGAATATTAGGCCATGCCCCCAGGCGAGTCTAGTCTTATGTTTGATGCCCATATTGTTTTCTTTACTTGAACTTTGTGTAATATTTCACATAACTATGTCGGTGAACTTTTTTTTAATAATAAATCTTTCAGGAAGAGAACTCGTAGTGTATAATAAAATATATGTTTAACAATCACTTACGTTCATCAGGGTGGGCAACTTCAGGCTCCATATTTTCATACAGTGATTTTTTCCTGAACGAGACATACAAATACATTCATTAGAAAGTTATTTATTTAACTTCAGCAACTGATTCATTCTTGTAATGGTCATGAAACATCCAGAGCCTGTTCCAGGGACACTAGGCAGGATACACCCTGGATGAGATGCTACTCCTACACAGGAAATCTCACTGACTTTAATAAAGGGTTTGAGGTCAGCTGAGCTGAAAGAGCAGAGCGGTATGACAGAGTGTGATCATTAAAATGAATTGAAATTCTCTCACTTTCGTGTCACAGTTTCTCTGGATGCTCAGTTCGCTGCTCTATGCTCACAATACCCACATCACAAATTACAATTCATGGCAAATATAATGGCCGTCCTTGTTGGATCTGCTCTGTGTGCTCAGGTTTTTCATTCTCTATTAAAGATATTTTTAAAAGGCCATAAAGATATTTCATCAGGTTACTTGTATTGTATTGTAACGGGATGATAGTCACTCCTCTTAATAACAGACATTTTGCTTTGTTTTGATTTACAATTATTAATCAAGTATATCCAGATCCCTGCCCTTTCATCTCATCTATTTATTAGTGCAACAAAAAAAAACGGTACCATCATGTGGTATCACATACTATGAAATGTATGAGTAATTGTATCGTATCCCTTGTATGCATGTGTACTGTGTAGAACCTGAGCTGTTCCTGGTGCGACTGTTCATGGAGTTGCCTGTTCTGCTGCTCTTCTCGCTGTCTTCTCTCCTCCTTCTCTCTTTCCATCCGTTCTCTCTCCTCCCTCTCCCTCTCCAGCCGTTCATTCTCCTCCTTTTCCTTTTCCAGCCGTTCTTTCTCCTCCCTCTGTCTCTCCATTCGCTCTCTCTCCTCCCGCTCCCTCTGCAGTTCCTCCTGTCTTTGCAGCAGCTGCCGCTGTTCCTCCTCTAACCGTGCAGCTAAACGCCGCTGCTCTTCCTGCTGCTGCTCGTAGGCAGATTTGATGTGGTTTCCCTGAGAAGAACTCACCTGAAAACACATACACACAGACATCATTACTACAACATTTACTCCCTCCCTGTTGTCCTTTTGGCCAGACCACATACAATAACTGTAAAGTGTATAAAGTAGTGAAACATCTAAAAAAAAAAAAAAAAACCCTTATGCAGAACAGAGCCCTGAAACCCAAATTCCCTGCTCAGGACTTGTCTTGATGGCAGGTGGAAGTGGAAATAACAAATGGACAGATAAGACAGTAACTAAAATCAGCTGACCGGCTGTGAAATGTGACTCTCGCTCTCTAAAGCATTTTCATCAGGAAGGTTTTGTTCTGGTTCTTTCTCTTCTTCTTCTTCTTCATGGGGAAGGCCATCATGCTGTTTTGTTGTATGAGGCTGATCCAAGCCTTCATGCCTCATCTCTTCTTCCTGTACTCCTTCCACCTCTCTCTCATCTCGTTTCTGCCCCTGCTGCTCCATGGTGATAAGGAAAATGGAACATTTCGAAATATGGACAGAATTAATGGTCAGGACACTATTTATGGACAGAGACACCAAGGAGACATGAGCTCCAAAATCAACTATATGTATGAATGCAAGTGGATTGATTATGACAAGGAATGCAAAAAAAGTAATACAATGACATCAGCAGTGAAATCATTTATGTTATCATTTTTGTTAGAGATCACAATATAGAAAGTAGTATTTTGTTTGTGTTTGTTGCAGAATATTGTATTTTAATCTATATATTTGTATCAGAATTTAATTTCGAGAATGTTGGGTTTTTAACTGGTGTTTATTGGAGTGTTGCTTTTTTTTGTCTTTGTGTTGGGTTTATACTGTTATTTGCTGGATAGTGTTGTAAATGGTATTTGTTGGAGGTTGGCTTTTTACTGGTGTTTGTTGGAGTGTGTTGGGCTTTTAACTGGAGTTTGCTGGGAAGTGATAGATTTTTTTACTGGTGTTTGTTAGATAGTATTGGGTTTTTATAGGTACAGGGTGGGGCACAGAAACTTCACTTTTTTGAAGGCGAATGAAAGAAAAATTGTGGCTGATAAACCAAATTTATTTATTTTTTTGATAATGAAAGAACATAATTTCAATTTTCAAATTATGCTGTTTTAAACAAAATATCTTGAAGGTGGTGGCCACGGTTCTCTATATGTTCTTTCATTATCAAAAAATAAATTTTGTTTATCAGCCACAATTTTTCTTTCATTCGCCTTCAAAAAAGGGAAGTCTTTGCACCCCACCCTGTATTTATTGGTGTGTGATAGATTTGTACCTGGAGTTTGCTGGAGAGTGTTGGGTCTAGACTGGTGTTTGTTGGGTAGTATTGGGTTCTATAGGTATTTACTGGTGTATGATGGAATTTTAACTGGAGTTTGCTGGAGAGTGTTGGGTCTAGACTGGTGTTTGTTGGATAGTATTGGGTTTTATAGGTATTTGTTTGAGTGTGATGGATTTTTAACTGGAGTTTGCTGTAGAGTGTTGGGTTTATACTGGTGTTTGTTGGGTAGTATTGGGTTCTATAGGTATTTACTGGTGTATGATGGAATTTTAACTGGAGTTTGCTGTAGAGTGTTGGGTTTATACTGGTGTTTGTTGGGTAGTATTGGGTTCTATAGGTATTTACTGGTGTATGATGGAATTTTAACTGGAGTTTGCTGGAGAGTGTTGGGTCTATACTGGTGTTTGTTGGATAGTATTGGGTTTTATAGGTATTTACTGGTGTATGATGGAATTTTAACTGGAGTTTGCTGGAGAGTGTTGGGTCTAGACTGGTGTTTGTTGGGTAGTATTGGGTTCTATAGGTATTTACTGGTGTATGATGGAATTTTAACTGGAGTTTGCTGGAGAGTGTTGGGTCTAGACTGGTCATTGTTGGATAGTATTGGGTTTTATAGGTATTTGTTTGAGTGTGATGGATTTTTAACTGGAGTTTGCTGTAGAGTGTTGGGTTTATACTGGTGTTTGTTGGGTAGTATTGGGTTCTATAGGTATTTACTGGTGTATGATGGAATTTTAACTGGAGTTTGCTGTAGAGTGTTGGGTTTATACTGGTGTTTGTTGGGTAGTATTGGGTTCTATAGGTATTTACTGGTGTATGATGGAATTTTAACTGGAGTTTGCTGGAGAGTGTTGGGTCTATACTGGTGTTTGTTGGATAGTATTGGGTTTTATAGGTATTTACTGGTGTATGATGGAATTTTAACTGGAGTTTGCTGGAGAGTGTTGGGTCTATACTGGTGTTTGTTGGATAGTATTGGGTTTTATAGGTATTTACTGGTGTATGATGGAATTTTAACTGGAGTTTGCTGGAGAGTGTTGGGTCTAGACTGGTGTTTGTTGGGTAGTATTGGGTTCTATAGGTATTTACTGGTGTATGATGGAATTTTAACTGGAGTTTGCTGGAGAGTGTTGGGTCTAGACTGGTCATTGTTGGATAGTATTGGGTTTTATAGGTATTTGTTTGAGTGTGATGGATTTTTAACTGGAGTTTGCTGGAGAGTGTTGGGTTTATACTGGTGTTTGTTGGGTAGTATTGGGTTCTATAGGTATTTACTGGTGTATGATGGAATTTTAACTGGAGTTTGCTGGAGAGTGTTGGGTCTAGACTGGTGTTTGTTGGATAGTATTGGGTTTTATAGGTATTTGTTTGAGTGTGATGGATTTTTAACTGGAGTTTGCTGTAGAGTGTTGGGTTTATACTGGTGTTTGTTGGGTAGTATTGGGTTCTATAGGCATTTACTGGTGTGTGCTGGAATTTTAACTGGAGTTTGCTGGATAGTGTTGGGTTTATACTGGTGTTTGTTGGATTGTATTGGGGTTTATAGGTATTTGTGTGAGTGTGATGGATTTTTAAGTGGAGTTTGCTAAAGAGTGTTGGGTTTATACTGGTGTTTGTTGGATAGTGTTGGGTTTTATAGGTATTTATTGGGGAGTGTCGTTTTCTTATTGTTGTTTGTTAGACTATGCTGGGTTTTTAACTAGTGTTTGCTGGAGAGTGTCAGGTTTTTAGCTACAATTTTTTGGAGTGTTGAGTATTTTATTGGTGTTTGATGGAAAGTGTTGGGATTTTAATGCTGTTTCCTTGTGCTTCTGTGTTGCTTATTGATTGTTAAGAACTAGGCTTGTTGCACTCTGTTGTGTGAGTGTGTTACCTCTGTATTCTGGTGCTGCTCTGCTTGTTTGCTCTCAACCGCAGCAGGCTGAGCTTCTTCAGGCTTCTTCAGGCTCGGCATTTTATTCAGAGTTTCCTTCAGCTGCTTATACTCATCCACCTGGACCTACAAGCCACAAAGAGGCATGTCAAACACTAACACCCCTACAGCTATGTTACTCTCATATATGCTCTTTGGAGACAAGTACACGTTAACTACAGTACAACATAAGTTGGTTTGGAACCTATAAAGTAAATAGTAAGGATGTTATATATAATATTAAAGACTCAAACTTATGTGATTAGTATAGTTATTTGAAGGGTTCATTATGAAGAAGTAAAAACTAGGATGGATGACTTATTAGTTCATGATAACTGTGTGAATTGAATAAGCAACAATATGTACAGTATGTAACATTCACTGACTTCTCCACACAAAAATCATAAGGCTAATAATGAGCCATTGTTAAATGTGGTGACGCTGGTGACAGGTTACTGGCCTGACAGGACAATGGGGGAAAAAACAGACAAAAGACAAATTCTATTTGCAGTAAAAGGATATTTGAGATTTGGCTAAACCGTTAGGCAGATCAAAAAAAAAATCAGTGTCTGAAACAAAAATACATGGCACTTATCTCCATAGAAACTAGCAGTAGTGCTTGGGGCTTTATCGAAATGTCACATCCTGTTTGATTGACAGCCAAACGTAAACCTTTCAAGCTTTTTAGAAGTTCACTTCCGAAAGAGAAACACAAATCGATGCCATTTCTGTAGAAAAAGGAGGCGACAACTATCCACAATTTAATGAAACTACTTCAAATTGTTGATGCCATTTATGCTATTATTGCTCAATTATTACTGATACTGATTTGTTTTTGTTTCCGGTGCTATATTACAGGTAAATAATGCTATCCTGATCTGAAGAAAGAAAAAGAAAGAAAGGATGTGAAATGAAAAAACGAGCTAAAAGCAGTAAAGCTGTGCCAGGATATGTAAAAGTGCCATTAGCAGGATTAAGAGCAGCATCCATTTGAAGAGTACCACAGTGTCTCCTTCCAGTGGACACACACACACACGCACGCACACACACACACCTGAGCCACCGCTAGTGCACTCTTGTGGTCCTCCAGGGTCAGTGCAAGCTGATCGTGGGCTGCTTTTAAGTCCTTGTGCTGTTGCTAAAGAGAGGATCAGCACAAGTCAACCAGCCTCATGCCATTTCACACAACACTTGATTTCAGTCACCACAGTTAGACAAGTCACACATCAGACAATACCTGTGTAACATAAAGCGATGGAGAACATGCAGTGATGACCATTTGTCAGTAAATGGGATGGAATTAGACATTAAAATGTATGTAACACAGAGAACATTCGATAAGTTTGAGAAAGAAAATTCAAAGCAAACTAAAAAATCTATGTACACTATATTGCCAAACGTTTTGGGCCACCCATATGGGTGTTGGGCTTGGCACCTTATTTCCAGTGAAAAGAACTCTTAATGCTTCAGCAAACGAAGACATTTTGGACAATTTCATGTGGTGGCTCAGAACAGTTTGGAGATAGCTCATCCATAAGCTCATCCATGTTTTTATGGACCTTGTTTTGTGCACTGGTGTGCAGTCATGTTGAAACAGGAAGGGGTCATCCCCAAAATGTTCCCACAAAGTTGGGAGCATGAAATTGTCCAAAATGTCTTGGTATGTTGAAGCATTAAAAGTTCTAAGGGGAACTAAGGGGTGTCCCAAAACTTTTGGCAATATAGTGTATATTTCCAATCAAAAGTTTGGGCCTAAGAGGGAATATATTTTTCATCATTTTTATATTAAACATTTGATAGTATGTAGTTGGAATTTTGTCACTAATACAAATATAAATAGTGAATTTAAGGTCAGTTTGTTGTATTGGAATTTTAAGTTTTTATTTAATTTAATTTAATTTTATTTATTTATTTATTTACTTATTTTACAGGTAATATGCTCATCAATAAACAGAGACAAAATCATAAATGAGCGAGATTTTTTCCTCTCCTCCCTGGCCATTTCTTATATTGGGCTAGAATCTAAGGGTAAAATTATATACGGATTAAAAAACAACCAAATAGTAAAAGTAGCACAGAAAAAAAATTGACAAATTAAAAGTACAGAACAATCTATATTGTAGAGATTATGTGCTTTGCAAATGTAAAAAGTATCTGCAGTTAAAAAAATAAGTGATTATATAATATAAATTAAATGATTTTCCTGCAATAACCAGTTTTCATTTAGTTAATGGGAAAAATTTGGGGAAAAATCTCCCTGCTGGTTGTTAAGAGTATAAAGTATATATATCTTCTTATATATCTTGGTCTTCATATAATTCCATGTGTTCTTTAATAACAATTATATCTTCATTCTAATTTTAAAAATAATAGAAAATAGTGCATTTCAAGAAAACCTATCCATGAGCATGTCTAAATGTTTGACTGGTAGAGGGAAAATTAGATGTCTGTTATTTAAGAATGATGTAAAAGTTGGAAAATCTTGCAAGTTATGCAGCAAAATCTGAACACAAACTACATTACCCCCACTGCCTTAAGGCCATACCCTTGTATCCTGAAGCTGCACATGGATCTCCTGATGAGCCTTCCTCAGCTGCCTGTTCTCCTCCCGCAGGTTATAAATACTTTCTATAGGGGACATAGTCAACACTGCTTAATGGACATCACATTACATAGAGAAGCAGACAGACTTGCATAAAAACAACACAATTTATTACAGTGCAGCAATGCATTCCGGGTAAAGGGTGCTAATGAAGTTTGAGGTCATCTCCCTCATCTAAAGCTCATTTAATGAACTTCTCTCAAGCTGACTGTAAAGACTTTCAAGGCAAAGTGGACAGGGGAAGTTAACAAGGGAGCAAGATCAAAATAGCTTTATAACAAATAGTGTGTAATGCTTGGGTTCTCAAACGTAGGGTTGTGACTCCATCTCTGGTCATTTGATGATTTAGTTTACAACTATAAAGAGCCATTTTGTGTGCTGCCATTTTGAAGGTCACAGACTCCTAAAAGAACACCTTTAAATTAAAGGTGCACATGCTATTTCAGTTTTTTTGCCATTCTAAATTGTTGTATTAAATAGAATTGAGCAATAAAAATGGACAAATATCTCTGCCCATCCTCTATTATATCCCCAATACCTCTATTAGCCCCTGAACAACACAGTGACTCTGACTCTGTGGAAATGCAGAAACATTGAGTACTTAAATTATAATCTATATAATCTATTTGATTCATGAATTAAAATGTTATTGAGTTCTACTAACAAGGTATTAAGAGTAATAATGCTGCTCTGTACACCAGAGATGGGTACTCAAGTCCAAGTCCCACTTAAATTGCATCAACTTTAGACTTGGCATGTAATTTGCTTTTTGACACAGTGTGTTTTACAGAAAAAGAATTTTAATATGCATGTGTGGCTATTGAGTAAGACTAGCAATTCATTTCATATGCTTAAGGTTCCTTTATGTGTGTAAAAAGTGTACTGTCAAAACAGATTCTGTTGACTTAGGACTTGACTTAAAGACTCTAAAGACTCAGGACTTGACTTGGACTTGCCTTTTATTACTCATGTATGTAATGGGAGAGAGAAAGTGGCAGTGATGGTGATACCTTTGAGTTTAGAGATCTCAGTCTCTTTAGTCTGCTGTAATCGGTCGTATCTCTGCTGGTGTTCATCCAGAACCTTATTGTGGTCTTCACCCTGAGCGTGATGCTGCTCCTGCAGCTCATAGAACTGCTTCTTCAGCTCCTCATGCTGATTCTATAAACACAAGGTCACACAAAATCTATTATACCGCAACACTGTTGAAGATGTGGGGATGTGCTGTGGTTGGGACATAATCAACTTTGGGGTTGTAGCAGTACTTCTGCTTTGTGAGGGGCCAAAAAAACACCACCACTAAGATACAGCTCTGGAAAAAAAAATGAGACCACTGCAAAATAATCAGTTTCTTATGTTTTTTTCTTACAGGTGCATGTATTGGTGAGATGAACAGTATTGTTTCATTTTTTGTGAACTGCTGACAATATACTGTATCTCCTAAATTCAAAATATAACTATTGTTATTTAGAGTGTATAATTAAAGGAAATGACAACACATCAAAATAACCCAAGATCATGCAGTATTTGCAGAGCTGTAATAACTCAATAAAACAAAATGCAAATAATTTGTAAACATATTGTGTTAATGCTTTGGCTAAATAACATTAAGAAATCAGTATTTGGTGGAATAACCCCGATTTGCATGCGTTTTGGCTCCATGCTCTCCACCAGTTTATCACATTGCTGTTGGGTAACTATATACCACTCTTTTTGCAAAAAGTAAACAGCTCAGCTTTGCTTGATGGTTTGTGACCATCCATCTTCCTCTTGATGACATTCCAGAGGTTTTCAATAGGGTACAAATCTGGAGATTGGGCAGTGGTGTCTTATTTGTTTCCAGAGTTATGGATGGATGGATGGATGGATGGATGGATGGATGGATGGATGGATAGATAGATAGATAGATAGATAGATAGATAGATAGATAGATAGATAGATAGATAGATAGATAGATAGATAGATAGATAGATAGAAGACAGACAGACAGGCGGATAGATAGACAGACAGAGCACTGACCTTCAGCATTTGGTGCTGTGAGTAGACAGAGTTAAACCTGCTGCTGGCATCTTGCTGTAGGGGAAAAACACCAAGCACATATTAAGAACACTGTGCTTTTTACCTAGAGCAACAGCAAGCTGGCAAGACAAACACACTCACAAACACACACACACCCTATCTTTCAGTTTCTCTGGTTAATATTTACATCTCCTTAACAAGCCTTTGACTTGTACAAATAAATCTACAAACAAATCTGTCCAAACAAACTTGAGTCACTGAACACACCCTGAAATGCTATTATTACCATCATACAAATGCTTGTGTACATTAACTCGTTCATCTTGATTTACCTCTTACCAGGGCGTGGGAAGCTCCTATATTCATGTAATGTATCTTAAATCCCGCTGCAAGTAGGAAGCTCCGGCTAATATTTTGTCTGTGTCATGTCTCTATAGCAACCCTGATCACTGCACAGGGGACAGTGTGTCCGAGAACACACACTGATGAAAAGTAAAACTAGCAAACACCGAATGTGCGATATGGAACAATGAATTTGGAGAGCACCAGAAAATATTCAGACACGTGTGCTGTACATACACAGCCATTAAAGCATCCAGTATCTCCAGCATCACCCACTAGTAAGATTTTTGTCTTGTATGCTGCCACACCATCACTCTCTGCATGTCATCATTGTTAAAGATAGTCGGTGTAGGTTAGGGTCTGAGTGCTGTTGCCTTCTCCAATCTAATTTTTCAGAAATTTATCAGTGTTCTAATTAATCTTTTCTATGGTAAAAACCTCCAGTAAGAGATTCTGGTAGTTTAAGTTGTTTCATGGACAATACGCAACATTAAATATAACTACACAATGATTTGTGTAAATGAATAAATTAGTATTAGCAAATTGCTATGGTATAAGTGGAATAAAACAATTAATAACAATTAATCGCAGAGGATTTATCAGATTTTTTTTAAGCCAAAATCATTTGAAGCAATTTTTTTACTCACCATGTTTTACTTCTTAAAAACATTACTTCTTATTTAAAACATAGTGAGCAAAATGTTTAGGGACGTAAACAACAATAAAACGGTTTAATTCTTACATTAAAGTAAAAATAAATAATTTGTTAAATTGCCCTTTGTTTTTTTTTTTTTTTACATGTCTACGATTTCCTGACTTCTTAAAACCCAACGCTGTCGATGAACTCTTTTGCAAAATGTTGAGAAAAAAATATTCCTAATCTCACAGCAACCCCAATTTAGTCATGCAGATGCAGCTGACACATCCTATACGAGCCAAAAAGATGAAACATGCAGCGACTCTATTATTTACACAATGACATTAATGCCTCACCTTCTCCTTATTCAGTGACTGCTGTGCCTCCAGTTTATAAACCAGATAATCTAAAAAAAAAAAAAAAAAGAAAAGAAAAAAAAAGGAAAACAGACAGAAAGTATAAAATGTCACACAAGTTGAAAGACTTTCAAAAATATTAATAAAATGAAAAAAAAAACATTTTCTACAATAATAATTTATTAAAATTGTATTTAAATAATTTAATTTAAATATGTTGAAATAATATCTTAAAGAGAAGACTTGCTGTGATTATGCTATATTTAAAAGTAATAAAGCTTAATGGAGCATAACATAAATATAACAATATAACAGGACACTAAACAAGGACCAATCTTTATATAACTGGGTGCCACGTGATGTACAAAATCTCCGTCTCCCTCATTTTGCTGTATACTACATTGTTTTTTTGAATCAGAAAGTGTGCCTACATTTTTCTGTCCCTTGAAGTAAATTAATAGTTCCAAAGAACCTCCACAGTTTGCCATGTTACTGATAAACGTCTCTATCCTGAATATGTTCCTGTGTTGGGATTGAGTGCGTACAGTCCTTCCATAAATGTTACATAAACATCTACTAATAAAAAATGGCACCAGACCAATGATTCCATGCATTTCTTTCAATAAACAACAAGATTATTTAACCAATTATTAGGCTTAGATTATGTGGGGTTTCCGACATACAGAACTCTCAATACACTGAGATTTGCACAGAACTCATAAACACGCAGTTTTTGCACATAACAGTTTTTGCACATCGAATCGGTCTGTAACCTTAAACACTTGTCTTCCACATTACTTGTTTTTCATCTAATTCTCCATATTTATTCCTAAATCTCCGTATTTAGTATTTTTCTTATATATTTTCTTATATTGTTATATTCTGCTATATTTTGTAATATTTTATATTTTGTTATTTGATATATTTTTTGTTATATTTTTGTACCCTAATTTGGGTATTTTAGTATTTTTGTTAAATTCCTTCCTATTTTATCTATTACCTGTGTTTGTGGATACTGCTGGATTTCCCTTTGGGATGAATAAAGTATCTATCTATCTATCTATCTATCTATCTATCTATCTATCTATCTATCTATCTATCTATCTATCTATCTATCTATCTATCTATCTATCTATCTATCTATCTATCTATCTATCTATCTATCTATCTATCTATCTATCTATCTAATAGCTAGTCGTTTCTTCACTATTGTTTTCTTCTGTCTCTTGATCTCTCTCTCTCTCACACACTTTCTCTTTCTCTATCTGTCTCTTTCTCTCATTCTCTCTGCAGCTTGTTATTTTACCAAAGCCCAAATTCCTGTCCTGTGACTTTCCTGTTGGAAACTTTGCAAATCACTGTGACTGACACATCCAGGACTAAATAATTTAAATAAATCTTTCCTTTCCTTTGTTTATTTTAATTCAGTTTATTATCAGTCTTCTATTACTTGTAGCATCCTTTTAAAAAGCTGCATTCCTGTATTAGAACATTAATACACAAACACCTGTCATTTCCTTTACAGCCGGAACTACTTTCCCTTATCCAAAAATAATGCACTGCTTCTGACCAATCAGATTTGAGATTTCAACCAAGCTGTGGCTTAATATAATATATTATATAACTGATTATCTGTGATGTTCAAGATGATCTTGTGTATAACTTGGCACCAAGTCGTATCAAGAAGCCGGTGAAGAGAATTCTTTTATAACACCATAGTGACAGGAGCTAACTTTCTCATGGACATTCCATAACATTAAATTTAACCACACACAGTTAAGAAGCTGGTGTGGCATCACCTTATACCACTAATCTTTGTGATATAAAGGGGACTCGCACATGCATATGAATCATTTTCACATAACAGCATGGTCTGTCACGTTTCATTCCTTTCATATTCAAGTGCTATGTTTGTAATGCGTCCGTTTCAAACTGTCACTGCTATCATGGTGTTTTATCCAGAAGTAGTCTGTGTATGTAGGTGGATGTATTTCAGTTCAATTATATTCATCATTTTGGGACACCTCGGGAAACACAATTGCATGTGTCCTCCTGTAATTCTGTACAGTGTGATTGTGTAACACAATTGTAGTGCAATTGTGACGGAGAAAAGAAAGTACACCCTATTCAATTCCATGGTTCAGGGTCTAAATAACAATTGTGTGGTCCTCATCAACTTATAAACCAACAAATAGCCTCTATATTTCAATATGTAATATGGAAATCAATAATTAAGGCAACATTCAGAAACCAGGTGGGAGAAAAAATAATTAGCAAGAATAATTTGAAGTAGATGCTTCCTGCAGGAGTATCACTTTCTCAAGAAATTTGGCCCGCTCTTCTTTACAACATTGCTTCAGTTCATTGATGTTGGAGAGGTCTGGTAACGCACAGCTCTTTTGAGATCCTGCCACAGCATCCCAATGATGTCTGGACTTTGACTTGGGATGTTTTTGGGATGGTCATTATGTTGCATGTCGCTATTATGGCCCCACATTTATCACATGAGTATATTGGTATAAAGTCGAGTTCAAGCCTCTACAAGCTACAAGCCTCCAGATCCTGTTGCTGCAAAACAAGCCCAAATCTTCACCATTCCATGCTTGACAGTTGGTATGGGGTGATTGTGATTATTTGGTTTTTGCCAAACATTACAGTGTACATGATGGCCAAACATCTCACCTTGGTGTCATCGTTGCAGAGGATTCTGTGCCAGAACTTTTTTAGTTTGTTCAGATGCAATGTTGCATAAGTTCGCCATGCTGCCATGTTCTTTTTGGAGAAAAGGTCTTTTTCCTATCCACCCTTCCCTACAATCCACACTTAAATTCAGTCTGTCCTCAGACTGAATTTGCTAAGATGTCTAAGATGACTCCTTGCAAGACTGACAACTTTCTTAAAGGCAGTACACAATCCTTCTATATAAACAGTGAATTTCAAACTGGTTGGAAATGGCCAAGGCTGATGACATTTATTCTTTGACTGAGGTAGACACCCATGAGTGGTCCAGACATCTTATGCATTTCATTACTAACACCTAACTGCTGATTACTCTCTAAATGTTTGAAAAACTGTACTTATTTTTTTTCCCTACCTGGTTTCTGAATGTTGTTTTCCTGGTTTTTGGCAAAATGACTACATCTGTTTTTAATTGTCACCTGAGGTTATTTGCTCGTTTACAGAAGCTGGTCAGGACGACCCGATTATTATTTAATAGACTATATATTATTTATAGACTGAATACAAGAATGGTGTACTTACTTACTTTGAAGCTGTTGCACAGACTGATGAATTGCTTTCAGTGTATCGACATGTGGAAGTAGTTTGATATATTGCAATTTTTTAATAACATTGTGACATTAAGTGAATAACATGCAAACATATACCTTCTTTGGACTTTTTGTGCTCCTGTCGTTCTTTCTGGAGCGATTTCTCCAGCCTGGACCGATGCTCATACACCACTACAGGAAGAGAAAGATGGAGAAACACAGTATAAACATTCTAGCAGAATACACACACACACACACACAGATATACAGTAGCTGTAGACATTCCAGTCTGGGCTTAACACAGCAGCTAGATGGGTAATGTGAGTTGGGCTATTTTTAAGGAAACACACACACACACACACACACACACACTACACTTCTGATAGGCTCCTCCATTACTTTTTCGTCTGTGCACAGATATAAAGGCCTAAATGTGAACTTTTTGTGCTCCTCATTTAGATCAACATGAGGAATAAGTAACTGTTATGAAACTGTTATGCAAGTGTAGGAGGCTGTTAAAAGTCAGTATTACCCTCTTCTTCATTCCTTGGTTTAAAATTGCATTGTTGAAATGATCAACAAATCTGAAAATAATGATCATGGTATTTCCTTATTTAAACATAATGAGCGCTGATAATACAGTCCTGAAATTGTGCTAATTAAAGAAATAAAACTGTTGTGAAATAAAGCACACTATCTTTGAATGAACCGGTGCATACACTGATGATTAGAGTAGTGTGTCAGGCATTACATCAGCCATTTGGCACGATGTTTGTTTCAACCAAATGAAAGAGAAGAACAGAGGGAGCCACCCAAAGCTATTTGGATACTTTGCAGGAAAAAAAAAGCATGACACGCACACTCTCGAAACTTAGCCACGTCCATGACCAAGCACTAATCATATTCAAGTAGCACAATATTAGTTAATGCTATAAACTTCACACTCAGTCAAGTATTTGGTCTAAATTCTTTTTTACAACACATCTGATCTCTCCGAAAACTTAAGCTATGAGCTTAGAATATTCCTCAGACCGGTGAATTTTCTGCAAGGCAGAAGCCTAAAAGCTCTACTCTAGCCTAACGAATTAACTGGTCACAATCCATCCTTTTAAATATCCTTTATGAATAACATTAACAGGAAATAGGCTATATTGCAGATTACTATTAATCTGACCTACTAATTCAAGGTCAGTTGAATTCAGAATGCAACAGCCTTTAAAAAGCACTACAACCAGCATTGTCTGTCATGGTTACAGTGGGTGTGTCATGTTGTTATAGTCGCAGTGTATAACATTATGAGCACTGAGAGGTGAAGTGAATAACACTGATTATCTCCTCATCATGGCACCTGTTAGTGGGTGGGATATATTAGGCAGCAAGTGAACATTTTGTCCTCAAAGTTGATGTGTTAGAAGCAGGAAAAATGGGCAAGCGTAAAGATTTGAGCCAGTTTGACGAGGGCCAAATTGTGATGGCTAGACAACTGGATCAGAGCATCTCCAAAACTGCAGCACTTGTGGGGTGTTCCCGGTTTCCAGTGGTCAGTATTCATCAAAAGTGGTCCAAGAAAGGAACAGTGGTGAAACGGAGACAGGGTCATGGGCGGCCAAGGCTCACTGATGCACATGGGGAGTGAAGGCTGGACCGTGTGATCCGATCCAACAGACGAGCTACTGTTGCTCAAATTGCTGATAGAAAGTGTCAGAATACACACAATACGCAGTGCATGACAGGTCAGGGCTGTTTTGGCAGCAAAAGGGAGACCAACACAATATTAGGTAGTTGGTCATTATGTTATGCCCTGGTTGATGTAGATCAACACTAAACTTGCTCCATGAAGCACATTTCATGGAAATACGCTACCATCAACATTAGAACTTTTTCCACCCTGCAGCACGGGCAATAACCACGTGTTGAACCTCAGGTTGCTGGTCATTCAGCACTGATATCTGATTAAATCTCACATTCCCCAAGCCTAGTGTATTGTTAGCGTTAGAGTTGGGAAACTGCATTTACAGGTCCGGATACACTGCATTCTTTTCCATTTCACTTCATTTTTGTTTCTTGCCATGCAGTAAAATGAATTCATTTTGTCTTACAATTATTTCGAAAAAGGTCAAACAAAACTGACTGATATCGACTTGTTTGACCACACAATATCCAACATTAAATATCCCAATATGGAAAAAAATGCACATGTTGGAAAAGAAATGCTAAACTGGAAGTACAGGCTATTTTAGAGACTGTTCTATGGTTATGATGTGTAGTCTGGAACCTTATTCCGTAATCATAAAGCATATGATTAAGAACCTGTGCAGATATCCGAAAGAAACTTTTAACACCAAATTTCAAACACAGAAACTAAATAAGCCACGGTGGGGAAAAAAAGGAAAAAAAACAATGAGCCGTAGTTAACATTTCAACTGGGGCACACTGAACTCAGACAGACAGACAGACAAACAAACAGGCAGAAAGATCTTCAGACAGATTCCGTTTCGTGTAACACTAGTGGATTTCTGCTGCATCCTTAGATAGACAGATAGAATAGAATAACAAAACACAATCCATTTCTCCACTACTGAACATATGGCTGTAAAACCAGTCTAGCCAGACTATGCACAAAAACCTCCGTCGTCACAAAGAAATTTCAACAATGATACCTTTACACACAAGACGATATAAGAGTAATGGCTGAATACAGGACAAAGCCACATATAGCATTCTCACACCGCCCATATACACTATTTTAGCTCAGGTAACAGAAATCTAAGGAGTGTATCTGCAAACCCTAAACAAAACGTTGAGACTGTTGATATCAGTTATCAAAGAGATGAGATTTTATTAGCAATATTGTGTGTCTGGGAGTGAGGGGCTATATGTAACACAGTGTGCTAGCTGTGACAAAACAGTCACTCAGGTATGTTGCTAATTAATGTTGCACTATTTCCTTTCCTTTAGTCTGGTATTTTTGTTAAGTGTTTTTTAGAGGATATTTTCCTGTAAAAATTATTTCTTTCAGCTGTAAGAAGTCCATTCAGTGATGGCAGAGCACTGAGTGAGTGTGCTTGCTAATGAACGGTTGCTAACACAGCTAACAAACGCTAGAAATAAGCTCTGCTCTCCTGAAGTAAATTTCCTTTCTGACTGGGAAAAAAACATGAAAATTGCTCTTTAATTTCAAACTTGGAAAGTCAGGAAGATGTCCTCAACCCTGAGTTCCTCAACCTCGAGTTGCTCAACCGCAAGTCCAGCATATGATGTAAAATCAACAACTCTCTACTTTTAAATGAAATTACAGTATTATTTGCTTTAGCTTAATCAACATGCATACAGATAAGCTGGCCCAGTCTTATCTACTGACCACACAGTCTGCTGTTTTGAGACAGTAATAATGTAAAACCTTAAAAATCACTCCTATTATTATGATTAGCTGGCTAGATTGTTGTTCTCCCAACCTTTTTTTCTATTTCTTTTTACATATGAAGACCAGGTTTGTGTCTTAGTATTGTGTCAAAAGAAATACAACACTGTGTAAGTATTAATTGCTATGTACAAGTTTAGATGCAACCACTAACTTGGGTTAATGCCACTATTAAGGTTAGTATCATATCACAGAGTATATTTAAATATATGTATATTAGGTGCCATCTATTTTTAAAATAATATACTAAATGATTTTATCTTCAGAAAACAGAAAGCTTAAAAAAAGACAGAAAAGTTCATTTATTTATTTTCGGTGAAGCCATTTTAAAATAATTTTCATGCAATTTTTTAATGGTGTCGCAAATAGTGCTAAATATAATATTAATGAATTTTAAAAATAATAATATATAATACTTATATATAATGTATGTTTCTTTCGGCTGCTCCCTGTTCGGGGTCGCCACCGTGGGTCATTTGGTCCACATGTTTCGATTTGGCCCAGGTTTTTACGACAGATGCCCTTCTTGACGCAACCTTCCCATTGTACTCCGGGCTTGTGACTGGCACTAAGAATTCATTCTTCAGTGGCTGGGTTAGCGCCCTGCATGGGAAACGAACCCGGGCCACAGCAATGACAGCATGGGATCCTGCCACTGGACCACTAAGAGGCACTTATATACTATGTATAATATAGTAATATACACTCACCACATCACCTGTACAACTACACCTTCACATAATTATCTTATCTGCCAATCATGTGTAAACAGCGGAATGATACAAATCATGCAGATAAAGGTCAAGAGATAAAGGTTTGTTCCCATCAAACTGACTGAGGGTGTCTAGATTGGGCAACTCTGTCTCCATAAGTCTCAGATCCTTTGGTTTTTGGCTACCAGGAGTGAAACCTTGTGTGGTTTTCTGCTATTGTAGCCCATGTTGTGTGTTCTAAGATGCTTTTCTGCTTATCACGGTTGTAAACAGTGTTTATTTGAGTTACTATACACTCCCTGTCAGGTAAGACCTGTCTGCTCATTCTCCTGTGATCTCACCCATCAACGAGGTGTTTCCACCTACAGAATGGCTGCTCATGCAATATACCATTCTCTATAAACTCCAGATACTGTTTTTGTGTGAAAATCCCAGGTGATCAGCAGTTAATGAAATACTTAAACCAGCCAACATCTGATACCAACTGATACCAATCAGATGTGAACATTAACTGAAGCTCTTGATGTGTCAGGATTTCTTGCCAGTGTGCTACTGACACATGATTGGCTGATTAGATAACTTCATAAGCAAGTGTACAGGTGTTCCTAATAAAATGAATGATGAGTGTATACTTGAATAGACATTTTTCAGTCAATTTTATTTCATATTAATGAGTTCTAAACATTCTCCATTTACTGTGACAGAAAGTGAGTGAGCCTTGTAAGTCCACCCTGAATGTTGTTGTTGATGTCCTTCGGGTGCTCCCTGTTCAGGGTTGCCACAGAGGATTATCCGATCCGCAACCTTCCCATGTTATCTGGGCTTGGAATCGGCACCGAGAGTTAACCCCTCAGTGACTAGGTTGGTTCCCTGCTCAGGAAGTAAGTTTTTAAACTTACTCTGGTCTGCTATCACTCTGATTAACAGTTGCCTTTCTTATGTGCAATGCAATTCATTTACATCTTCTGACAGCGGTGCCAGTGAGAATCAGCCCTTACATTATCTTTACCTAAAGCGACTGATTTAGCAGCACTTTAGTCCTTCAGTCTGTCCATCTCTCCGTTATCTCCAGAAACACTGAGTGCTAAGCAGCACCAGCATTGTCTGTCATGGTTACAGTGGGTGTGTCATGTTGTTATAGTTACAGTGTATAACATTATGAGCAGTGACAGGTGAAGTGAATAACACTGATATCTCCTCATCATGGCACCGGTTAGTGGGTGGGATATATTAGGCAGCAAGTGAACATTTTGTCCTCAAAGTTGATGTGTTAGAAGCAGGAAATATGGGCAAGCGTAAAGATTTGAGCGAGTTTGACAAGGGCCAAATTGTGATGGCTAGACGACTGCTCAGGAAGTAAGCTCCAGAAAGTTAGCTACAGAAACACTGAGTGCTAAGCAGGGTGGAGTTTTCTCTTTAATAGTAATCAAACTTCTAGTCATCGAATGAGGGAATGAAAGAGAACTTGATTTCCTTTAAACCAAGTAGGTGTGCAGCTGGCAGATTTGGAAACCAAGGCTAATAATTATCTTTCAGCTCTTACTTATGTAAAGTATTGTGTACTTGTATGCTTCTTATTGATATCTAGTGCCAGTAAATGTGTGAGCCTGATCCCATGAAAAAGCAGATTACAGAAACAATCCTATTAAATTCTAGAGATTACATGTTCTTCATTGTTTGTATTCCTCCTCCACAGTAATGTTACTACACAATTACTATAATATAAGTAGAATTTGTTATATATATATATATATATATATATATATATATATATATATATATATATATATATATATATATATATATATATATATATATATATATATATAAAAGCATTGTGATGTGTTTTCCCTAATACATAACCTCTTCCAAAGACAATCACATAATGGTAAGCATACCCTGCATATGGGGATGTGGTAGCGGTCCCTGAACCATATGTATGGCGATGTGGTTAAGGTGTTGGACTACTGATTGGTAGGTTGTGAGTTTGAATCCCAAGTCCACTAAGCTGCCACTGCTGGGCCCCTAAGCAAGGCTCTTAATTGCTCAGTTGTGTAAAATGGATACGAGTGTCTGCCATATGTTGTAAATGTAAGTACCCCACTATCAATTTTCTGTACATAAACACACGATTACCACATATTCCTGATTTAGATCTAAGCTCAGGTTACTCTCTGTGTGGAGTTCTCCTCACGGGCATGTCAGCGCCTTCCATGTTCATGAATTGCTCCTAGATGTGGATGTGTGCAATATGTGTATGATGCCCTGAGAAGATGAACACACACCACATCTCACTTAACACCCTATGTTTTCAAGATAATCTCCAGATCGGTCGCAACCCTGACTAGAAAAAATTGGTTACAGAAGATGAAAGGATGGTCGCATGGATTAAGTGTGGCCTCATGCTTTATCTATTAGAAAATAAACAAAAGTTACCAGCTATATTTCTGTTGCAAACTATGCTGTTTGTCTCACTTGCCCTATGCACCTAGAGCAATGGGTTAGTTATAATTCAAGAGCTGGAAAAAGACGGTCGTATGTTTCTAAATATTTTTGGAGGAAAAACTACCTATTGATAAACTATTTATAAAGTGTATCATGTAAGTGGTTATGGAAATCATTCATGTTAAAGCATGGTAAAGTCCACTGATCCGTTTTGAAGTATAAACAAGAGCAAAATAAACACCCCTGGCTTTGCAAACACTTTCAGAGGTCTTGAAATCTCCTGATCTTGTGAAAATGATGAATACCTTGTAGTTGGGCTGAGAGAGACTCCTGGTGCTGCTGGTATTTCAGAGCCAGAGCTTCTGTCCTCTTCAGCTGCTGGTGCATTTCATACCAAATCATTCCTCCATAAATGAGGACAAACACCACAGTGGTGAGAAGCAACGACTGGAAGATTTTCCTTTGCTTTCTGGAGCAAACCCCACTGCCCATGTTCTCCGCAGTGAACATATACAACAACTTTCTCCAAAACTTTGCCCTCTTATGGGCTTTACATTCCAAAAAGAGTTGTCTATTAAAGCAGGGCTTTCCGGTTCAGACAGCAGCAGATCCTCGGGTGCGGAATATCCATTCCCAGGATGGAGGAAAACTTTCCCATACAACTCTGTTTACTTTCAGGGAAAAAAAGACAAAGTGAACAAAAAGATCCAACAGGCGATTTTATCTAGCAAACAAACAGAAGTAGTTCTAAGCTAGTTTTTCTGCCAAGTTTACAACAAATATGAATTACATTATATATAAAAACAGACCTTTCAGCTTTGCACGACACCTTTAGCTTTAGTTACGTGTCACCAAGTTGCAGAGGACCTGAAGGAAGTCCCTCCCTGCTTATTGCCCGTCCTGGGGCAGCTGCTATTGGTGTGTGTGCTGCTCCGTCAGAGGACAGTGTGTATGGGCGTGTTTGTTTGCGTGTATTCTTAGTATTAGTGCGCTTATGTTAAAACTGGCATATAACCCCTTTATAGGCGTTGTGTTTGTGTTTTTTTGTTTGTTTGTTAATATAATTTTTTTGCTCTAGCTTGTCAGCAATAGCAATTAGTCCTTCAGTAAAATCTGATTGGTGGATTGCTTGCCTGTGCGAACTTTTAACCTATCAAAACCCAGAAACATAATATTATCAGCCAATCGTAGCGCGGAAGGCGGGATCTTATTTTAATATGTTCGAAGTAGCTTTGGATTCTCAGTTACGTACACTGTATTGGCAAAGGTTTTGGGACACCCCTCCAAATCATTCAATTCATGTGGTGTTTTTCAGGGGTTGGGCTCGGCCCCTTAGTCCCAGTAAAAGGAACGCTTAATGCTTCAGCATACCGAGACATTTTGGACAATTTCATGCTCCCAATATTGTGGGAACAGTTTGGGGGTGACCCCTTCCTGATCCAACATGACTGCACACCAGTGTACAAAGCAAGGTTCATAAAGACATGGATGAGTGAGTCTGACCTCAGTCCTGACCTCAACCCGATAGAACACCTTTGGGATGAATTGGAGTGGAGACTGCGAGCCAGGCCTTCTCGTCCAACATCAGTGCCTGACCTCACCAATGCGCTAGTAGAGGAATGGTCAAAAATTCCCATAAACACACTCCTAAACCTTGTGGAAAGCCTTCCCAGATGAGTTGAAGTTGTTATAGTTGCAAAGGGCAGGCCAAGTCCATATTACATCCATGTGCATGTGAAGGCAGATGTCCCAAACCTTTGCCAATATAGTGTATGTATAAAAATGCAAAGGGATGGAGTGGCAAAATAACTAAGATGGAAATTTCAGGGAAACAAATCGGAAGAAACATAATATCTGTAAGACAGAATTGATGAAATATAGTTTGGAAGATGACATTGCTGAGTGTTCAGAGAATTTGAGCACAATATTAGTCAGAGCAGCAGAAGACTCCTGTAGAGAAAGGAAAATGGAGTGAAGAAGGTTCTAATACAATTAAATATAAAAAATAAAGCATTAAGAGTATTGATTTGAACATAGACACCAGAGGAAATGCAAAAATATCAGAAGGAAAGAGCACAGGCTAGGAGAAAATTCTTTCATGGGTAAAGAAATGGGTGAGGTATGAGGTGTGTTAAAGAAGATGATAGGGATCTATAAAACCAGAAATATACTGGTACCCTTAGAAGAAGGAAGAAAAACTATTGCAGGATTGGACAAGGCAGAAATATTAGTTCAAACCTTTCAAAACACTCATAGTAAAGAAAAACGTGATGAGAGCTATATATTTTTCTGCAACGTCAATATATTTATTATTAAAAAAAACTGCTGTGAGAGGAGCATTAGAAGCTTCATTTGAGATACGGGAACTTATATCGAATCGGACACACAGCACCAAGAGAAGACAAAATGTTTTATTATGCTCAAACATGCAGATAATAGTAAACTTAAAGGGTCAGTAATTGATTTATTTAATAAATATATTATGATCATAATAATTGCGTTAGCTAAGCTGAGGAAAAGGCTCAGCAATACCTGGGAATTATAGGCCAATAGCACTTACATCTAATTTATGTAAGCTGATGGAGAAAACAGTTGTAAATAGGCTGTATTGTGTATTTGGGAGTAAGGGATTTGTTAGTGTCTTATCAAAATGGTTTTAAAAAAGGTTGTTTAACATTGGATGCTTTAATAAAGCCGAAAACAGATGCCAAGGAAGCTAAACCAATGAAAGAGTTTAGTGACAGTTTATTTTTTCAATTCAATTCAATTTTATTTGTATAGCGCTTTCAGCAATGGACAATTGTCTCAAATCAGCTTTACAGAACATAAGAAACATAGTACAAAGATTAATATTAGACAAAATCATCCCTAGTGAGCAAGCCCGAGGTGACTGTGGCAGGGAAAAACTCCCTTAGATGGTATGAGAAAGAAACTTTGAGAGGAACCAGACCCAAAAGGGAACCCATCCTCATTTGGGTGACTGTGATTATAATTTATTATATAATTTATTGTGATTTATTTTGAGAAGGCATATGATATATCAAAGGAATGTTTAGTACTAAAATTACAGAAAGTTGGAATAGATGGAAGAATTTGTAACTGGTTTGATGAGCACAGTGAGTTTGAGGTGTTGACTTGGCCTTCAAATTCCCCAGATCTCAATCCAATTGAGCATCTGTGGCATGTGCTGGACAAACAAGTCTGATCCATGGAGGTCCCACCTCGCAGCATACAGGACTTAAAGGATCTGCTGCTAACATCTTGGTGCCAGATTCCACAGCACACCATGTGGAGTCCATGCCTCAATGGGTCAGGGCTGTTTTGGCAGCAAAAGGGGGACCAACACAATATTAAGCAGATGGTCATAATGTTATGCCTGATCGGTGAATACAGCACGATATGTATAAAAAATCTATATTTATATATGTCTGTGCATTACATACATTGTATGTACACCAGTAACCAAGATAATATACACTATATTGCCAAAAGTATTCGCTCACCTGCCTTGACTCGCATATGAACTTAAGTGACATCCCATTCCTAATCCATAGGGTTCAATATGACGTCGGTCCACCCTTTGCAGCTATAACAGCTTCAAATCTTCTGGGAAGGCTGTCCACAAGGTTTAGGAGTGTGTTTATGGGAATTTTTGACCATTCTTCCAGAAGCGCATTTGTGAGGTCACACACTGATGTTGGACGAGAAGGCCTGGCTCTCAGTCTCCGCTCTAATTCATCCCAAAGGTGTTCTATCGGGTTGAGGTCAGGACTCTGTGCAGGCCAGTCAAGTTCATCCACACCAGACTCTGTCATCCATGTCTTTATGGACCTTGCTTTGTGCACTGGTGCACAGTCATGTTGGAAGAGGAAGGGGCCAGCTCCAAACTGTTCCCACAAAGTTGGGAGCATGGAATTGTCCAAAATGTCTTGGTATGCTGAAGCATTCAGAGTTCCTTTCACTGGAACTAAGGGGCCAAGCCCAGATCCTGAAAAACAACCCCACACCATAATCCCCCCTCCACCAAACTTTACACTTGGCACAATGCAGTCAGACAAGTACCGTTCTCCTGGCAACCGCCAAACCCAGACTCGTCCATCAGATTGCCAGATGGAGAAGCGCGATTCGTCACTCCAGAGAACGCGTCTCCACTGCTCTAGAGTCCAGTGGCGGCGTGCTTTACACCACTGCATCCGACGCTTTGCATTGCACTTGGTGATGTATGGCTTGGATGCAGCTGCTCGGCCATGGAAACCCATTCCATGAAGCTCTCTGCGCACTGTTCTTGAGCTAATCTGAAGGCCACATGAAGTTTGGAGGTCTGTAGCGATTGACTCTGCAGAAAGTTGGCGACCTCTTCGCACTATGCGCCTCAGCATCCGCTGACCCCGCTCCGTCAGTTTACGTGGCCTACCACTTCGTGGCTGAGTTGCTGTCGTTCCCAAACACTTCCACGTTCTTATAATACAGCTGACAGTTGACTGTGGAATATTTAGGAGCGAGGAAATTTCACGACTGGATTTGTTGCACAGGTGGCATCCTATCACAGTTCCACGCTGGAATTCACTGAGCTCCTGAGAGCGACCCATTCTTTCACAAATGTTTGTAAAAACAGTCTGCATGCCTAGGTGCTTGATTTTATACACCTGTGGCCATGGAAGTGATTGGAACACCTGATTCTGATTATTTGGATGGGTGAGCGAATACTTTTGGCAATATAGTGTACAGTGTATATACAGATAGTATACATATATAGAGATAAACTAGGGTATGCAATGAATGTACAGTTATAAACATTTAGATCTCCAGAGTTATGTAGAGAGAAGTAACTTTGCATTAGACCTGCTTAACTGCTTGGAAGGCAGCTATGCTCACTATACCACCAACACACAATGGCTGAGAATATCCTAAATAATGGTCCAAATGGGCAAACAAAAGCAATCATGAGATGTATTAGGATCAGCACATTAATATATAGGATATAGGGATTACGTGAGAAATATAGAGGCCATTCTTTTTACACTCCATCACTGTAGGTGGTGGTATGAATCTATATAGGTGGTTCACAACCCGCCATAAATTAAAAGAAGAAGAAAAGCTCCTGGTCTATAACGTTTGTCATCTGCGTGTCATTGCTTTGCATTCCCTCACTTGTTTAGGTCTTGTTCATGCTCTTAGTGTTTGTTTTCGTGAGTTGCACCTTATCGAAGAGTCATGTGCACTTGCATCCATCTCCAACACCAATACTTGACATCGGTCTAGATTTATTCCCAGCAAAGTTTACATTTTTTATTTAAATATCTTTGATTTTGTCCTTATACTGGCTCAACAACAAGACTAGGAACGTTTCTATCAGCACACTGTGACAAGCAAGCTGAACTTGCCAAACTACATGCCAAGGCAGGTCTCCAGCGCATCACCATTATTTAGAGACAATCCCATGCTAGTGGTGTAAGTGTAGCAGGCATCTACAAACACTGTTCTTCACCGTGCTAAAGTATATCGCAGATGTGAATTTAACGCAGAGTTTAGGATTTATAGAATGAAACATCAGATTAGGAATAGACAGGATTGATTGTTAACCCCGGGTAAAGTATGAGCAATGTGAAACATGAACAAGATAACCCAGGATTCTGTCTACCTGGGGTTTATAGTCACCCAGACTTAACTAGTGTGAAAAGTCTTTTAGAGTTCCTGACGAGAAACATGAGGGGTCATTTTCTGTGTTTTTTCCTAGGTATTATGACCGCTAGTAGAACACAGTGTTCACATAAAGTGAACACAATGAACTAGCATCCAGTAATTTGTCCTTTAAATAATTTGCACCTCAATTGAACGGTGCATGTTTTAGTCAGTTTACTTTTCCTTCAAAGGCATTCTGAAATGGAAATAGTCAAGTAAATGATTCATTTTGTTCATATTTATTTATTACACCAACTATTATAGATCACAAGAACCTTCTCAATGGCATTTCTTTTGAATATGATTATTTCACAATGTACGGTCATTACATTGAATCGTTTCTTTTTTCATACACACAAATATCTAAATATCAAGACACACACAGTAGAAATCTGATTAACAGCATAAATATTGTACAGCAGAATATAATGAATATAATCAACTAATATTAAAGAATGAACTTATTGGATAAATGATTATTATGTCTGTTTATTGAGTCATTTCAAGCAAAATACTTGTATGTACAGCATAAGACGGTAAGTAGAAGTTAAGGTAAGCTGCTTGGATTAATGCTGATTCTCAGTTATCATCAGTCGAAACCCTGGCTTTTAATCCCGGTTTGAGGAACATGTCACACGTGTCATTTAAAAGCAGCTTTTTTTTACCCAGCGTTATAAAACTCTACTCTGAAGCAGGACTAGCACCACTTTTGCATTGTTAACCCTTTATTGTGGTGCCAAACGTGTACAGTGTGAAACAATGAGGTGTTCAAATGCTTAGCAACAGAAACCCAATCAGAAACTAAACAGCATGTACGTCATATCACACTACATTGTACAGTCATAGAAACCCTGCTTGTTGAGTAAACAGACATTTAAAAGTTTAAGCTTTGCTTGTTTTTTTCTTTCTTTTCATCGTCTTTTTCCCCTCTTTTCTTGCCTTTGTGCATCTCAAGAGGCTTAAAACAGTCATGGAATACTTATGTGCCAAAATGTTTCCTCACTGATAAAATGTTAAAGCAATTATTTAAAGCAGTCGCACGCTCTATTTATGCAAACATGATTGCTGACACAGCAAATATGCAAACAAGAACATTAACCCTGGGTTTAAGGAGTGACAGGTCAGACTGTGAATAGCCAGGATCAATTGTTAAGCATGAGCAGTGTGAAACCCAGGTTTCTGTTTATAATGACAGGTTTAACTATTTCAAGAGATCTTGGAGAGGAAGTTGAGGGTCTATTTACTGTGGGTTTTCCTGGTTGGTGGCTAAAAAATTACAACCTCTAGTCAAATAAAGTGTTCATAGAACCACAATTATAGTAGAATTAAACAGAAGCCAGTAATTTGCTCTTTAAATAATTTGCACCTCAATTGAACAGTGCATGTTTTGTCTGTTTAATTCTCCGTTCTCCTTCAAAGGCATTCTGGAAAGGGAATAATCAAGGAAATATTTGTTTTTGTTTATTGCACCTACTATAAATTAGCGCCAGTAGACAGACCTAGTGTTCATTTCAGAATGTGCCATCACACACAGACTATTTAATATACACAGGCATGATAAAAATATAAAAATAAAATGGCCATATATGTGAAATATTTAAATTGTTGTCTAAAAATCTATATAAATTAATGGCATTTAATAACATTTATTATTGTATATTTACATATGTGTCAAAAAAGCAGCTGAGAGACGGCCAAGAGTGTGCCAAGATACGGAAGGGCACGTATTGGACATACCTATGTTTTGAAAACCTTTCAAATACTTGTTAGCGCCAGTGGAAAGCCAAGCAAAGTCAACAGAAGTGAGTTTACAAGTCAGTAAAAGCTGTTTTGAAAGAGTCAACCCACGATACCAACGTTGCCTTTGGCGTTTTTTTTTTGTTGTTGTTGTTAACAGATTTGTGGCATGGGTGGTCTATTCTATTTTTAGCCCAAGCTTGGTGGCATGACTTCCTGTGAGGAGCCTTGACATGGAATGCTTGGCTTGGGTCAGTTCTTTGTAAGCAGCTATGCAGTTTACATAAGCTTTGTACTTTGTAATATTTTTGGGCGGTTGGAACATATTATCTGCATTTGCATTATTTCCTATGGGGAAATTCGTTTCGCAATACACATTTTCGCTCAAGAACTCGCCTCCAGAACGAATTAAATTCAAATTAAAACGTAAACAAACAAGTCAATTATCAACACAGTTAGCAAAGGTATGAGGACACCTGAGTATTGATATCATCTCATTCCAAATCCAAGGACATTAAAAGTGAGTTGTTAGAAACACTTCCACTCTTCTGGGAAGTTCTTTCCATTAGATTTTGCAGTGATGCTGTGTGTATTTTTCAAGTCAAGAAGCTTTTATTGTCATTTCTACTATATGTAGCTGACGCAGTACACAGTGAAATGAAACAGCATTTCTCCAGGATCCTGGTGCTATATAGAACTACCTATAGCTACATAACACGACACAGAGCTAAGGATTAAATGTATAAGTTGTCCTAGCCACAGAAAGTGCATCGAGTGCAAAGACAAAGAGGCAGTGCAAACAGACAATACAAAACAAAACAATAAAGGACAGAGACACAAAATATACAAAATAGCACCGACATTCTGTATAGCATGTGTTGTACAGAGCAATGTGCAAAATAGGAGAAGAGGGTTCTTGTAAACATATACACTCCTGTATAGTAGCAGTTGGTGGCAGTTTGAAATGTGTGCACAAACAGCAACAGCAGTAATTCAGTAAATGTGCAAAAACACCATGTAAACAGTTATAATATGGGTGATGCTACTGACAAGGATGAATATTAAATTGAATTGGGTGTCTGAGTGTGTGTTTGAGTTCAGAACAGATCAGTTCACACAGTAGTGAGTGAGTGAGTGTGTGTGCTGTGTTCCCTTAGCCACAAGAGAATTAGTGAAGTCAGATATTGATGTCAGGTGAAGAGACCTTGTATACAGACATTCCAGGTCATCTCAAAGCTATTCAGTGGGGTTAAGGTCAGGGATCTGTAAAGGAATACTATGTCTTCATGGACCGAGACGTTGCTTTGTGCACAGGCGCACTGTTATGCTTGAACATGTTCAGCTGTTTCAGTTCCAGTTAAGGGAAAATGTAATGCAACAGCACAATTTAGACAAAAAAAAATTATTTGTGTAACTTTTCCCATGTTTGTTTTTTAAGGTTATTGACTATATCATCATCTTTAGATGTGCCTTTAGCCTTTATATAAGGTTTATTTTAACCAGTCATCTGGCTGTACTATGTAATAAGCACCAGAGTCAGTAATTATTGGCAGTTACGCTGACATGATTGACAAGTGTGATAAGAGCTTTTCATAATCATATACACTTTCCAGTCATGAGGGTTTCCATGGTCAGGAAAATCTCTCTCTCTCTCTCTCTCTCTCTCTCTCTCTCTCTCTCTCTCTCTCTCTTCTTTTATTGTATGTTTAATTGTTTGTATTTCCTTTGTTCAGTGTGCTCACCTGGTCTGTTTTCTGATTAGTTCCACATTGTCTTGTCTAGCTTCTGTTTTTTAGACCCAGCCCCAATATACACCGAACACACCACATATAACATTATGACCACCTGCCTAATATTGTGTTGGTCCCCCTTTTGCTGCCATAACAGCCTTGACCCATCATTCACTGTGTATTCTTACATCTTTCTATCAGAACCAGCATTAACTTCTTCAGAAACTTGAGCAACAGTAGCTCGTCTGTTGGATCGGATCACACGGACCAGCTTTCACTCCCCACATGCATCAATGAGCGTTGGCCGCCCATGACCCTGTCGCCGGTTCACCACTGTTCCTTCCTTGGACCACTTTTGATAGATACTGACCACTGCAGACCAGGAACACCCCACAAGAGCTGTAGTTTTGGAGATGCACTGATCCAGTCATCTAGCCATCACAATTTGGCCCTTCATCAAACTCGCACAAATCCTTACGCTTGTCCATTTTTCCAGCTTCTAACACATCAACTTTGAGGACAAAATATTCACCTGCCTAATATATCCCACCCACTAACAGGTGCCATGATGAGGAGATCATCGGTCTTATTCACTTCACCTGTCACTGATCATAATGTTATGGCTGATCGGTGTAGTTTTTGAGTATCTTTGTATGTCAGTTTTAGTATTTGATTTTTTTGCACTCACTTTCTGTAAATAAATGTAAATAAAATTCTGTAAATAGAAATTAAAGATCTGCATTTGCAAAACAACACAGAGCTACATAAAACAAGATAGAACTACATAACAGCACAGAGCTACAGAACACAACAACACAGAGCTACATAACACATCAACACAGAGCTACAGAACACAACAACACAGAGCTACATAACACATCAACACAGAGCTACATAACACATCAACACAGAGCTACATAACACAACAACACAGAGCTACATAACACAACAACACAGAGCTACAGAACACAACAACACAGAGCTACAGAACACAACAACACAGAGCTACAGAACACAACAACACAGAGCTAAAGAACACAACAACACAGAGCTACATAACACATCAACACAGAGCTACATAACACAACAACACAGAGCTACAGAACACATCAACACAGAGCTACATAACACATCAACACAGAGCTACATAACACAACAACACAGAGCTACAGAACACAACAACACAGAGCTACATAACACATCAACACAGAGCTACATAACACATCAACACAGAGCTACATAACACAACAACACAGAGCTACATAACACAACAACACAGAGCTACAGAACACAACAACACAGAGCTACATAACACAACAACACAGAGCTACAGAACACAACAACACAGAGCTACAGAACACAACAACACAGAGCTACAGAACACAACAACACAGAGCTACATAACACAACACAGAGCTACAGAACACAACAACACAGAGCTACAGAACACAACAACACAGAGCTACAGAACACAACAACACAGAGCTACATAACACAACACAGAGCTACAGAACACAACAACACAGAGCTACAGAACACAACACAGAGCTACAGAACACAACAACACAGAGCTACAGAACACAACAACACAGAGCTACAGAAGACAACAACACAGAGCTACATAACACATCAACACAGAGCTACATAACACAACAACACAGAGCTACAGAACACAACAACACAGAGCTACAGAACACAACAACACAGAGCTACAGAAGACAACAACACAGAGCTACATAACACATCAACACAGAGCTACATAACACAACAACACAGAGCTACAGAACACAACAACACAGAGCTACATAACACATCAACACAGAGCTACATAACACATCAACACAGAGCTACATAACACAACAACACAGAGCTACATAACACAACAACACAGAGCTACAGAACACAACAACACAGAGCTACAGAACACAACAACACAGAGCTACAGAACACAACAACACAGAGCTACATAACACAACACAGAGCTACAGAACACAACAACACAGAGCTACAGAACACAACAACACAGAGCTACAGAACACAACAACACAGAGCTACATAACACAACACAGAGCTACAGAACACAACAACACAGAGCTACAGAACACAACACAGAGCTACAGAACACAACAACACAGAGCTACAGAACACAACAACACAGAGCTACAGAAGACAACAACACAGAGCTACATAACACAACAACACAGAGCTACAGAACACAACACAGAGCTACAGAACACAACAACACAGAGCTACAGAACACAACAACACAGAGCTACATAACACAACACAGAGCTACAGAACACAACAACACAGAGCTACATAACACAACACAGAGCTACAGAACACAACAACACAGAGCTACAGAACACAACAAAACAGAGCTACATAACAAAACACAGAGCTACAGAACACAACAACACAGAGCTACAGAACACAACACAGAGCTACAGAACACAACAACACAGAGCTACAGAACACAACAACACAGAGCTACATAACACAACAACACAGAGCTACAGAACACAACAACACAGAGCTACATAACACAACAACACAGAGCTACAGAACACAAAAACACAGAGCTACAGAACACAACAACACAGAGCTACAGAACACAACAACACAGAGCTACATAACACAACAACACAGAGCTACATAACACAACAACACAGAGCTACAGAACACAACAACACAGAGCTACATAACACAACACAGAGCTACAGACCACAACAACACAGAGCTACAGAACACAACAACACAGAGCTACAGAAGACAACAACACAGAGCTACATAACACAACAACACAGAGCTACAGAACACAACACAGAGCTACAGAACACAACAACACAGAGCTACATAACACAACACAGAGCTACAGAACACAACACAGAGCTACAGAACACAACAACACAGAGCTACATAACACAACACAGAGCTACAGAACACAACAACACAGAGCTACAAAACACAACAACACAGAGCTACAGAACACAACACAGAGCTACAGAACACAACAACACAGAGCTACAGAACACAACAACACAGAGCTACATAACACAACAACACAGAGCTACATAACACAACACAGAGCTACATAACACAACACAGAGCTACAGAACACAACAACACAGAGCTACATAACACAACACAGAGCTACAGAACACAACAACACAGAGCTACATAACACAACACAGAGCTACATAACACAACAACACAGAGCTACAGAACACAACACAGAGCTACAGAACACAACAACACAGAGCTACAGAACACAACAACACAGAGCTACAGAACACAACACAGAGCTACAGAACACAACAACACAGAGCTACAGAACACAACAACACAGAGCTACATAACACAACACAGAGCTACAGAACACATCAACACAGAGCTACATAACACATCAACACAGAGCTACATAACACAACAACACAGAGCTACAGAACACAACAACACAGAGCTACAGAACACAACAACACAGAGCTACAGAACACAACACAGAGCTACATAACACAACAACACAGAGCTACATAACACAACAACACAGAGCTACAGAACACATCAACACAGAGCTACATAACACAACAACACAGAGCTACAGAACACAACACAGAGCTACAGAACACAACACAGAGCTACATAACACAACAACACAGAGCTACATAACACAACAACACAGAGCTACAGAACACATCAACACAGAGCTACATAACACAACAACACAGAGCTACAGAACACAACACAGAGCTACAGAACACAACAACACAGAGCTACAGAACACAACAACACAAAGCTACAGAACACAACACAGAGCTACATAACACAACAACACAGAGCTACATAATACAACACAGAGCTACAGAACACAACAACACAGAGCTACATAACACAACAACACAGAGCTACAGAACACAACAGCACAGAGCTACATAACACAACAACACAGAGATACATAACACAACAACACAAAGCTACAGAACACAACAACACAGAGCTACATAACACAACAACACAGAGCTACATAACACAACAACACAGAGCTACAGAACACAACAACACAGAACTACATAACACAACAACACAGAGCTACATAACACAACAACACAGAGCTACATAACACAACAACACAAAGCTACAGAACACAACAACACAAAGCTACATAACACAACAACACAGAGCTACAGAACACAACACAGAGCTACATAACACAACAACACAGAGCTACAGAACACAACACAGAGCTACAGAACACAACAACACAGAGCTACATAACACAACAACACAGAGCTACAGAACACAACACAGAGCTACAGAACACAACACAGAGCTACAGAACACAACAACACAGAGCTACATAACACAACAACACAGAGCTACAGAACACAACACAGAGCTACATAACACAACAACACAGAGCTACATAACACAACAACACAGAGCTACAGAAGACAACAACACAGAGCTACATAACACAACAACACAGAGCTACAGAACACAACACAGAGCTACAGAACACAACAACACAGAGCTACAGAACACAACAACACAGAGCTACATAACACAACACAGAGCTACAGAACACAACACAGAGCTACAGAACACAACAACACAGAGCTACATAACACAACACAGAGCTACAGAACACAACAACACAGAGCTACAAAACACAACAACACAGAGCTACATAACACAACACAGAGCTACAGAACACAACAACACAGAGCTACAGAACACAACAACACAGAGCTACATAACACAACAACACAGAGCTACATAACACAACACAGAGCTACATAACACAACACAGAGCTACATAACACAACACAGAGCTACAGAACACAACAACACAGAGCTACATAACACAACACAGAGCTACAGAACACAACAACACAGAGCTACATAACACAACACAGAGCTACATAACACAACAACACAGAGCTACAGAACACAACACAGAGCTACAGAACACAACAACACAGAGCTACAGAACACAACAACACAGAGCTACAGAACACAACACAGAGCTACAGAACACAACAACACAGAGCTACAGAACACAACAACACAGAGCTACATAACACAACACAGAGCTACAGAACACATCAACACAGAGCTACATAACACATCAACACAGAGCTACATAACACAACAACACAGAGCTACAGAACACAACAACACAGAGCTACAGAACACAACAACACAGAGCTACAGAACACAACACAGAGCTACATAACACAACAACACAGAGCTACATAACACAACAACACAGAGCTACAGAACACATCAACACAGAGCTACATAACACAACAACACAGAGCTACAGAACACAACACAGAGCTACAGAACACAACACAGAGCTACATAACACAACAACACAGAGCTACATAACACAACAACACAGAGCTACAGAACACATCAACACAGAGCTACATAACACAACAACACAGAGCTACAGAACACAACACAGAGCTACAGAACACAACAACACAGAGCTACAGAACACAACAACACAAAGCTACAGAACACAACACAGAGCTACATAACACAACAACACAGAGCTACATAATACAACAACACAGAGCTACAGAACACAACAACACAGAGCTACATAACACAACAACACAGAGCTACAGAACACAACAGCACAGAGCTACATAACACAACAACACAGAGATACATAACACAACAACACAGAGATACATAACACAACAACACAAAGCTACAGAACACAACAACACAGAGCTACAGAACACAACAACACAGAACTACATAACACAACAACACAGAGCTACATAATACAACAACACAGAGCTACATAACACAACAACACAAAGCTACAGAACACAACAACACAAAGCTACATAACACAACAACACAGAGCTACAGAACACAACACAGAGCTACATAACACAACAACACAGAGCTACAGAACACAACACAGAGCTACAGAACACAACAACACAGAGCTACATAACACAACAACACAGAGCTACAGAACACAACACAGAGCTACAGAACACAACACAGAGCTACAGAACACAACAACACAGAGCTACATAACACAACAACACAGAGCTACAGAACACAACACAGAGCTACATAACACAACAACACAGAGCTACATAACACAACAACACAGAGCTACATAACACAACAACACAGAGCTACATAACACAACAACACAGAGCTACATAACACAACAACACAAAGCTACAGAACACAACAACACAGAGCTACATAACACAACAACACAGAGCTACATAACACAACAACACAGAGCTACATAACACATCAACACAGAGCTACATAACACAACAACACAGAGCTACAGAACACAACACAGAGCTACAGAACACAACAACACAGAGCTACATAACACAACAACACAGAGCTACATAACACAACACAGAGCTACATAACACAACAACACAGAGCTACATAACACAACAACACAGAGCGACAGAACACAACAACACAGAGCTACATAACAGCACACAAAGCTAGATAACACAACAACACAGAGCTACAGAACACAACAACACAGAGCTACAGAACACAACAACACAGAGCTACAGAACACAACAACACAGAGCTACATAGCACATCAACACAGAGCTACATAACACATCAACACAGAGCTACATAACACAACAACACAGAGCTACATAACACAACAACACAGAGCGACAGAACACAACACAGAGCTACAGAACACAACAACACAGAGCTACAGAACACAACACAGAGCTACAGAACACAACAACACAGAGCTACAGAACACAACAACACAGAGCTACATAACACAACAACACAGAGCTACATAACACAACAACACAGAGCTACATAACACAACAACACAGAGCTACAGAACACAACAACACAGAGCTACAGAACACAACACAAAGCTACAGAACACAACAACACAGAGCTACATAACACAACAACACAGAGCTACATAACACAACAACACAGAGCTACATAACAGCACACAAAGCTAGATAACACAACAACACAGAGCTACAGAACACAACACAGAGCTACAGAACACAACAACACAGAGCTACATAACACAACAACACAGAGCTACATAACACAACACAGAGCTACAGAACACAACAACACAGAGCTACAGAACACAACAACACAGAGCTACATAACACAACACAGAGCTACAGAACACAACAACACAGAGCTACAGAACACAACACAGAGCTACAGAACACAACAACACAGAGCTACAGAACACAACAACACAGAGCTACATAACACAACAACACAGAGCTACATAACACAACAACACAGAGCTACATAACAGCACACAAAGCTACATAACACAACAACACAGAGCTACATAACACAACAACACAGAGCTACATAACAGCACACAAAGCTACATAACACAACAACACAGAGCTACATAACACAACAACACAGAGCTACAGAACACAACACAGAGCTACAGAACACAACAACACAGAGCTACATAACACAACAACACAGAGCTACATAACACAACAACACAGAGCTACATAACACAACAACACAAAGCTACAGAACACAACACAGAGCTACATAACACAACAACACAGAGCTACATAACACAACAACACAGAGCTACAGAACACAACAACACAGAGCTACATAACACAACAACACAGAGCTACAGAACACAACAACACAGAGCTACATAACACAACAACACAGAGCTACAGAACACAACAACACAGAGCTACAGAACACAACAACACAGAGCTACAGAACAGAACACAGAGCTACAGAACACAACAACACAGAGCTACAGAACACAACAACACAGAGCTACATAACACAACACAGAGCTACAGAACACAACAACACAGAGCTACAGAACAGAACACAGAGCTACAGAACACAACAACACAGAGCTACAGAACACAACAACACAGAGCTACAGAACACAACAACACAGAGCTACATAACACATCAACACAGAGCTACAGAACACAACAACACAGAGCTACATAACACAACAACACAGAGCTACATAACACAACAACACAGAGCTACAGAACACATCAACACAGAGCTACATAACACAACAACACAGAGCTACAGAACACAACACAGAGCTACAGAACACAACAACACAGAGCTACAGAACACAACAACACAAAGCTACAGAACACAACAACACAGAGCTACATAACACAACAACACAGAGCTACATAACACAACAACACAGAGCTACATAACAGCACACAAAGCTACATAACACAACAACACAGAGCTACATAACACAACAACACAGAGCTACAGAACACAACAACACAGAGCTACAGAACACAACACAGAGCTACAGAACACAACAACACAGAGCTACATAACACAACACAGAGCTACAGAACACAACAACACAGAGCTACAGAACACAACAACACAGAGCTACAGAACACAACAACACAGAGCTACATAACACATCAACACAGAGCTACAGAACACAACACAGAGCTACAGAACACAACAACACAGAGCTACAGAACACAACAACACAGAGCTACATAACACATCAACACAGAGCTACAGAACACAACACAGAGCTACATAACACAACAACACAGAGCTACAGAACACATCAACACAGACCTACATAACACAACAACACAGAGCTACAGAACACAACACAGAGCTACAGAACACAACAACACAGCTACAGAACACAACACAAAGCTACAGAACACAACAACACAGAGCTACATAACACAACAACACAGAGCTACATAACACAACAACACAGAGCTACATAACACAACAACACAGAGCTACAGAACACAACAACACAGAGCTACATAACACAACAACACAGAGCTACAGAACACAACAACACAGAGCTACAGAACACAACAACACAGAGCTACATAACACAACACAGAGCTACAGAACACAACAACACAGAGCTACAGAACACAACACAGAGCTACAGAACACAACAACACAGAGCTACAGAACACAACAACACAGAGCTACATAACACAACACAGAGCTACAGAACACAACAACACAGAGCTACAGAACAGAACACAGAGCTACAGAACACAACAACACAGAGCTACAGAACACAACAACACAGAGCTACAGAACACAACAACACAGAGCTACATAACACATCAACACAGAGCTACAGAACACAACAACACAGAGCTACATAACACAACAACACAGAGCTACATAACACAACAACACAGAGCTACAGAACACATCAACACAGAGCTACATAACACAACAACACAGAGCTACATAACACAACAACACAAAGCTACAGAACACAACAACACAGAGCTACAGAACACAACAACACAAAGCTACAGAACACAACAACACAGAGCTACATAACACAACAACACAGAGCTACATAACACAACAACACAGAGCTACATAACAGCACACAAAGCTACATAACACAACAACACAGAGCTACATAACACAACAACACAGAGCTACATAACAGCACACAAAGCTACATAACACAACAACACAGAGCTACATAACACAACACAGAGCTACAGAACACAACAACACAGAGCTACAGAACACAACACAGAGCTACAGAACACAACAACACAGAGCTACATAACACAACAACACAGAGCTACAGAACACAACAACACAGAGCTACATAATACAACAACACAAAGCTACAGAACACAACACAGAGCTACATAACCCAACAACACAGAGCTACATAACACAACAACACAGAGCTACAGAACACAACAACACAGAGCTACATAATACAACAACACAGAGCTACAGAACAGAACACAGAGCTACAGAACACAACAACACAGAGCTACAGAACACAACAACACAGAGCTACATAACACATCAACACAGAGCTACATAACACAACAACACAGAGCTACAGAACACAACAACACAGAGCTACATAACACATCAACACAGAGCTACATAACACATCAACACAGAGCTACATAACACAACAACACAGAGCTACATAACACAACAACACAGAGCTACAGAACACAACAACACAGAGCTACAGAACACAACAACACAGAGCTACAGAACACAACAACACAGAGCTACAGAACACAACAACACAGAGCTACAGAACACAACAACACAGAGCTAAAGAACACAACAACACAGAGCTACATAACACATCAACACAGAGCTACAGAACACAACAACACAGAGCTACAGAACACAACAACACAGAGCTACAGAACACATCAACACAGAGCTACATAACACAACAACACAGAGCTACAGAACACAACAACACAGAGCTACATAACACATCAACACAGAGCTACATAACACATCAACACAGAGCTACATAACACAACAACACAGAGCTACAGAACACAACAACACAGAGCTACATAACACATCAACACAGAGCTACATAACACATCAACACAGAGCTACATAACACAACAACACAGAGCTACATAACACAACAACACAGAGCTACAGAACACAACAACACAGAGCTACATAACACAACAACACAGAGCTACAGAACACAACAACACAGAGCTACAGAACACAACAACACAGAGCTACAGAACACAACAACACAGAGCTACATAACACATCAACACAGAGCTACAGTACACAACAACACAGAGCTACATAACACAACAACACAGAGCTACAGAACACAACAACACAGAGCTACAGAACACAACAACACAGAGCTACAGAACACAACAACACAGAGCTACAGAACACAACAACACAGAGCTACATAACACAACACAGAGCTACAGAACACAACAACACAGAGCTACAGAACACAACACAGAGCTACAGAACACAACAACACAGAGCTACAGAACACAACAACACAGAGCTACATAACACAACACAGAGCTACAGAACACAACAACACAGAGCTACAGAACACAACACAGAGCTACAGAACACAACAACACAGAGCTACAGAACACAACAACACAGAGCTACATAACACAACAACACAGAGCTACAGAACACAACACAGAGCTACAGAACACAACAACACAGAGCTACAGAACACAACAACACAGAGCTACATAACACAACACAGAGCTACAGAACACAACAACACAGAGCTACATAACACAACACAGAGCTACAGAACACAACAACACAGAGCTACAGAACACAACAAAACAGAGCTACATAACACAACACAGAGCTACAGAACACAACAACACAGAGCTACAGAACACAACACAGAGCTACAGAACACAACAACACAGAGCTACAGAACACAACAACACAGAGCTACATAACACATCAACACAGAGCTACAGAACACAACAACACAGAGCTACATAACACAACAACACAGAGCTACAGAACACAACAACACAGAGCTACAGAACACAACAACACAGAGCTACAGAACACAACAACACAGAGCTACATAACACATCAACACAGAGCTACA